>NW_017732312.1:402505-410002 GCF_001890085.2 Hipposideros armiger
TATTCCAGTGGTCCAGAAGAGAATGACAGCATCTCAGACTAGGGTGGTGATGGCAGACATGAACGTGCTGTGGTTCCACTGTTCTGAGAGCCTTTGATCTCCACAGAATGACCTTTCTTCTCTAGTCGTCATGCTCCCCCTCACAATTCTGCTGCCTATGGACTATACATTTAACCACCACCAACATGCCTTTTATTAATTAGGGGAAAGATATGAAGAAGACAGAAAAAAATACTATAAATATTTTTCTAAAATAGAAAAAAACTTTCTTATTCACGTTCTGGTATGAGATAGTAGACTGAACACTTGTATTTCTTACTTTATTTTAGCCCAATTCCATTGAAAGAAGAAAAAAAAAGGAGGAATTAATCGATAATAGTCTTAACAGGAAAAGGATATCATCAATGGACCAGAATTTATATATTTCTGGAAAAAAAGAGCAGAGAGACTGAAACAGAAAAGAGAAAGCAGCAGTCCCAAACTGGCCTGGGAGAAGCAACAGAGGGAGCTAGTTTTCCTGATAGAATCTCATCAAGGTCTAAACACCACCTTGGTGAGTATAGGGGCAGCAAAAATGAGAAGGAGTCAGCAATCAGGGTAATTAAGGAGGGCATGTCATCATCAAAATGCAGTACAGGTGACCTTAACACTCACTGCCCCACGTGTACTAACCTAGTAACTTACTAAAACCGACAGTCTGGCCTTTAATGAAATTAAACAACCTATTGTCACCCTTTGGCCAGAAAGAGTCAAGATTATTTCATTTATAAAATAAAAACTAACCAATATGAAAATAATTATGTTTGCTGAAAAACAAATCAATACAAGAGGGGATCCAAGATGGTGGAGTAAATAAACACTGTGCTTACCTCATCCTGTGAACACATAAAAATTACAACTAAATTACTATAGAACAATCAACCCGGAGAACCATCTGAAGTCTAGCTGAACAGAAGCTTTATAACTAAAGATATAAAGAAAAAATTGTTGAAACAGATAAGAGGGGTGGAAACAAGAAACGGGCTACCCCAAACCTCCATGTGGAGGATGAAAATTGGGAGAGATATCTCAGCCATGGAGGTTCCCCACAGAGGAGCAAGGAACCCCAGCTTCATACTAGACTCCCCAACCAGAGTACTGGTACTAAGAAGAAGAGCCCCTAGCTCTTCTTCTAGCTCTGAAAAAAACTGGGGATTCCGACCATCTGGGTGGGACCAAAGGTTGTGGGAAACCTAGGCGTCCTCTTAAAGAGCCCACGTGGACTCGCTGGCAGGCACTCACCCTGGGCTCCAGTAGAGGGAGAGGGACTTGGAGGGCATTGGAGACATACAGGGAAATACTGAGTTGTGTGGCTTCAGTGGGAGGACTGGAGGGCCAGTTGCCATTTTCCCTGTGTGGTCTTCTGCCCCTGCAGCTGGCAGGGGCCATATTTCTTTCCTGTGTTGAGCCCTCCCCCAAGTCCATGACCAAATCTGAACCTGAATTGGTCCAGTGAGCTCTGCTTCCTCCACCCTGGTGACTCATTGAGACCTCACCACACCCAACTCCATATCACACAAGACATTATCAGTGGCTGAACCATATGGAAGCTGGAAGCTGGCAGAAGGCCTTGGAGTGTGCTAGAATTTTGTGGCGCTACCCCAGACCTGGTACTGGTGGCAGACATCCTTGGTTCACAACGTGGCCTCTCCCACACACTTCCAGGTCCAGCACAGACAGCAACCAACTGTGGATCGCCTTATAGCTCTTAGCAGGCATCCCTGGCTGGTCACAGGCAGTGGGTGATCTGGGCCAGCACCAGAGCCCCTCCTAAGAGGCCCCAGAACCAACACACTTGGAGGTTGGATTCAGACAATAGCAGAGCAGCACTCAATTAGCTGCATAAGAGGCACACCCAAAGGGTGGTCTCAATAGGCACCAGAGCCTGCTAGGGTGAATCCTGCTCCATAGGATCATTCCCCCCATTCGGCAGCCCTTATGCTGTGGAGTTGGCCAAACCCCATAGCCAGTCAGCCTGAGGGTCAATCAATAGCAAAGCTCAACTGTAACAAGAGAGCACACATGACCCACACAAGGGACACTCCTGGAGCACCCAGTGCAGGTAACCAGGAAGACTGTGCCACTGGGCCCCACAGGGCATCTACTACATAAGGCCACCCAGCAAGCCTGAGAGACGTAACAGATTTACCTAATACATAGAAACACACACAGAGAAGCAGCCGAAATGTGGAAACAAAGAAATACATCCCAAATGAAGGATCAAAAAAAAACTTCAGAAAAGGAATTAAATTAAATGGAGGCAAGCAATCTACCACATGCAGTGTTCAAAATACTGGTTATAACTTGGGAGAACTTCAATAAAAAGATAGCAAGCATAAAAAAAGACATAGAAACTATAAAAAAGAACCAGTCAGAAGTGAAGAATACAATAACTGAAATGAAGAATGACTACAAGGAATCACCAGCAGCCTAGATAAAGCAGAGGATCAAATCAGTAATTTGGAAGCCAAGGTAGCAGAAATCACTCAATTGGAACTGCAAAAAGAGAGAAACATCCAAAAATGAAGACAATTTAAGAGATCTCCGGGACAACATGAAGCATAACAACATTCATATTATAGGGGTATAAGAAAGAGGAGAGAGAAAGCAAGAGACTGAGAACCTATTTGAAAAAAATAATGACTGAAAACTTTCTTAACCTGGTGAAGGAAATTTACATACAAGCCCAGGAATGCCAGAGAGTCCCAGATAAGATAAGCCCAAACAGGCCCACACTAAGACATATTATAATTAGAATGGCAAAGTTTAAAGACAAAGAGAGAGTCCTAAAAGTAACAAGAGAAACACAACTAGTAACTTATAAGGGAACTCCCATATGATTTTCAGCTGATTTCTCAACAGAAACTTTGCAGACCAGAAGAGATTGACAGGAAATATTCAAAGTGATGAAAAGCAAGGATCTATAACTGTACCCAGCAAGGCTATAATTTAAAATTGAAGGACAGGGGCCAGCCAAGTGGCTCAGTTGGTTAAGAGCACGAGCTCTGAGCAACAGGATTGCCGGTTTAATTCCCACACGGCCCAATTGAGCTGCCAACAGGTGGCAGGATGGCGACTGGACTTGGAGCTGAGCTAGCTGTGCCCTCCACAACTAAGACTGAAGGACAACTTGTCTGTTCCTTTTCCCCAATTCCCCAATAAAATCTTAAAAAAAANAACTTCCTATGCCCACAACTCCACTTTTCTTTTCCAGCCACCTGCCTTCCAGGAGTCATGGTCAAGCTCCTGAAAGAGTAAGTCAAGAGAAATTCAGTGTAAATATTAAATATTCGTGATGTGTTAGCTGCTAGGAGAAAAGGATGAAATATAGTCCCAGACTTCAAGGAGCTTACAGTGTGGTAGGAGAGACAAAAAGGTAAGTCAATATGATGTTGTAATTACCAGAATTCTGCGAGGATGACTCTGTGGGGGCTCAGAGAAGGCTAGATCTTGAAGGATGCTTTCCCAAAGGTCAAGAGGGAGTGAGGCACTCTGGGTCTCATGCACAGCATGAGAAAGGCATGGGAGGCCCTCCCCAAGAGCAACTCTCTAAGACAGAGTGCAGCTCACAATCCAGCACATCATTTAGGAGAGCTCTGCACTCTGCCTACAAAGGTGCTCTTCTCATAAAGAGAACCAAATGCACATTGTTGGCTAACAGGCATGAAAAACCAAACCTAAAATAATCAATGTTCTGGAAGCATCTATGAGAAATGGTAGTGGTCTGGAGGGTGGGAGACAAATATGCATTTATTTAGGGTGACAACTTCCTAAGTGAAGCTCCTGCGTCCAGAGCAGAGCCCCAAGCCAGTCCAATAAGAGAAATTTCCAGCACATCCACTCCAATTCCTGCTTTGAAGGCTGGAACACTGGTGTTGTACAGAGTATTGCATAAAGAGAAATTTTCAGTGGAAAATTTTGCTTCTTCAGAAACCATGTTTTTCTACAGACAGATGATATTAGAACAAGTACAGTTTTAGAAGCAGCCATGGGCTCAGTAATCCTTCAGTGCCATAAGCTTAAGAGATGTTCAGCCATGTTTAATAAAGGGGAAGAAAACCTTACCAATTTATGTGTTCCAAGGAAGTAAAAGTCCAGTGAAATGGTTTTCATGTGGATAATTCCATTAGATTTGGAGGCAATGAAATGTTTAGCCATAAGAACTACCTCTTAGGTTCTTCTCCCATGGAGCATATTAAAAATCATCCATCTCCACTTCAGACAGAACTATACTGAATCATACCCAACTGTCACTAAGCTCTATCAATATCAGTTCCACTTCTTCAAATCCATCACTTCTTGTCTATTAGTACTGCCACTCATCTCTGTTCTGGCCTTAATTTCTAGCTTGAAATGTTGTATTAGTGGTTACCTTCTATGTTACTGTCTTTTGGTTGCCAGTAAAGAAAATCTCCTTGAACCAGCTTGGGGGGAAAAAATGGTAGAATACTGGAAAAGCTCAGGGACCAAGGAACCCCAGGAACACTTAGGATTTTAGAAGGGTAATGATCAGAGTACTCTAAGACCTTAGCTGCATGAGTTTTGTTTGTTTGTTTTTTAAGACTTTTTTATTGGGAAATTGGGGTATGGGAACAGCACTGGGGAATTGGGGGAANGCCCTAGAGATAATCTCTTAGCTTTTACTCTCAACTGCTTCATAACACAACTTGATATCATAAAACTATTCTATTCTGTGACTCTCCTCTTTCTCAATTTTCCTGAATATACTTTCATGCTTATTTTTCTAGATGAACTTCAGAATTATTTCTTACAATTTTCCCCAAAATCTGGCCTACTTTTACATGGGGATCTAAACATTGATTTAGAAAGAATTAAGTGTAGGGTGCCTTCCTGTCCATGAGTAAGGTATGTGTCTCTATTTATTTGTTTTCTTTTAACTCCCTCTTTAGAGATATTTGACAACACCTTTATAGTGACAAGACTTGTCCTGTCAATTCTATTTCCCAACTGATTATTGCTTATATAAGAAAACTATTAACATTTTAATATTAATGTCAGGTAATGATAGGAATAGTGGCATCCTAGTCTAATTTGTTATTTTAATATGAATGCTTCCAGTATTTTGCCATAAGTGTATTGCTAAATTTTGGTTTAACAGATGTATTTTTTTCATAATAAAGAAATACTCATTTATTTTATTTTACTATGATTTCTTTAAAGTCAGGTATGGATGTTGGCTTTTTATCAAATGCCTCTTCTATACCTATCAACGTAATTATACCTTTTTATTTTTTGATCTAGTAATCTGGTGAATTGTATTAATAAATATCCTAATAATAACCCTTTCTTGAACTCATAGAATAAACTTCACTGGATTTTTTAGTTTATTGTTAGATTTTATTTGCCTTGCTATTTAGGATTTTTGCATAGATATTCACATGTGAGATTAGCCTATAATTTTCTTATTTGTGTTATTTTTTTTTAAATGTATATGCTGGTTTTATAAAAACCTTTTTTTTTTCTATGCTCTGGTACAACTATAAAGGCATCAAAATTACCAATTCCTTTGATACTTGATTGGATAAAAAAGATGTGGTACATATATACAATGGAATATTAGTCATAAGAAAAATGAAATACTGCTATTTGCAATAACATGATGGATCTTGAGGTTATTACGCTAAGAGAAATAAGCCAGACAGAAAAAGTTGAGAACCATATGACTTCACTCATATGTGGGAAGTGAAACTAAAAGCAACAAACAAACAAGACAAGCAAACAAACAAGAACTCATAGACACAGACAACAGTTTAGTGGTTACCAGGGGGTAAGGGGTAGGGGGAGAAGTAGAAGAGGGTAAAGGAGGTCAAAATATAATGATGGAAGGAGATTTGACTTTGGGGGGGTGAACACACAATAGAGTATATAGACGATATATTATAGAATTGTACAATTGAAGCCTATGTAATTTTATTAACCAATGTCACTCCACAAATTTAATTTAAAAAAATAATAATAAAACCTAAAGAAAGAATTATCTGTATCTTGAATATTTGAAAGAATATTAGAAAATATTGAATCCCCTATAATGGTATAGCTTTTAGCTATAAGCTTTTAGCTAAAAGCTATAATGGTATAGTTTTTAGAAAACCTGAACANTAATAGCTATGTATGGTGTCAGATGGGTAGTAGGTGTCAGGGTTATCACTTTGTGAGCTCTGTAAATGTCTAACCATTATGTCATTTTGTACACCTGAAACTAATAATGATAATAATCATAAAAAAAAGAGAGAGAAGCCATTTGTAGAGAAAAACCACTGGGAGTAGCTTGGGTGTGCCTGAAAGTTGGGTGGGGCAGTGTCTCAGGGAATCACCAGGCAGCGCGAACTACTGATGTTATTCAAGTTGATGGAGACTCAGGTATGATGCCTGCCTGGGTTTGCACACCAGGACAGGGGAGGGTTCAACAAAGAAATAGTGACTTCTGCCAGCTCCTCTGTCATGGAAAAAGCTGCCCCTCCAGTCCTTGCACTGAAGTCAGACAACTCAGTCCTCCCCCTGTGTGTCCCTGGTGCCTTTTAACCTACTGTCCCAGCTCTGGAGCTCAGAGCAAGTGAGCTTGTCAGCAAGTAAGTCTGTGTGTGGGACCTTTAAGAGGAGGGCCTAGGACTCCAGCCACCCTTGTCTCACTCAGCCACAATCTGCACTGGTTTTCACAACCAGAAATTATGGAAACTCCTCTCCCCAATACTCAAATCCCCGGCTGGGGAACCTGGTGTGGGGCTGGGACCCCTTGCTCCTCTGGGTGGACTTCCACAACTGAGATATCCCTCCCTATTTGTAATGGTCACACATGGGTGTGGGACCAGTCCATTCCATGTCTCTGCCCTTCCTACCAGGCTGGGTGGCTTCTTCTGTATGTCCTTAGTTGTATGTCCTTCGATTCAGCTAGACTTCAGGCAATTTTCAATGATGGGTGTTCCGTAGTTTAGTTGTAATTTTGATGTGGTCTTGAGAAGATGCAAGCACAGCATTTACTTACTCTACCATATTGGCTGGAAAAAAAACTCATGTGCTATTTTAAGATGACTAAATAATTCCACAGAAGTACATGAGCAAAATTTGCTTTTGCCACAGAGATGGGGGAGAAGAGGAGAGAGAGTGGCAGAAAAGGGTGGGAGAGGAAGGCTGCCCAACTGAATACTGAGGTACAAAGACAATGAGGAGGCCCTAGGTAGTGAGCCCCATTTTTCTCTGTTCCACATCTCTTTTTTTCTATACCTTTCCCAGAGCAAAAGTAAATTCTGCTTATTTTTTTCAGGTACAGAAACCTAGTAAATCTTTTCCTTGACTTTTGTCAATGTATTTTTTCATGGGTAGAGGGGAATTTTTGTTTTTGCTATTGTTTTTGTTTTGATTGTTGGTTTTCTTTTGGCTATGAAGTTTTAATTTTCACAGAAACAAATTTATTAACATTTTCTTTATGGATTCTGATTT
>NW_017732312.1:416602-421694 GCF_001890085.2 Hipposideros armiger
GTTAGGAGAGAGAATGCTTAGATGTCTATGCTTAGGATAATGGAAGATGGGGAAAATGAGAGATTTTCAAGTGACTGGAAAACAAGTTTGAGTCCAGAGCTTTGAGAGGGGAAGTGCCAAGTGTCTTTCAGCAAGGTGGTTTTGGGGAAAGGGTTCTGTGATGAGGAATTTTCAAGAAAAATTTCTTAAGAAATGTTTAAAAACATTAAGAAATGCTTCTCTTATGTATACTTTTCTGGGTCACAAAATCGTCTCCCAAAACTTTAACCTGTCTTTATATGGGAGTGTATGTGCTCAAAAGCAACAAACATCAATTTTCTCTTTTTAGAAGACCTTGGTTAATAGCAAGTATCTATTATGTATAAGACAAAATAATTTTGTATGAGGAAGCAAGAAATTTTCTAAAAATGGACAAAAAATGGCTAATCTCACCATAATCAATGTTGAAAATTATAAAAACAGTAAATGTTTTTCACCATTCTGTTTTTTTCTTTCTGAGCTATCTGTGAGACAGACCTATCCATAAGCAATATTTCTCAGAGAACTTACGAGATAAGAGGGTCATAAAAAATCCTCTACCGTCTATTTTGCCTTTTGAAACACCTGTAAACATTTATATGAGATGAACCCCTGGTTCAATGTGTATCCAAGATCTTTGAAAATAGTCAGCAGTTTCTGCTTCCTTTAAAACTCCAAATTATACTAGCATAGCCTCCCCTGACATATGGCTGTTGTTCTGATTTAAAACTTGCTCACTGAAACTTGTACTTGCAGCCTGCATTGTAAATACTACCCATTTTTCCTTAAGATATGAGTTCAGTGAGTGTAGAGTTACACAGCAATTCACACNCAGTGATAATGAATAATTGTAAGCAATAAGAATAACCAACCAATGTAAGAGAACTATTTACCCGAATAGAATCATTCAGAAACTCACAAGGTCCAGGAATTTTATTTGTTGCTGTACATTATTGATAGCAAACTCAACACTTTAGCACAACTGGTTTTTCAAATGATTATGAATTCTCCAAAAAAGGTGAGTCCATCTTTAAGCCACATATTAAACAAAATAAAACATTAGTGGCAAATGCATTTTATTGAATAAAAATTGTGTTGATACTTATTCTGCCTTTATAAGTATCAATTTATATATCCTACTAGTCATGCCTCTTCTCAAACCTTCTAGGTTAAAAGGGGCTTGGTTACACTAAAAATCTATACTAAAATATATTTCATTTCACAGGTAACTCTTACCTGAACAAAATTTATTTTAGAACCTGTCAAAATTAGGGATGAAATGAAACATAACACTCTTATTTTAGGATCAAACACTTGGAGAAAGAACATGGCCAAAAATACCCATGTGATAGAAATACCAGATGAAAAACTCCCCCGGTGGAGGGTATAGCCCTGTGTCTACAACGCTCTCATCTGGGAAATACTGGGAATACTGAATACCTTAGCAGTCTCCCTAAATTTCTTTTCCTTGCAGTTACTGCCTCAGAGACCTGG
This sequence comes from Hipposideros armiger, assembly GCF_001890085.2. Classification (NCBI taxonomy): domain Eukaryota; kingdom Metazoa; phylum Chordata; class Mammalia; order Chiroptera; family Hipposideridae; genus Hipposideros; species Hipposideros armiger. The sequence goes on from NW_017732312.1 coordinate 418,115, forward strand.
TGGCCCAGGTGTCCTCGTGCAAAAATGTATTTGGCACAGTTCAGCAAGCATCTTTCAAGTATGCCACTTCCTTCTCTGAAAAGATTTTTTAAAATCTTAAAGCATATTATTTTGCCCTAAATAGCTTCTATTGTTTACTAAAGCAAGCTTGAGACATTCTGAATTTAAATGGGTTCTGAAATATTATTCACATGATTTTCCCCCTCTAATTGCTGTCTTCCCTGATTAATGCATATTACCAAACTATGGCCAACAGTTACCAGCTGCCTTACTGCTACAATGTATCTTATTGAATTATAAACAAGCACAAAGGAAAAAGGAATAGAAGATGTATAGCTCTAAGGCTGGATCACCTGACACAGGAATGAGAAGTAATTTTTAAGGAAAGGAAAAGAGAATCCAAGATCCCTACTCCAAGTCTTTACTTGCTCAGTGGGAATTCTTCACAAATTTTCCCATGCCATTTAGAGTTCTTTCCTGGCTTCCAACGAAAACTCAGTCAGGAATCTATATCTCCATAAATGTCTCAGTTTATGACAATGAACAAGCCTATTAGCTCTACCAATGTACAAAGCAATTTACAGTAATGGTGACTCATTTCCTTTCTGACCCCTCCCTGCCATCCCTTTCATCCCTGCCTAACCCTGCCCTGTTGTGACCCTAGTTTTGCTAAATCTGGCTTGTTGGACACTAGATGGATTCGGAACCATGAAGAAACCACAGTACATATTAACTGAAGAATTGCCACCTGATTTTCCCCAAGATTATGTGTGTAAGAGTGACACCAAGAGACTTAACATGTGAAAAACATGTTTACTGTATGTGAAGCAAACCTCAAGTATTAGAGATGTTTCTGAAACATTTTAATTATCATTAATAACTTGAGACTTGCATCATCTAAAATTGTATTTAAGCCTCTGATCTCACGCAGAAAATTCTATGGCATCTTCCTAAAGTCCTATAAGAAACTTTCAAATAGCCTCACTAACTTTTTCCAGAATATAGTGTTTAAGAAAAACACCATCTTTTTCTCATAGAAAACTTCTCACCAAGGCATTGAAATTTTAAACTATAATTTAATTCTTCCCAACATTGAACTTGATGCCTAAATGTCTGAATGTTCCTTCTCAATTCTTTTCACCCCTTATCCTTTCCTCTGCCCCCACCCATAATCAGCCTATAGAAATTTCACATCCACATGCAGTGGTCCCAATATTTCCCCCAAAAACTCACCCTTCAATGTGTGATGAAGCCACCTGAAGTTGACTTTTTCATCAGCATCTTTATTGGCTCATGGCTGACACCAAGTTGATGCTTGGAAACTGGTACCAATACTGTTGTTATCTCAGAAAATACGTTCTGGAATCTAGCATCCTACTGTCACTTCTATAGTTACAACCTGTTAAAATGGCAGTGCCAGGCAGTAGCAGAATCTTCCTCAAGGAATTCATATTGTTTTTTTCCCCTATTTTGCATGTGTATTTTAATTCAGACAGCATCTACATTTGCATTATTTCCTTCCAGTGTTCACTTAAAAAAATGGACTCAGCTATTTCAAAGATCATTCTGTGTAAGGAATACTACGTTCTCTGGATCCTCATTTGTATTTTCTTCTGATCCCTTCACACCTCAGGACACATGGAACGTGCTGGCTTTGTTTGTTTTGAGAGGGGGGAGTTTCCCCTTAATAACCAGCAGTTTCTGTGAGCTCTCACATCTTTGTAAACTTCTGGTTTGTACACATCTTTCACCTCGATTTCTGAGGACATGCAGAAAATAATTATTTGGTATTCTTGCCATTTCCTCATCTTCCATTTCTAATTCTCCATTGTGATTCTTGGAGGGCAAATCTTTTCTTTTGCCATTTATCTATCCTTCATATATAATTAGACCCCTCAATTTCCTTTCACAAGTGGAGAGTGGAACTGAGCATTAAAAGAAACTGTATTCAAACTCACACTGCCAGCATACTGATGAGTGCTATCATTGAGGTTGGCAAATCATAATTAATAGTTCCTTTAAAAAGTAAAATAGTTTGTAATCTCTAAATGCTGTATATGAGGCATTATATTATTCCCTGGTGTTTAAGTCTGCAGTGGGCAACCCATTGCTTCTGTGAGATTCTACTATAAAAACACTTAACAGTAACTAACAATTAGGAAAAAGTACACACACACACACACACACACACACACACACACACAGTGGGTGGGGAGAGAATGAATGAATATATTGGGCTCTATATTCTTTCTCTTTTCATTTTTCTTCCCAGCCCCCCAAATGATGATAAGAAATAGTAAGAACAGGGGAGGAGTCAGGATACTGGATAAGCCAGAATGGGCTTCTGAGGGATGGAAGGATTGGCTGCGTGTTTCTCCATGTGGCACAAAACCCCTCTTCAGGACTCAGGTTGCTGAGGAGAGAGTTTCACTGGCCCCTTCTCAGTTGGTTGGTTTGTTGTTAACTTTTTTTTATTTTTTAAGTAGAGATCTCACTATTCAAGAAGCCATCCTGCGGTCATTTAGAATACGATGGTGATAAAATGACTTCAAGTATTTTGTTGAAAATTTAAAATGTGGGAATATTTTCTCTTTGTTTTACCTTTTGAAGTCATTCCAAACACTCTGTTTAATTTTTAAGTCTAGTGTTTGGACAAAACAATAAAACATGGAAAATCCAGCCAATACAGAAAGGTAAAAAAAAAATGGAAGCTAAAAGCCCTTTCACAAACACTAGAGAAAATATTTGTGACAAGATTTGGCTGTATCACACAAGATTTTTTATACATATGCAATGTATAGATGTATAGATTTACAGAGATATACAATCAAATTATATGTATACATATAAACATATTAGTAGGTCTATGTGTGTATTTCTGTATTTATACGAGATCAGACAATTAAGTTAGTGAACTTGTTGCAACGATGTTGCTAACCTTTTTTGATATTAGAGGGATTATTTATTATGAATTTGTACCAACTGGACAAGCAGCTAACCCAGTTTACTGTTTGGAAGCGCTGAAAAGGCTGCATGAAAAAAGTTAGATGACCTGAACTTTTTGCCAACAATTCATGGCTCACAACATGGTGCATCACAACAATGCACCAGCTCACCTGGCATTGTCTGTGAGGAAATTTTTAGCGAGTAGACAAATATTGTGAGTAGGGAGTGTATTGGAACACTCTCCCTACTCACCTGATCTGGCCCCCAATGACTTTTTTCTTCACCCAAAGATAAAGAAAATATTGAAAGGAAGACATTTTGATGATATTCAGGATGTCAAGGGTAATACAATGACAGCTCTGATGGCCATTCCATAAAAAAGGTACCAAAATTGCTTTGAAGGGTGGACTAGGCACTAGCATTGGTGCATAGCTTCCCAAGGGGAGTACCTCGAAGGTGACCATAGTGATATTCAGCGATGAGGTAGGTAACACTTTTTGTAGGATGAGTTCACAAATTTAATTGTCCTACCTCTGTGTGTGTGTGTGTGTGTGTGTGTGTGTGTGTGTGTGTGTGTGTGTGTGCATAGTCATGGGATGTAAAGTACAGCATAGGGAATATAGTCAATGGTGCT
>NW_017732312.1:423249-424052 GCF_001890085.2 Hipposideros armiger
TGTTCTTCAGTCTAGTTGTGGAGGATGTTGCTTCACTGGCCCAAGCTGGCATCATCATTGCACTTTTCCCGGGCAAGGTAGATCAATCGCCAGCCTCTAGATGGCTGCTCACTATGGCTGCTGGCCGCTCACGCTGGCTGCCAGCTACACATGGTAGCTTATGGCAGCCCACTGCAGCAGGGGACTGCAGCCTACGCCGTCGCCGGCGACCCACAGCAGCCCAGCCCCAGATCAAGCTATTGTTCAGCATCTTAGCTGTAGAGGGCAGTGTCACTGGCCCTCATATGTAGGATCTGAACCGGGGCTCTCTGGCATCCCAAGCCAGTTCTTAACCAATGCGCCACTCGGTCGGCCCTCATGTTTTCTTTTAACACTTCTGTGATTTTATTTCTCACATTTAAATCTTTATCTGAAATTTTTTCTAGATTATACCATATTTAGGAAGTAATGTAGGAATCTACTTTTTAATGGCTAACCAGTTGTTCCAACATTATTTATTAATTCACCCTATTCAATGATTTTAAATGCCTTTTATATTTACAAGTGAAATCCTATTGGTTTTTTAATTTATTTCTAAATTGTTTCTTTCTATTTATTATGTCCATTTGTATTAATTAAGATGACTTCATAGTGACAACAGCAAAGATTTATTAAAAGTGTATTATGTGCTGGTACTATTGGGTTGTCGGAAAAGTCATGACACATGTTGGCGACAGATGTCACTAGTTCAGTTTTGGAACTACTAGAGTCATTCGTATCTATGTTATTGCTATGTCATTTGACAGCTGACAGTTCTAGCTTCA
>NW_017732312.1:427087-428040 GCF_001890085.2 Hipposideros armiger
TGAAAGTCTAGTTACCATCCATCACCATACAATTGACCCTCTTCACCTCTCTTACCCACCCCTCAGCCCCCTTACCCCCTGGCAAATACCCATCTGTTTTCTGTATTTATGAGTGTTTTAAATTTGCCCAGTCATGAGAAATGACCTGATAGAAAAGCCCAAGAAGCAGTAAATGGTCATGACCCTCCCTTCTGCTAAGGTAGCTTTAGCTCTTTAGAAGGAATTGTGTTTCATCCTGGAAATTACCTGCCACTGAAATTTGTTTAAACTGTTCTATATTCTGTTTCAGTTTCTATATCAAACCCTGGGTGTAACAAGTTTACACATCTTAGGCAGAAATGATAAAAAATCTTTAACATCTGGTAGGAACTGGGTCTTGATCACTTAGATTGGAAACCCAACCAATCAGAACAGATGCCCCATTGGTACACACCTGCTACTACTATCAGCTCTAGTTTTGGAAATCCATGGAACAATGAATCCAAGAGATTAACTATGTCAATATTTTGTATTGCGTGTATTTTTAACATGCCTTTTGCTCATATAAAAGAAAAAAAAGGTTTGGACAAGTGGAAATTGGGAGAACCTTGTTTCTTAAAGTAAACTTGAAAAATTAAAATTGTACAATTTAAAATTGTAAATTAAATTACCAAACAAGAGTTTCTTATTTAGCAGGAGGTGCCTAATACAGTGCCTGAATAGCATAGGTATAATATGTAGTTAAGATGATGCCATTAGTAATATATTATTTTTGTCACCAAGTATATATCAAGAATCCGTGACACTCCCTGAGGACCTGTCTAAGTAATACAGAGGCTTCAGAACAATATCTAACAAAGTAATAAAAAAAAATCAGTTGAGCACTCACAGAAAATTATAAAAAGAAAGAGGAAGTTGATGAATCTATAAAGTGGAAGATACCAGTGCATAAGAGACAAAGAAAAAGAAGTAAA
>NW_017732312.1:428797-431691 GCF_001890085.2 Hipposideros armiger
TTATATTGTAATATTTCTGCTATATTAATATATAGTACATAGGTCTGTGAACAAGTTCTTTTTTTAAAAAAATTAATAATGCTTTCTCTCCCTGAATGTCTCTCGGGCCCCCTTCACCTAGAGGTGTGTTTCAGGCCTAATTTCAGATTGTTAATACTTCTGGAAAGCCTTTGCTTTTGTAAGTACAGTATTGCAGGAAATACTGGAGATGCCAACAGGTGGCAGGATGGCTCAGATAAAAAAAAAAAGAAGAGAAAGAAAGTACTGGAGAGCTTACCTTTCCAAAAGAGAAACTTTCTTCTTGGGAATTAATTATTTGAAATGTCTACTCCCTACTTCCCCAAATTGCCACATCACTGTGTCAGTAACTCAGTGGCTGGCCCTTCAACAATCTGTTTAATCTACTTCTGTCTGTGTTTCCTCCATTTTATCTACCCTCTCTCCTCATCTGGCTCAGAATTAGTGACAGAGGTGGTAGAAGCCAAGTGTTAGGCAAAACTCCTGACCCTCGCAGGTGAAGAGGTGGTTCAGCACCAAGGACAGGAGCACTTGCGCACGTCCACGCTTACTTCCCTGCCTTCTTCTCCCCATCGATGCTGTAGTCATTCCATGGTGTGTTCCTTAGATTAAGAGCTCCTTCTTGTTGCTGAGTTTATCTCTATCATAGCTGCCTCCTTTTACTGAAATTACTTGTTTCTTATTTATCTTCCTTACCACAGTTACGGGGAGCCTCCTTAGTCTCACTTAGCACGATTCCTGGGGCACAGTAGTCTCAGTAAATTATAGGTGAATTAATAGATGAATCACTGACTCAATAAATAAACAAATAGATTTCAGGAAAAAGTAGACTCCAAGGACACACTTAGACAAAACACGTATGCAAGGAAGCAAGAGTCATAAATTTGTTATTACTCCTTTCAGACATCCGTTCTCAACCCTGGCTGCTCATCAGAATGATCCAAAGGCGTTATTAAAAGTGCAAAATTGAAGATGCAACTCCAGAAGTGTAGAACAGAATCCTGAGAATGGGGATGTGGCATGTGCATACTAGTGGAGGACAGGGGATTTCCAAGGGCATGAAATAATTCTTCCACCGGCAGCTATAAGTGCTGCTATGTCCCTAGAAGGGGAATTAGGCATGTGGGAGGGGGGGAAGCTCCGGTTGCTCTCTTTTATATAAGCAACAAGACCCAGTCTTCTCAGCTAGGTGACATGGAAATCAGCAGGAACTGTGTCTTTATGCTGACATCTGCTGGTCTGCTATTCCTGGAGTAATAGTGCAGGTAAATTTGTTCTTTCAGGTGCTCCCCTTCCTGTCTGCAACCTACAGGCAAACGGTCCTCAGAACCACTTCCCTTCCCAGGTGGTGCCGGTAGCACAGGACAAGTCAACTCTGCTTCAGTGAGGGAAGCAAGGAAATGCCAATAACAGCACAGTGGACATGAGAGAAAATCCGTTTCAGCTTTTGATTTCCTTTCTTTTCGCAAACTTCACCTTTCAGGTTATCTTTGTAGAACGAGCTGCAAAATGTTTTCATCAAAATATGAGCACTAAGCATATTTCATTAAAACTTGAAAACGCCTATATTTAAAGTAACTTGAANTTTCTAACCTAACTGCATATATATACTTAACTCACATATTATTTAAATGTCTTTTAATTTAGCAATAGTAATATTTTTCCACTCTCACATTCCATTAAAAATGTATTCAAATTATTCATCTGTACCTTTGATGTCATCATCTTCACCAATATTTGAGTCACTTTTGGAGTCATCGAGGACAGTTTTCCAGAGCGGGCTGTTGTTACGTTTTATACGCATGATTCTGGCTCTGAAATCTTTATCCCAAGCCACAAATAACCATTCACAGAATTCTGTTAGTTAACCTTTTCATTCATCTTACAGGTGCGTATTCTTGATCTCTAAAAAAGATGTATAATTCTTTTTTTTTATTAAAACAATGGTTAGTAAAATTACATAGGTTTCAAGTGTACAATTCTGTAATACACCATCTATATCTCACATTATGTGCTCACTTCCCAGAGTCCGTTCTCCTTCCTTCTACTTATATTTGACCCTGTTTACCCTCATCTACCACCCCCCTCGAGAACCATATGATTTCACTGACATGTGGGATATAAAACTGAAAACAACAAAGGAACGAAACAAAGAAAGAAAGAAACAAAAACTCATAGCCATAGACAACAGTTTAGTGGTTACCAGAGGGTAAGGACGGAGGTAGATGTATAATTCTTTAGAAAATATATTAACTATTGAATAAATACAAAATATTTATAACATGTGTATGGGTTCTAAGGACTCATACACCAAAAGAAAAAACTGATGCATCCCATACTTACCTTAAGAAATGAGCATTGCCTGCCTTTGGGAGCGCTCTGTGGGCCCCTCCCTAATCTCCCTCCTACCATCTCACCCACTCCACTCCCTCTGGTATTTCACCAGTTTAAAGACTGTTCACATTCCCTTCCTTTTAGGAATGGGTTTAGTGATGGCTGTATCTCTGTACAATACATGGTCTCATTTTCTACATTTGTATCTCTTTATAAATGAAATCATACAAGTCCTGCAACTTGATTTTTTGGCTTCACATTATATTTGTGATTTATTTATGCTACATGCACATGACTACGGTTTACTAATTTTCACTATTGCAGTTTTCTATCGTATGACTATACCAGCCTGCATTTATCCCTTCTACCACTGATGGATATTTTGGCTGTTTCCAGGTTTTGCCATTACAAAAATGCTTCAATGAACATTTTTTTTATGTCTCTTGGTGCACGTTTGAGAGATTTTTCTAGGGTATTTTATTGGTTTGGGTACAGTTACAGAGAACAGAACCTATTCTATATAAAAAGATTTTTTTACAAAG
>NW_017732312.1:437926-441989 GCF_001890085.2 Hipposideros armiger
ATGTGAAGAAATAACAAGGCCAGGAAGAGAGATCTCACCAGAAACCAGATCAGCTGAGACTTTGATCTTGGACTTCCGTCCTCCAGAATTGTGAGAAAATAAACTTGTATTGTTTAAGTCACCCAGTCTTTTATACTTTGTTATGGCAACCCAAGCTAAGACACCAATCAACTACAAAAGTGTACTTGCAAGAACTATAAGCCTCAGAAAAAAAATTATTTATTCCTTGAGTAACTTTAATTCTTATGTATTAATAGCAGTTGAGCTCACTTAAGTGCATAACATGCATAACTTAGCATCCCTGATGTTTCAACAAATAATTTACTATATAAGTAGTTACTGTTTGTACACCTAATAAATGCCTGCCCATACTAAAAGGCTAGGAATATTGAAATATATTCAATCAGAAACCATTTGATCTCAAACAAACTTTTACAGGATTAAACATATGAATAAGAAATATTGCATTAAAAGCACTAAGAAATTTTCCCATGCCAGAATTTAAATAGCCAATATAAAGATAATGATTAAATCTTTTGAATAAAAATTCCCTGAAGGTAGACTAACTCAGACATATCCTAGATTATTATCTTTGATATTTTAAAAAAATTATAGTTTTGGTGGCTTTCATGTTCAAGCATTGAGTGTGCTCCTGGCTGATGTCAAATGTGACTGGAAGGCACATTGCCACTTAATGTGGCTGAAAATAAGCCAAGTGCAGAGCTAAGTGCGTGGTCTGCAGCAGGTTTAAGAATCACAGGCTCATAGATTATAAACTTTTACTTATCAGCCCTGCAACTCAGTCTCAAGGCTTTATTTCACAGCCACATCAAAGGCACAAGGCTCCCTCTTATACATCCAAGTTAGTCAGCCCAGTGTCACTGAGCAGCATTGAAATTTTGGTTATTCAAGCTGCAACAATGAAGAATTTTCTAACTTGGCTTTGGTACTGAACATTTCAGTGTGTCACATAAAGCTTCTTTGATTATTCTCTGGACATGAAGTCTGCCTTTCTTTGTTCATGAGTTGAGTGAGAGGCTAGAGACAAGATACTTTGCTGATCTCCTAAGTATCAATACAACAATTAACAAGTCGGTCTGTAGGTGCCAACAAGAATGCTCCCTGACAACTGCAGAAGACATCAGCAACAGTCACCACCATCAGATCCTGTACACGGCTAAGCTGAATATGCATTTTCTCCCTCGTCCTTCCTTTATGACAAGTTTGTGATTTTTATAATTTTTTTAAAGAAGCAGTGCAATCTTACAGGGCAGAGTCAATAAAAAGAAAAAAGCATGGCAATTATGATCATCTTTATACACTAGCTGCTAAAGAATGCCTTGTAGGGAGGACAAAATGCAAAGGAAACAAAATAGAAACAAATGCAAATGACAAAAGGCAAGAATTCTTGAAGGTTCTAAGAACAAGGAAGTAAGTAAAGTATAACCAAATGTGTGACAGAAAGCCCAAAATAGTCTTAAAAAGCAAAAAATAAAGAACAAGAGTATAAATGTGATGGGAAAAAAATCAATAAAACTCAACATAAGTAATGTGATTGATAGTTTCAGCATTTAGATGTTGAACTTCATCATTAAATCCAACTTTAATTCATAAAAAGCCTCCTTATTGTTACTTAGTTAACATCAGTGAGAAGTATCAAACAACTTGTCTCATAGTGTCCTGATTTGTCTTAAGTGTTCTTATGAGCTTTGTATAAAGCCAAACAAGCACATGTTCACTTAAGCTGAAGTTAGATCTACAAAATTTCTGTGGCATTGATTTAGTAATGTGCTTTATTGTCCAACAAATGTAAGAAAGTCCTCAATTGACTATAATAACTAGCTAAAATTCGAGCTTATGTTTAATCCAACTCTAACTCCAACCCACAAGAAATAAGACTATAAATAAGACTAAATTCTAAATAGATTAAATCTAATATTCTAAATAGATTAAAGAGACTGGCTCTGCTTTTTATGGTACTGAGCCAGCTCAAGTCTCAAATACACTTCAAAAGCACAGTTCTTCGACATGTTTGTGTCACAATACAGAAACACTGGATGGTGATCTTCCAGGACAATCCAAGAGCTGTCGATCAGGCTTTTCTATTCTCCAAGAAAGTTAGGAGGCATCCATAAAAGAAATATGCCTACCATGTTCCTAACTGGTCCTTCTGCACACATGTCAAGAGAAGCAGAGATCATAGTACCCTTGGGAACCTCAAAGGAAGAACAGAAACCGACACCAGCCCACGCAGCTCCACTCAAGTATCTGACCACCAATTTGCTGAGCAATTGTGGCTGGTTGCTTGTCATCACGAACCAACTAATTTAAAGTAATTTAAATTATATTATGTGAGTGGATAGCTTTAGATTAAAGGTAACATTAGCAAGNAAAGAAAGAAAGAAAGAAAGAAAGGAGTCTATATTTATCAAAACTCAAAAACTTGGTAATTTCATTCAAAATGCTACCTACATTCCGTCAACAGTCCTCTTATCCTCAGACTGGTAATGTATTTTCCAACCAGCTGTTTTTCATAGCTGGACCTGAAGCTGTGTTCATACGCAGACCTGTATTTTTCATCTGAATAAACTACTTGATACATTGCCCTCTGACACTTCTAATTTAGAGATAAATAAGTTCTGCCACACATTTCTCAGAGAGTGCCTCTCTCTAGAAAAGCAGGAGTTGTTAGAAATCCTTTCCTAAAGACTCTCTTGAAATAATATTGTTTGTTGAAATACAACAAACAATAGATTGGGAATCACCAAAACCATGTTCTGAGCAACACACCTAACCTCTCTGGCCTTCAGATATTTTTACCAGCTTCCTGTGTAAAAAAAAAAAAAGTTTTTAAATTTAACATAGTAAAATGGCTATATTTTTGTCCAAAGTGTTTTGAGGTTTGTGTCAATTATCAATTTATTGCCTCTCAGTTCCAAATCCACCTTTTTAATTAAAAAAAATTGTAATCTTTTATTGAGATATAATTCACATACCATACAATTCACCTACTTAATGTGCAACTCAATGTGTGCAAGTCAATAATTTTTAGAATACTCACACAGTTTTGCAACCATGATCACAATCAATTTCAGAATATTTTCATCTCCCAAAAAGAAACTTCATGCATTTTAGCCACCACCTCCTACTCCTCCATCCCACCTGACCTTAGCAACAGCTAATCACTTTCTTTCTCTATAGTTTGCCTATTCTGGGCAATTCATATAAATAGAATCATATAATATGTGACCTTTTCTAACTGGATTCTTTACTTAGCATAATGTTTTCAACTTTTATCCATGTTGCAGCATGTATCAGTACTTCATTCTTTTTTAATGCAAAACAACATTCCATTGTATGGCTGGACCACATTTTATTTACCCTGTTATCAATTGGTGGACATTTCAGTTGTTTCCACTTTTTGGCTATTATAAATAATGCTGCTATGAATATTTATGTACATGTGTTTGTGTGGATGTATGTGTCCATGTCTTTGGGGTATACACCTAGAAGTAGAACTGCTGGATCAAAATTTAAGTCCATGTTTAACCATTTAAGGAACTTCCAGGTTGTTGCAAACAGCTGCACCATTTTCCATTCCTACCAAGAGTATATGAGAGTTCCAATTGCTCTACACCTTTGTCAACACTTGTTATTATCTGTCTTTTTTACATCTTTGTGACACTGATAGCTGTCCTAATGTGTGTGAAGTGATATCTTCCTGTGGAATTCACCCTTCCTTTGCAGTGCTTTGAGATAGTGGAGATAGATCTTGTAAACATTTTTTTCTTTGTCTGCTGGCAGAAGATCAAGCTTTTCTGTAGAGAGTACTAGATTATGAAACCAAAGAAAATGGACTAATGAGACTTTAATCAAGTTGATATTAATGGAAACCAAGGAAGTGGCACTGCACTGTCATCAGTTAGTACAGCCAAGTCTACAGAGAGCCAGCCTGGGGCAGGCATGAAACCCAGTCCTTCTCTAATTTATTTTTATCTTCCCACTTCCTTAAAGCTGCCCTACATAATTTCAGAAGTCCATATTCATGCCCAGGGGTCAGCAT
>NW_017732312.1:447134-448570 GCF_001890085.2 Hipposideros armiger
AGGACAATAGTTATTTGGTAGTGTATCACTATTGACATCTGTGCATTCATGGCCACCACCCTGTATCATCCTACTCCCTTCTGGCCTGCAAGGTTTCTGTCAAAAAATGTCATGATATTCTTGTGGGGATCCCTTGTACATAACGGGTTGATTTTCCCTTGCTGCTTTTAAGATTATCTCCTTGTCTTTAACTTTTGACAATTTAATTATATGTCTCAGTGTGGGTCTCTTTAAATTCATCTTATTTGGTACACATTGGGTTTCCAGGATCTGATATCTGTTTCTTTAGCCAGATTAGGGAAGTTTTTAGCCATTATTTCTTTGAATAAATTTTCTGTCCCTTTCTCTGTCTTTTGTCCTTAAGATTAGTGTCCCAGAAATCCCTTAAGCTATCTTCATCCTTTTTTATTTGTTTTTGTTATTTTTTAAAACAAAAGATTCTAAAACTATTAACTAGTCCAAAATATAATTAGCCCAAGGGGAGGGGAAATACACACACACACACACACACACACACACACACACACACACACACAGAGCAAAATCAAACCCAACAAAATTTCTAAACCACAAAAACCAATCTTTTTAATGCAAAAAATTGTGAGCTAAGCATACTATTAATTCCAATGAACTCCCCTAAATGTATCATAATTCAAACTAAATACATTTCCAAGTTCAGGCAGAATTCCTCCAAAAACTGCAGACATGGCCCACTAGACAACCTAACCTAATCAGGCAACAGGCTTACACGATAATAGCTATCCACTTCCAGAAAGGACTTGTATAATCATGTAGCTCCCAGGTCATTTGTTGATAAATGGGACATGTATCACAGGAACCCCAGAGCATCAATCAGTCTAGACTCGAGTTTTCAGGCTTCTATCTTCAATCAACAACTTTTCCAATACATAGGTCATTAAAAATTCTCATAAACTTAGAGATGGTAAAGTCATCTCTCAGTTTTCTCCTCTCTAATCAAAAGACATTCCTCCCTCACATTAGCAGTTTTCCACCCTGAGTCATCTCCTTTCTTCCTAGCAACTAATGATAGGGAGGAATGATGAAAACTCAGAGGCTCTTGCTCTCGGCCATTGAGTAGAAGGGGAAAAAGAAGTGTCTCCTTCTGGCTGTCTTCCGTCAGCTCAGTGAACTCATTGCACAAAGGAAGGTGCACTGGGACCACTCTTTTCACTTCTCTTCTCTATCACTGAAAAACGGACTCTGTCCCAGGGAGAAAATGAAATCAAATTTACCCCTAATAATGAATTCCTACCATTACCCATAACGGAGTTCCTGCTTAATCAGAGAGCTAGTCCGAACTTTTTAAAGAAAGGTCAGTTATTTGTGTTAATTAAAGGAACATTCAGGAAACCCAAACAATCCAACTCAAGTCAATTTGGCTTTCAAATGCATTGTTGTTCAATTCCTTTACATCC
>NW_017732312.1:453087-453363 GCF_001890085.2 Hipposideros armiger
ACAAAATAAATTTTAAAAGATTGAAATTATATCAAGCATTTTCTCCGACCACAAGGCTATGAAACTAGAAATGAATTACAAGAAGAAATCTGGAAAGCTCATGAATGCATGGAGGCTAAGTAGCATGCTACTAAATAGTGAGTGGGTCAAAGATGAGATCAAGGAGCAAATCAAAAGATACCTTGGGACAAATGAAAATGAAAACACCACAACCCAAAATCTCTAGGATGCAGCAAAAGCAGTCCTAAGAGGGAAGTTCATAGCAGTGCAGGCCTA
>NW_017732312.1:456001-461042 GCF_001890085.2 Hipposideros armiger
TAGTACCATTTGCAGCAATATGGATGGAACTAGAGAACATTATGCTAAGTGAAATAAGTCAGTCAGAGAAAGACAAATACCATATGATCTCACTTATACGTGGATTCTAAAAAACTGAATAAATGAGAAATTTAAACAGAAATAGTCTCAGAGACACAGAGGAAAAACTGAGGGTTGCTAGTTGGGAGGGGGTGGGGATGAAGGAGAAGGGGAAGGAATGAGTTACAAATTGGTAACTACAATATGGCCTCAGGGATAGAAAAGACAGTCTGGGGAATATCAATAATGTAAATATTTCTTAGGGTGCCAGATGGACTCATGTCTTGTTAGGGAGATCACTTCATAGTCGGTGTAGAGACCTGACCACTGCACTGCATTTCTGAAGCTGATGTTGAATAATATTGTATGTTAACTATAATTATATCTACATATAGTCTCGGGACATGGAGTAGAGAGTGGGAATGGAGTCAATGGAATTGTAATAGACAAGCATGATATCGGGGGTAGGAGGGCAGTAGATGGGGGGAGGGGAGTTGTTACTTTGTGAGGGTGAAAGGATAAATATTGCATTGTTCTGTACACCTGAAACTAACAATAAAAAATTTTTTTAAAAAAAAGAAAGGTAGATACATAATTTTTAAAAAACTAAAACTAATTCTCCCCCTAAACCTAAACATAACCCTGTCCCTAACCCTAAAACTAACCCTGTCATTAACCCTAAACTTCTTCCTAACCATAGCCCTAACCCTGTCCCTAATCCTAACCCTAACACTGTTTGTAACGCTAACCTTAATCAAACTCTGTACCTAAGCCTAACTCGAACAGTGTCCCTATCTGTAACCCTAATACCGTAACTAACCTTAACCTTCATATTGTCTTTAAACCTGACCCTAATCCTAACCCTGTTCTTAACGTATCCCTAACCCTGTTTCTAACGGTAACCCTAATCCTAACCGTATTTCAAATCCTAACCCTAAACCTGTCCCTAGTCCTAACCCTAACCTGTCCCTAACTCTAACCCTAACCATGTCCAAAACCTTACCCTTACTCTGTTCCTACCCCTAACCCTAACCCAGTCCCTAACCCTAAACCTAAACCAAACCTAACCTGAACCCTGTCTCTAATCTAACCCTAACCATGCCCTAATCCTAACCCTAAGCCTTTCCTAACATTAACCTTTTCCTAACCATAACCCTAACCCTGTCCCTAACCTTAATCCTAACCTTGTCCCTACACCTAACCCTGCCCCTAATGTTACCCCTAACCCTCTCCCCAACCCTAACCCTAGCACTGTTTGTAACCCTAACCCCAACCCTGTACCTAACCTCAAGCAAACTCTGTACCTAAACCTAATTCTGCCTGTGTCCCTATCTGTAACCCTAACACTGTAACTAACCCCAGCCCTAATATTGTCTTTCAACCTGACCCTAATCCTAACCCTGTCCTTAACATATCCCTACCTCTGTTTCTAACACAAACCCTAACTCTAACCATATTTCTAATCCTAACCCTAAAACTGTCTGTAGTCCTAACACTAACCTGTCCCTAACTCTAACCCTAAAACTAATCCTGTCCACAACCTTACCCTTACTCTTTTTCTAACCCTAAACCTAATCTAGTCCCTAACCCTAAACCTAAACCTAAACCTAACCCGAACGCTGTCTCTAATCTAACCCTAACCATGTCCCTAATCCTAACCCTAAGCCTTCCCTAACATTAATGTTTCCCTAACCATAACCCGAACCCTGTCCCTAACCTTAACCTAACCTTGTCCCTAAACCTAAACCATTCCCTAAACTTAAAAAAAAAAGAAAAAAGAACTAGAATTTTCCCCACTCCAAAAGTCTAGATATTTACTAATTCATATGCAGTTGAGAAAGAATTAACAGCCTGTGTGTTTGAGTTTGTGAGAGTATGTACATGTTTGGGAAAGCCTCAAGTAATCAAATCTGGGCCTGTCATTATCCTTTCTTACATTGGTATGAAAAACAGACACTTCATAAATAGATTCCCTGGGGTATTCAGACACTTTTTCCTTCCACCACATATATTTGTAAAAATCAATGCATCCATCTCTATCCTGAAAAGTATAGTGATCGCATTGTGAATCTCAAAAACAGAAATGATGTAAGGACACTGTAATGTTGATTTGGTCATCTTACTTTGAAGAAATTATGCACCTTTCTCACTAAATTATGGAAAGATAAAGAAACTTGGAACTGTTAATACTAAGTTTAGATATATTGTTTGCAAATATTCACATAACAGGTTATTTAGATTACACTATTCTTACCAGTATAATTTTGACAAATAAAAACGTTCAGGTTGTTTATTATGTACCATTTAAGAAAAAAATTCATGGGCCGGCGGAAGTGGCGTGATGGTTAAGAGCTGGCTTGGGGCGCCAGAGGGCCCCGGTTCCGATCCCACATATGAGGGCCTGTGACGCTGCCCTCCACAGCTAAGATGCTGAACAACAGCTCAACCTGGAGCTGGGCTGCTGTGAGTCGCCGACAACGGCGTAGGCTGCAGCCCCTGTGGCAGTGGGTTGCCATGGGCTACCGTGTGTAGCCGGCAGCCAGCGTGAGCGGCCAGCAGCTGTAGTGAGCGGCCGTCCAGAAGCCGGCGACTGATCTGCCTCTCCCGGGAAGAGCACAATGATGGTGCCAACTTGGGCCAGTGAAGCGACATCCTCCACAGCTGGACTGAAGAACAAAAGGACAGCAGCTTGTCTGTTCCCCTTCCCCCAATTCCCCAGTGCTGTTCCTATCCCCCAATTCCCCAATAAAAATCTTTAAAAAAAAATTATTTTATATTTATGTTTGATCCCCTTTATCCTCTTCTACCACCCCCTCCCCCTTAAAAATTAATTTGAAATATTTTACATTAACATATTTACATTTACTCAAGTAAAACTGAACTTAAAAGTCATAATTGCTTTAATAACTTGAGGGAATTCAGCACACTGCCTTACAGTGGTATTTTTAAATTGTAATTATAATATTTCACCTAACAAACCTGATCCATATTTGTGGAGCATTCAGGCATTAGGGGAAAATCAGCAGGGCAGAGAGTGCATTTTTTCACACTGTGATGGTCTTTTGAAAATTGCAAAATTTATCACTTTCACAAAGGCCACTGTCAAAGGAGCTTTCCTCAACATTAATCACTTTTGCATCAACTTTCTGCAGAGACTCTGACTTCTGGAGATGATTTCTGGTGTGGTTCTGCAGTCCCTGAAGATGAATTTCAAAATAATGCTGGAGGTCCTCCTGCAAGCTATAGAATGATATCTGCTTCCCAGTATAAAAAACTACACTGCACTGACCAGACCCCTTTGCTCCTCCATATTCTTTGGCTGGTCTACAGCAGCTCATTGCTGGCTAATCAATATTTACTGTTGTTCTGCGAATTTCTGCCACCAATCAGCAACACCTCTGAGCTGGCTTATAGCATCTCAACACATTATTTTGTCCCTTTGTGAGCTCCAGTTGTAGCACTAGTGCATCCTTAGATGGGGCTTCATTTTTTTCTGTAACAGTAGGAACAACAATGATGTCTCCCGCATAACCACTTGCCATTTTTCATTACACATTAAGCACTGTGAAAAGGCTATGTGTTGAATTTAAAATGGCAATTTTAATAATATGACTTCTTATTTCACAAACTTAAAGAAAAGCTAAATCTCCCAAACATGCTACCTATATACCACCATGAAGTCTTAGGCTCTTCACTTAATTTGCATGTATAAAAACCTTACATTACTCAAGAATTTAGAGCACCAACGTTTAATAGATGCTTCTGGAAATCAAAAAAAGTTAGACCTTGATCTAAAAACTATGTGTTTTTTCACTTCTACACATAAGTATAGTTCAAAACACAATGCCACTTAGCCTGTGGTTATGCAAATCAATCCACAAAATTGAATTAACCATAANTGAGAAGATAAACAAAATTGACAAGCCCCTAGCTAGACTCATCAAAAGAAAAAGAGAGAGGGGCTCAGATTAGTAAAATCAGAAATGAAAGAGGCGAAGTAACAACAGACTCCACAGAAATACAAAAAAAAATCTTAAGAAATTACTATGAGCAATTATATGCCAACAAATTTGACAATCTGGAAAAAATGGATAATTTCTTAGAAGCACACAACCTTCCAAAGCTAACTAAAGAAGAAACAGAAAATGTGAATAAACTGATTACCACCAAGGAAATCAAATCTCTAATCAACAAGTTCCCAACAAAT
The DNA here is from genome assembly GCF_001890085.2 of Hipposideros armiger. Taxonomy (NCBI): domain Eukaryota; kingdom Metazoa; phylum Chordata; class Mammalia; order Chiroptera; family Hipposideridae; genus Hipposideros; species Hipposideros armiger. Next base: position 460,248 of record NW_017732312.1, read on the forward strand.
AAAAGCCCAGGGCCAGATGGCTTCACAAGTAAATTTTACCAAACATTTAAAAAAGAATTATCACCTGTTCTTCTCAAACTATTCCAAAAAATCCAGAAGGAAGGAAGACTCCCAAACTCTTTCTATGAAACCACGATCACCCTGAATCTAAAAACGGACAAAGATAGTACAAAAAAGGAAAACTACAGGCCGATATCTCTGATGAACATAGATGCAAAAATCCTCAACAAAATCTTAGCAATGAGAATTCAGCAATATATTAATAAGATCATACATCATGATCAGGTGGGTTTCATCCCCAATATGCAAGCGTGGTTCAACATCTGCAAATCAATTAATGTGATACACAACATCAACAAAAATAAAATTAAAATCATATGGTCATATCAATAGATGCAGAAAAGGCATTTGACAAAATACAGCAGCCATTTATGATAAAACTCTTTGTAAAGTGGTAATAGAAGGATCATATCTAAACATAATAAAGGCCACATATGATAAACCCACAGCTAACATCATACTCAATGGGGAAAAGCTGAAACCATTCCCTTTAAGATCTGGAACAAGACAAGGGTGTCCACTTTCTCCACTTTTATTCAACATAGTCCTATAAATTCTAGCCACAGCAATCAGACAAGAAAAAGAAATAAAAGGCATCCACATTGGCAAGAAGGAAGTAAAATTGTCATTATATGCAGATGACATGATATTATATATAGAGGACCCCAAAGACTCCATCAAAAAGCTATTGGAACTAATAGACAAATTTACTAAGGTAGCAGGATACAAAATCAA
>NW_017732312.1:466412-469654 GCF_001890085.2 Hipposideros armiger
AGGAAGGAAGGAAGGAAGGAAGGAAGGAAGGAAGGAAGGAAGGAAGGAAGGAAGGAAAGAAGGAAGGAAGGAGAAAAAAGAAGGAAGGAAGGAAGGGAGACACACAGTTAGTGGATGCCAAAAACAACTTAGAAAGGACTTAGGAAGATAAATTAGGAAGACTAATTTAATATGATAACCATGATATACTAACATTCCTATCCTTTTTCTACTCACAGTCTCAAAATTTGTTTGTGTAACTACATGGCTGGACATTTGTCTGCTAACGTTCACACAGTTTAAGCCGAAAGAAGTCACACAATTTCAGAAAGAAGAATGAGAGAGTTTATCTAATGCCCAGAGGTGTAAAATAACTTAATTACAATTACTAACCAATGCTACAGAAAAATGAGTAACTAAGTGGGCCTAACAGCTACAGTAATTTTATAGGTTTAAATGGACTTTTTTTGGGGGGGGGGCGGGGGGGACGGGAAATAATGTTTTTGTGATAAAAGTCTCATTATCCCACACAGATTTTTTTTTAAAATAAATTCTACTTCAGGAGTACATAAGTTTTCTACAAATCATTTTATGAAAGTACTTAACCAACACTAAGATGTTCAAAGAAATTATGTAATAACACTTGGGATAACAAATCTCCATCCTTAAAGCTTCCATTTTGATAGCATACAAAAAGCATGGCATGCACTTAAGTAATATGAGCACTATCCTCATACCAAAGTTAAATTCCCAGCTTAACTTTCACCACCTTGACTCCTAGCAAGTTTGGATATCTTTTCATATATTTTCAGGTCATTTAAATTTTATCTTCTGTGAATCACCATTGCCCTTTCTTTCCTTATGTGTTTTTTATTTTCTTATTAATTCAGAGAAACTATTATTATGAATATTAATAGTTTTGTCTGTCATACCCATTGGAAATATATTTTGCAGTCTGCCTTTTAATTTAATGTATAATTATTGTTGCCATGAACTTATAAAATACATACTCATATGTAGAAAGACATGCCTACCTTTCTAAATACTAGGTTTCTTCCTGGTCTGTTTGGAGGATTTCCTTATTCCAAAATTTGCTCTCCAAAATTTTATTTTAGTTGTTTATTGTTTTCTAATATTAAATCTTTACTGTATCTGTGTATACTATGAGAAAGGGGCCTAGCTTTGTGTTTTTTGTTCTTGTTGTTTTCATATATATATATATATATATATATATATATATATATATATATATAATGTGTGTGTGTGTGTTCAGCCATGTACCACATAACAATGTTTTAGTCAACAATGGATCGCACATATAATAGTGGTTTCATAAGATTATAATGGAGTAAAAAATTCCTATCACCCAGGGACATCATAGCCATCATAACATTGTAGTGCAATGCATTATTTACATATTTGTGGTGATGCTGGCATAAACCAACTTACTGGGCTGCCAGTCATATTAAAGTATAGCACATGCAATTAAGTACAGTACATAATACTTGATAATGATAATAAATGACTATGTTTTTTATTTATGTATTCACTATACTATACTACTATACTATACTTTTTAACATTATTTTAGAGTGTATTTTTCTATTTATTAAAAACAGTTATGCTTGTGTTATGCCAGCAGCAGCCTCATACATTTCGTGTTAACCACATCTGTTGACTGCATCATTTTCTCTTGTACTTGATTTAATTTCATATTGTTTTGTACAGTAACATGTTATATAGACTTGTAGCCTAGGAGCAATAGGCTATACCATATAGCTTAGGTGTGTAGTAGGTTATACCATCTAGGTTTGTGTAAGTACATTCTATGATTTCACACAAAGATGAAATTGCCTAACTATGCATTTCTCAGAATATATCCCTGTAGTAAGTGGCACATGACAGTATACAGAAGGTGCCAAAAAATGTATACACATTTTAAGAAAGGAAAAAACTGTATTAAAATTTTAATACTCAATATATACTGATAACAAAAGATGAATACAAGTCATGCTTGACTTCTGCAATTACAAGAGGTGCTCAAAGTGGTTACCATCAGCGTCCAGACACTTCTGATTATGGTGAACTACTGCTTGAGCAAACCTGACCAAAGTGTCCACTTGTATACCTTTTTTTTGGCACCTCCAGTGTATTACATATATTTTAATGTCTATCAGGGACAGTGGCTTAACCAATAGAAAAAATAGGGGACCCTAGCTTCTGTTCCCCAAAAAGGTCAATATTATACAGCTATCTACAAGCAAAACAGTTCTGGGAGAGCTCTGAAGTCCACTTAAGAAACTTTAGTAACACAGTGGAAGAAAAATCTTGAGAAGAACCACACAAGAAGGGAAGGAATGCAGCTTCATCTGCCCGATCATCTCATCCCCCAAGCTGGCATTGCTGAGCATCAAGAGGAAATTCCCTGGTTAGAAAGAATTTCCCTTGAAGGGAGAAGAAAGTGTAGGGGTGGGGGTGGGGGGGGGACAGGGGTGTTGACCGCTTCTCTAGCCTTTTAAGGCACTGCACAAAGGTCCTACTTCAGTTTCACCCCTCCCAGAGACCAGCAAAGCTGAGATATATAGATGTGGCTAGGAACCGAAAAGAAAAACAGCAGCCACACAGTAGGAGTGATCATGGTTTCCGAGTGACTTGCACTAGGACAAACGCGGCAGCTTTCATCACTGAAGAAATCAAGAGCCAGCGCAGCCACCACAGACCTCTTACAAATGTCACTCCACAGGCACCTGCAGTTGGCCCCTGTAGCCAAGCATGTGCATACCGCCATCTCTGACCACTAGTGTTACTTGCCCTGGTCCCTAGCCACTGAACCACGAGACACTGCTGAGGACCCCAGCAGCCCTTGAAGTCTTTGTGGGCCTCCTCTTCCTCCCTCCACAGTGCCCACCAAGCACCACACAGTTGTCGATGCTGCGGAACCCAACAGCCTGCTCCAACAGGCCACCACGCACTCCTAGATCCAGTGCCACCACACACCCCTGCACTTGGTGACCTGTACCACTAGACCTAGGGTCATAGCATGCTCCAGTGTCCCCACATCCACAAGTGCAAGTATTCCCTTACTGAAGAGGTTGTAATTATACCAAGTATCTTTTCTGACTAATGGTATGGAACTGGAAATCAATAACAGGAATAAAACTGGAAAATTCACAAATATGTGGAAATTAAGCATCATGCTCCTGAACAAATAGGTAAAAGAAGAAGTCAAAAAGGAAACCAAAGGGCTGGCCAAGTGGCTCAGC
>NW_017732312.1:470581-473326 GCF_001890085.2 Hipposideros armiger
ATATGAAGAAATAAAAAATTTGAACAGACCAATAACAAGGAAGGAGGTTAAATCAGTAATCCAAAATCTCCTAAGAAAGAAAAACCCACAGTCAGATGGCTTCGTAAGTGAATTCCACCAAACATATTTCTAAAAATTAATGCTAGTTCTTCTCAAGCTCTACAAAAAATTGAAAGTGAGACAACACTCCCAAACTCATTTTATGAGATCAGAATTATTGTCATACCAAAGCCAGATAAGGACACTATGAGAAAAAGAAATTTATAGGTTAATATTCCTGATGAACATAGATGCAAAAATTCTCAACAAAATATTAGCAAACTAAATTCAACAGCATACTAAATAGATCATACACCATGATCAAATGGGGTTTATTCTTGGGATGCAAGGATGGTTTAACATATGCAAGTCAATTAATGTGATGCATCACATTAATAGAATAAAAGACAAAAAATCATATGATCATCTCAATAGATGCAGAAAAAGCATTTAACAAAATTTGACATCTTTTCATGATAAAAGCTCTCAACAAATTAGGTATAGAAGGAAAATATCTCAACATAATAAAGGCCACATAAGACAAATCCACAGCTAACATCATACTCAATGATGAAAGGTTGAAAACTTTCCCTTTAATATCAGGGACAAGACAAATGTGTCCACTCGCACCACTGCTATTCAACACAGTACTGGAAACTACTGCAAATAGCTAGAGCAATTACACAAGAAAAGAAATAAAAAACATCCAAATCAATAAAATTGTCTCTGCTGATGATATGGTCTTGTATATAGAAAATCCTAATGATTCCATGAAAAACAAAAACTGTTAGATATAATTAGAGAATTCACTACAACTTCAATATACAAAATCAATGTACAAAAATCATTTACATTGCTATACACCAACAATGAACTACCTGAAAAATAAATCCCCATTTATAATAGTATCAAAACCAATAAAATACTAAGAAAAAATTTTAACCAAGGAAGTTAAAGATCTATACACCAAAAACTATGGACATTAATGAATTGAGGAAGACACAAATAAATGGAAAGATATTCTAAGCTCATGAATTGGAAGAATTAATAAAATAAAATAAAATATCCATATTACCCAAATTAATCTACAGATTCAGTGCATACAAAACAATACAACAAAGACAATAAAATATAATTTTTTGGTATTGTATTTGATTGATGCTATACAATAGTATCAAAAACAAATTTAACCAAGGAGATGAAAGATTTGTTCTGTGAAAACTATAAGACTTTGATGAAAGAAACTGAAAACAAAAATAAATAGAAAGATATCATGTGCTAATGAATAGGAAGGATTAATATTGCTTAAATGGCTGCACTACCCAATGACATCTATATATTCAACGCAATCCCTTTAGAAATTCCAATGGCATTATTCCAGATACTATAGAAATAAACAATCATATGTAACCACAAAAGATCCTGAGAAGCCAAAGCAATTTTAAGGCAAAACAAAGATGGAGGCATCATACTTCCTGATTTCAAACTATATTGCAAACTATAGTATTCAAAACGATATGATACTGGCATAAGAACAGACACATAGATCAAGTAACAGAATAGAAAATCCAGAAATAAACCCATGCATATATGATCGACTAATATTTGACAAGGGAGCCAAGAATACTCAATGGGAAAAGGACAGTCTCTTTAATAAACAGCGTTAGGAAAACTGGATATTTACATGCAAAAGGATGAAATTGGACCTCTGTCTTACACCACTCACAAAAATTAATGTATTAAGCACTTAAATGTAAGAGTTTAAACCATAAAACTCCTAGATGAAAACATAGGGGAAAAGCCCTTGACATCAGTCTTGGCAACAAATTTTTGGATATGGACACAAAAAGCACAAGCTAAAAAACCAAAATCAACTTCCTCACAACAAAAGAAACCATCAACAAAATGAAAAGACAACCTAAGAAATTGGAGAAAATATTTGCAAACCCCATATCTGATGAGGGATTAATATCCAAAATATGTAAGAAACTTACAAAACTCAATAGCAAAATAACAAACAATCCAATTTAAAAATGGGGAGAGGACTTGAACAGACAGTTTTTGCAAGAATCACTTGACATGAATCACTAATCATGAGGGAAATGCAAATCAAAACCACAATGAGGTATCACCTCACATCTATTATAATGACTCTTATCAAAAGGACAAAAGATAAGAAATGCTGGTGAGGATGTGGAGAAAAGGGAACCTTTGTGCACTGCTGGTGGGAGTGTAAACTGGTGCAGCCACTATGGAAAACAGTATGGAGGTTTCTCAAAAAATTAAAAATACAACTACTGGGCCGGCCAAGTGGCTCAGTTGGTTAAGAGCTGGCTTGGGAGCACCAGCTCTGAGCAGCAGGGACGCGGTTCGGATCCCACATTAAGGGCCAGTGACGCTGCGCCTTCTACAGCTAAGATGATGAATAACAGCTTGGCCTGGAGCTGGGCTGCTTTGAGTCTCCAGCGACAGTGTAGGCTGCAGCAGGGCTGCAGTGAGCCGCCATGAGCGGCCGACCAATGGCCGGCCACAGATTGCCTCACCAGGGAAGAGCACAATGATCATACCAACATGGGCCAGTGAAGCAATATCCTCTACAACTAGACTGAAGAACAAGACAGCAATTTGTCTACCTGTCTGTTCTCCTTCCCCGATTCCCCAATGCTGTTCCCCTCCAATTCCCCAATAAAACCTTTAAAAAAAATT
>NW_017732312.1:475391-476508 GCF_001890085.2 Hipposideros armiger
AGCCTGGTACCAGGTGAATTCAATTCTGTGTGAAATATTAGGAAGCTGTTTTTGCCCCAAATCAAGCCGAATTCTCCAGTTTAGTCTTAGCAATCACAAAGCTGCTCTTTTTGTCTCCACCTGTCAGATTCTTAGTCCAATCCTTCAGTATGCTCAGAATTCAAGAGAGGAAGAGAAGGGTGTTACTCATTAGTCCTGCAGAGCTCAACAATCATTTGGCTAAAGATATGAATTTTGATTCATTTAATATGAAGAATTAAATTCCATCTGACATTTTCCTCCTCCATCTGGGTGCACACTTATATTGATTAAATTTGTAATTGGTATCTGTCAGAATTTCAAAACTATGTAAAAAGTTATGAGGCCTTTATGAATATATCATATAAAAAGACCGGAGGTGTTCTCATATTGGTCCCTATAAAACTTTGTGCTTCTCTCCATTGACTTTGACCTGCTTTTCCTGAAAAAGAAGTCAACAGTAGAAGATTAGTGGCTTTAAAAGACTGTAAAACTATGCAAAAAAGTTTAGAGGTTACTCTACCAGATGAAAGCAAAAAGCACTGCTATATAACCAACCACTGAACTAGCCCCTACCACCGTTGCCCACATAATACATGAACTTATAATGCAGAAAATAGCATCAGAATCAAGGTAAATGAGCTAAACAGTAAGCAAGGACTGTGAGGAAATGGGTGGTAACAGAGGTGGCCCCTTAGCAGGGCGACAGGAAGACTTACTTGGCTCAGGCATTTCCAAGAAGAGATAGCAGAATCTATACTCTTCTTACAAGTCAGTGAAAGACCTTTGAGAGCTTCAGACCAGGACATGGCCTTCAGACGGCTTAGTCTTGGTAAAGTTTCACGTGAACTGTGACATGTTTCCAATGTAGTTTAGTCATATTTGTTACTAAATAGCTTCTTCATGCAAATGCAAGTTTTATGCTAAAATACTGCTTATTCGTATTGCAATGCACTATAAATTTGTTACAAATATATATATATATATACTAATAATTTTTATTATTTATCCCAGTGATATTTAATTACTTGTCTCTTCATACATATAGTCTTTATTTCCTCAAATAGCATCTGCAGCAGCTGAAATGGGAAATCGAAAT
>NW_017732312.1:477930-478978 GCF_001890085.2 Hipposideros armiger
TACATCATGGTGACTATAGTTAACAATACTGTATTGTGTACTTGAAAATTCTATAAATGTAGAGCTTTAATTTTCTCAGCATAACAGCAACAACAAAATGGAAATTACGTGAGGTAAAGGGTGTGTTATTTACTGTAGTAATCATTTTTCAATATGATTACAATACGGATGTGTGACAAACCATCCCACTGCACACCATAAACTTACATGATGCTGTATGTCAATTATATTTCAGTAAAGCTGGAAAAAATAGTTATGATTAATATGTTCAAGAAATTAGATGACAAGATAGAAAATCTCAGTAGAGAACTGAAAACTCGTTTATACTGTTTAAGGACCAAATGGAAATGCTAGAACTGAAATTATGGACAAAATCATTTGGATTTAATAGATTACATAGCTCAAACAGGTGAACTAGATGATCGGTCAGAAGATTAAAGCATAGGAAGAAACAATAAAATTTGAAACTACAGAAAAGAATATAAGAGACGTATGTAACTCAGTGAAGACATCTGACATGTAATTAGAATCCCAGAAAGAGAGGTGGACAAAGCAACTTTTGATAAGAGCTGAGAATTTTTTTCAAAATTGACAAAAGGCATCAAACCACAGATTCATTTCTTCAATCATTTCTCTACTGGGAGGATTAGCTCACTGTCACATCTCCTTTCCCGTTTTCAGGTTTGTCTGCTCTGAGGTGGGCTGTGTTCTGCTTCCTCCTCTCCACCCTGCCTTTTTAATTATCAAGTTCAATGCTCCTCAACCATGGGAGGTTCTCGATACTCACTGGAAACCTTTAGGGGAGCTTTTCAAAAACACAAATGCTCAATCTCCTTCACTTCTGAGATGTTGATTCAACTGGTCTGAGAGTAGGGGTTCAAGTATGTGGCATTTTGAAAAAGAATATGTAGTCTAGTCTCATTCTTTTGCACATGGCTTTCCCACCTTCCTAGCACTATTTATTGAAGAGACTTTTTTTTTCTCCATTGTATATTTTTGGTTCCTTTGTTGAAAATTATCTGTCCATATAGATGTAGGTTTATTTCTG
>NW_017732312.1:481358-497940 GCF_001890085.2 Hipposideros armiger
ACTTCAATTGAAATATTCCAGTAACAAATAATTTGGAGAGTTCTATTTAGGTAAAAAGTAGCACATATCATCAGGAAGCTATTTATTTCATCATTTATCCACTTGAGGTGCCATAGAGAACAGGGGAGAGGGCCAGGGGACACAGACTGTGTGACCCTCCACTTGGGAGTTTGCTGAAATTAGCTTTACAGGGTTCAAATGAAAAAGAATCATATCATCATGAAAGATATTCTGGGAAAAAATTTACATAAGATTCCTTTCAAAATGTGAATTAAAATAACTTAGAATCAGTTGAAATGAGGACAGGAACTGAAATAAAAGAGAATTGTTGACAAAATCGGTGATTTTACCAAATACCATCTCATTGACTGATTGCAAGCATTGCTCCAGGAAAGAAAAACAATATGGTGTTCCTTTATTTGTCCCTTATAGAGAATAAATCACAATTAAAAACTGAAGAAATACTTTTGATATGGTTCTAATTAGAAATTTAAATTTCCAGCTGTGAATTATTTTATACTTTTACCTCAGATCACAGAATATAAAACTGGGAAGAAAATTAGAAGTAGTCGTAGCTTTTGTGGGGTCTTAGCAACTCTGCTTGGTTTTTTTATTACACCAGCCTCCTCTAATATTATTAATGGTTAACACTGAAAATACCTATTGCCACATATTTTATTATGCTTGATATTCATTGGTTCATATGGAGTTTTTCACTTTGACCAGATTCCTTCTTCAAGTTTGGCCAAGAGGGGAAGGAAAGATAGAAGGGAGTGAGAGGAAGAAAGGAAGAATAAGGGAGAAAGAAGGTAAAGGAGAGAAAAATGAAGGAGAGAGAAAGGGAAGGAAGAAGGGAATCTGGACTAAAATGAACTAGAGAGAAGCTTCCCATTTAAAACGTATTTCTTTGCTATGTTCATTGAAAAAAAAAACCCAAAATAAACCTACTATTACTAGCTGCATTTCTGAAGATTGCTACATGAGCAGCAATGAAGCACAGAACCATTTGGTGTCCCCAGAGCAGGCACTGAAATGTCTACCCAGGTTCTCCCCTGAGCGCACTAAGCACATGTCACCATTGGCAGAATTCACACGGAAAGGCCCCACTAATAGTGTGAAGACCACATTAGCATGAAGTTACTATATATATTCCTGTTTACAGTTTTCAAATTAATCCTGCATATGCTATCTGCACAACAACCCTGTGGTTTGGGCAGGAAGACATTATTATTGGCCTCATTTTACAGTTCAGGGTGGGGTGAGAGCATAAAGAATGTCACCTTCTGAACTCCGATGTTTCAGTCTGATCATGGCTGTTTAAACTGAATATTTCACACAACTTCTCTTAGAAAAGGCACCAATGTAGGACAATGAGCTTGGAGGGAAATCAAGGCTATCTAAGTTCCCCCAACCCCCTACCCCCCACCTCTCCTTAGCCCCCTACTGCAGCAACACCTCCATGTCTTCACGGAGCTTACCTAACAAGGTCAAGAGGTCATCTTTAACATGAGACTGAAAGGATGAGAAGGTGCCATTCAAGCAAAGTGCAAGGAGAAATGCATTCTAGGCAGTAAAGAGCTCCCCAACACTCAGAAACAAAGAGGAAGACACCAGTATGGCTTGAATTTAGTTTGCTATGGGGAGAGACAACTATGAGATGAGGTTGAAGAGGTAGGCTTGGTATTAGATCTTGTAAAGTCTTGGAGGTCACAGTAAAAAGTTCAGATTTTATCCTAAGTATGAAGGCAAATTTAAATGTTATGTAAAAAAAGAATGACAAATCTGATGTGTTCAGAGAGGCAGGATGTATAGTATGGTTAATAGTTTAAGCTCCAGAATCAGGGCACCTAAATTCAAATATCGTTTCTACCATTTATTAAATGGATGGATGAAGACATGTTATTTAATATCCGTGTATGTCAGTTTCCTTATTTATAAAATAAACAATAGCACAGCATAGGTCTGTATTGGAATGATTCATCGTAAAGCACATAGAGTGATGCCTGCTGTATAGTAAGCACTGGTAAATATTGCTTGTTTTATTTAAAGATTAATTCTCACTTCCATGTGGATAATGGAGTAAAAGCAAGGGGATAGGCAACAAGTCCAGTTAGGAAGTTACTACTGAATTGGCCCAAGGAATAGTCCATGGGGCTTGAACTAAGTAAGTGAAGATAGAGATAAAGGCTACATATTTGGGAAGAAGAGTCAAAGGGCATGATAACGCATTAGATGAGGGGAAGAAATAAAAAATAGAATCAATGATGGCTCCTGGAATTTGGACGGAGGTATTAGAAAGAAGAGATTCCCCTTTCTGAGATGAGAAGGACTGGAAGGAGAATTGGTTTAAGGGAAAATAAAAAATTCTGTTTTATCCATATTAAGTTTAAGGTACCTGTTGAATACCCAAGTGGATGGGTCAAGAAGATAGTTAGATAAAACCAGGTAAGTGTCGCTAAAGCTGGTTAGAATCTTGTGGCAGACAACAGAACCAGGCTCACCTCATGAAACAGGGAGAAAGTGGAAAGTGTCAGGAAAAGCTGTAAAGGACTTTGAAATGGGCATCCTATTAGCAGGCGTCCTATTATAGGTGGCTTAGTAATCTTGGTTACTGCCATCTTTCATTATCAGAGTTGTTTTGCAACTCTTCTAAATTGTAGAAAACCAGTACTAATACAAATGATTCTAGACAACAGAAATGCAAATTACTTGTATCTGGTGAAATGCAATTGACAGTTTCCTTGGGGATAGACTATACTTTTTTATCTACTTGTAAATTCATTTACTTTATTGCATATAAATATGTGCTTCTTTAAATTCTCCTTTGAAACAGTTGTAGCATCTTACAGTTTCCCTCATTAATTAATGAATTAAATAAAATCCTTGACAAGTGTTGATTTTATATTTTTTTGAGAATCATGATTTTTATCTTTCTAAAAAATTATCCTGTAAGAGGAGCTGTGACACTTTCCAATAAAAAAGAAAAGGAGGGGGAAAAAATGCTTCAACCAACCACTGCCTATGGCTACAGCCTGCATGCAAATCAATATCTATGAAGGAAGAAGGAAGTAGAAATGTTCATGCAGCCTGGACCTGAGACAAGCCACTCACTGGCTTTGAACCTGGATCCCTTCCTTGAGAGCTTGGAAGGAACTCCCAGTGGAAAGATCTTATAAATAATAGCTCTCTTCCCCACCTGAGTTCTGAACATATTGAACATGACACAATTGAATAACTGCTGGAGACCAAAATGTCACTTCACAATGATAACTTAGGGAATGTAACTGAGTATGAGAGCCAAATGGACTTTCTTTCACAGAACCAAAGAATTAGGCCAATCAACCAAGTTATGGCACAGCTGAACCAAGAAAATCTTTTCAACAAAGGCTGCTTGGGTAAATGCATGGAAATAGAGTGAATCTCAACCCCTACCTCATACCACTCATAAAAATTAACTCAAGATTGATCATATGAATAAGCTAAAACTACAAAACTTCAAGAAAATGTGGGGGAAAATATTTATGATCATGGAGTAGGCAAAAATTTTTAGATAGGACACAAAAAATGGCATCATAAAAGAAAAAATTGACACTTCAGACTACATCAAAACTAACATCATCAAGGGGAGGAAATCTCATTAAGTTGTACACTTAAAATCTGTGCATTTCTCTGTATATAAATTATGCCTCAAGACAGAGATTTGTTGAAAGAGTGAAAAAAAATTTTCAATTATAATTGACACTCAATATTATATTAGTTTCAGCACAGTGGTTGGACATATATATATAACTTACAATGTGATCCCCCAATAAGTCTCGTACCCACCTGGCACCATACATAGTTATTACAATATTATTGAATATATTCCCTATGCTGTACTTTACATTCCCATGACTATTTTGTAACTGCCAATTGATACATCTTCATCCCTTTATTTTTTTCACTCAGCCCTCCAAATCCCCTCCTATCTGGTAACCAGTTCATTCTCTGTACTTATGAATCTGTTTCTGTTTTCTTTGCTTGTTTATTTTGTATAAAAGTGAAAAAAGTAATCATAAAGCATATCAGCTAATGTTCACAGAATAAAAATAAACAGTAGTTACTAGTGTTGTATGCAAAGCCTAAACTATCATATCATAAATTTACAATACATATCTGTCATTGAAATTGAGATTTATTTTAAAGTGCAAGAACTCTGTCAAAATAGCTTTCTTTCATTTCCAAAAAGGATAAATAAAATTATTTAATGTAATGCAAACCATAGTTTAAATGGTTCTATTGAATAAGACTTTTTTTGTAATCCAAATATCTTAGGGAAATAATTTGTACTGATCTTGTATCCAGCTGGGCAATGTTTATGACCAGCATTTAAATGTGACTCTGTGCCCAACATAATCTGCCAAATCTTAATTTTGAGGTTCTAAAACACTGAACAAGGTCTATTACAATAAATTCTCATGCACATTTTTTTTTCTTACTTGAGTCAGTCTATTAGCATCTTTCCATGAGACACAAATACAAAAAGTTTAACTATTTAAATTGAAAGCACTTGGAATTCTTCTATTCCTCTAAATGGAGTATCACTAGATAGACTGAGGAGTTTGTCTTTTGGCCTCTACTGCCAGTGCTCATATGGCTTGAGCAAAAAGCAAGATGAAAGAACTTAATTTGGGTTAACAAAGAGCTGTAGTAAAGTGTGTATTCTAAATTTTTAAAATATGTACCACTAGCATTCTTAAATCCTATGCTTTTTTTTTTTCTTCATTGTGGTCAGTCCTGGTACAAAACCTTCTGTACTATAAAAACACACCTATTAATTCATTACTTTCCTACAGTACACATAAGACTCTGCAACATCCAGTAGCTAATTGTAGTCTATGACATTAGAAAGAGCTTCTGGAAAATTTGTAGTATTTGATTTCATATTTCTTCCCATACAATTTTGCATTTTCTTTCTCTGTCTCATATCTTATATCTAGGCTTCCAACAACAAAATGTTCAGTTATGAAAAAAATCTAAAGCAGTGATTCTTCCCTATTTTCAGTATTTGTTATAATTATTACTATTACAGATAGTTAAAGTTTCCCTTGTTGTTGATGAACAAGTTTTTACTAGTGACTTCTGATCAATATGGCAGAGTAGGTAAACACTGTGCTTGCCTCCTCTCATGACCACATCAAAATTACAACTAAACTACAGAACAACCATCATTAAGAACTGCTTGAAGTCTAGCTGAACAGAAGTATTATAACCAAGGATATACAGAAGAAGCCACATCGAGACTGGTAGAATGGATGGAGAAGTGGAACAGGCTGGTCTCACACCCCCATGTGATGGTTAAAAATTTGGGGGGATATCTCAGCTGTGGAGGTCTCCCCTAAGGAGTGAGGAGCCCTAGACCCACACCAGGCTCCCCAGCCCAGGGTTGCAGTGCCAGGAAGAGAAGTCCCCATAAGTTCTGGCTGTAAAATCCAGTGGAGATTGAGGCTGAATGAGACAGAGAGCAGCTGCAGCCCCAGCTGTTCCTCTCATAGAGCCCACACATGGACTTACTTGCTGATAGATTCACTTACTCTGAGCTCCAGCACTGGGACAGCAGCTCAAAAGGTGCCAGGGACTTATGGGAAGGAACTGAATTGTCTGGCTTATGGGCAAAGGCTGGAGGGGACGCTTCCTCTCAGACAAAAGTGCTGGCAGAAGCCACTGTTACTTTGTTGATCCCTCCCCCAACCCAGCGTGTGAACACAGGCAGGTGCCATATCTGAGTCTCCATCAACCTGGCTAACACCATTCGTTCACACCTCCCTGGTGATTCCCTGAGACCCCACCCCACCCAACTTTCAGCCCTACCCAAGCCACTTCCAGTGGCTTTTCCATGCAAATGGCCTATCTTGGCTCATGCTAAGAACTTTTCTAAAATCTCTCAAAGTTCCACAAACCCCAAACAAGCAACATCTGGCATTGAGATGCCCAGTAACTCTTGCTAAGCAGCCCCAATCCCGACACTAGTGGCAGCCAGCCTTGGTGCACAGTTTAGCCTCTCTGAGGCACCCCCAAGCCCAGCACAAGAGGCAACCATCTGCAGATCACTTTGTAGCTCATACCAAGAGCCCCTGGTCAGGGCACAGGCAGCAGCTGAACTTGGCCTGCAACACAGCCTCTCCCAAGAAGCCGCAGAACCAACACACCTAATTTCCAGCTTCAGATCATGCCAGAGCACCATTCAACCACCCCCATGAATGACACACACAAAGGGCAGACTAGGGAGGCACCAGAGCCCTGCTAAAATGAATCTTGTTCCATAGGGTCAGTCCCTGTACAACAACTTCAACACTGTAGTCATGGTAAAAAAAAAAAAATGTCAGTTCTCACAATCAATCAGTCTGAAGGTCAATCCTTCCCATTGACATGCAAGCAGCAACCAAGGTTCAACTACAACAGAAGAGCACACACAACCCTCACAAGAAGCATACATGAAGCACCTGGCTCAGGTGACCAGGAGACTATGCACTGGGTCTCACAGGACACCTACTACATAAGGCCACTCTAGTAAGACTGGGAGATATAGCAGCCCTGCCATAGAAACAAACACAGAAAGGCAAACAAAATGGGGAGACAAAGAAACATGTCATTAGTGAAATAACAGAAAAAAAGCTCTGGAAAAAGAACTAAACAAAATGGAGGCAAGCAATCTACCACATACAAATTTCAAAATACTGGTTATAAGAAGGCTCAATAATATCAGAAAGAACTTCAACAAACACATAGAAAACATAAAAATTAACCAGTCAGAAATAAAGAATAGAATAACTGATGTTGGGACAATATCAAGCATAATAACATTCACATCACAAGGGTACCAGAAGAAGTGAGAAAGCAAGGGATTGAGAACCTGTTGGAAGTATTAATGACTGAAAACTTTCCTATCCTGGTGAAGAAAATAGACATACAAGCTCAGAAAGCGCAGAGAGTCCCAAACAAGATGAACCCAAACAGGCCTACACCAAGACACATCATAATAAAATGACAAAAGTTAAAGACAAAGAGAGAATCTTAAAAGCAGCAAGACAAAGGCAGTTTGTTCCAGACAAGGGAGTTCCCATAAAGTTTTCAGTTGATTTCTGAACAGAAACTTTGCAGTCCGGAAGGGATTGACATGAAATGTTCAAAGTGATGAAAAGCAAGGAACTACAACCAATAGTACTCTACCCAGCAGTTATCATTTAGAATCGAAGGACAGATAAAGAGCTTCCCAGACAAGAAAAAGCTAAAGGACTTCATCATTATCAAACCAGTATTACAAGAAATATTAGAGGAAATTATTTAAGACAAATAAAAGTCAAAAATATAAATAATAAAAGGCAATAGCTACACATAATAAACAATTACTTTCAATATAACTAGATGAAATGCTCCAATCAAAAAATAGCGTGGCTGGGCTGGCCGAATGGTTTGTTGGTTAAGAGTTGGGTTGGGAGCGCAGACTATGAGCAGCAGGGCCGCTGGTTTGGATCCCACATGGGCCAGTGACGCTGTGCCCTCTACAGCTAAGATGGTGAACAACAGCTCGACTTGGAGCTGGGCCGCTGTGAGTCACCAGTGATGGTGTAGGCTGCAGTGGGGCTGCAGTGAGCTGCCATGAGCTACCGTGAGCGGCCAGCAGCCAGCATGAGCGGCCAGCAGCTGGCGTGAGCTGCCGTGAGCCGCCATGAGTGGCCGTCCAACTGACTGCCCCAGCCGGGAAGAGCGCAATGATCACAATACCAACATGGACCAGTGAAATGACGTTCTCCACAACTAGAATGAAGAACAAAAGGACAGCAACTTGTCTGTTCCCCTTCCCCAATTCCTCAATGCTGTTCCCCTCCCCCAATTCCCCAGTAAAAATCTTTAAAAAAACAAAAGGGTGGCTGAATGGATAAGAAAACAAGGTTTTTACCTGAGCTGTCTACAAGAGACTCATGAGTCAAACCAAAAGACACACACAAATGAAAGTAAAGGGATGGGAAAAAATATTTCATGCAAATAGAAAAACAAACAAACAAAAAAGCTGGAGTAGCAATACTTATAACAGACAAAATTGACTTTAAAACCAAAACTATAACAAGAGACAAAGAGGGTCCCAGTAATCCCACTTCTGGGTATTTACCAAGGAAACCCAAAACACTACTTCAAGGGGACGAGTGCATCCATATGTTCATTGCAGCATTGTTTACAATGGCCAAGATGTGGAGGGAGCCTGGGTGTCCGTCGATGGATGAATGGATAAAGAGGAGGTGGTACATATATACAATAGAATATTGCTCAGCTATAGAAGGAATTGGATTCTTGCCATCTTCAGTAGCATGGTGGACCTGGAAGGTACTGTGCTGAATGGAGTACGTCAAACAAAGACAGATGCAATGTGACTTCACTTATATGTGGAATCTAAAGAACAAAACAAACAAACAAAACAGAAACAAATTCATAGATACAGAGACCATTTTGATGGTTGCCAGATGGGAGGAGGGTTGGGGGATGCGTAGAAAAGGGAAAGGGATTAAGAAGCACAAATTGATTATTACAAAGTAGTCATGGGCATGTAGGGTATAACATAAAGAATATCATCAATAATATTGTAATAACTACATAAGGTGTCAGATGGGTACTAGATTTATTGGGGTGATAGATGAAGAGGGGTTGTGGGCAGGGTGAAAAAGGTGAAGGGATTATGAAGTACAAATTGGTAGTTACAAAATCGTCATGGGGATGTAAAGTAAAGCATAGGGAATACAGTCAATGATATGGTTATAACTATATAAAGTGTATGGTGGGTACTAGACCAGTCAGGGGGGGTCACTTCTTAAATTATACAAATGTCTAACCACTATGCTGTATACCTGAAATTAATATAAAATAATATTGAATGTTAACTGTAATTGAAAAATTAAAAATGGGTGATTGTGAAGGGGAATAAAAGGTTCAAATTTCCAAATAAGTCATGAGGATGTAATGCACAGCATAGGGAATATTGTGATAGTGTGGTACAGTGTCAGATGATTGCTGGACTTATCATGGTGATCACTTCTTTAGGTACATAAATGTTGAATAACTATTGTGTACACCTGAAACTAATATATAATAATATTGTGTGTTAGCTATATTCTAATAAAAATATTTTTTAAATAACCAATTAATTAATTTAAGAAAAGATTTTGGCTAAGACATCAGTATTTTTATGGTGCCCTCAGTGGTTCTACTGTGCACCTTGAGAATCATACTGGATGAAACAGATGACCTTTTTAAGAGAAAAAAATATTTTCAGCCTGCATTTTCACTCATTTTACATTGACAGCCCTTTATCACTTTACACCAAATTTGGTCCTTCATATAAAAGCTGACTGGTGGTATTATAGCTGCCATTAGCCACCACTGTGTGAAAGGAAATGGGGGTAAAAGAAGAGGTTTTTTTCAGGTCTTGGTAAGGTTACTATTGAGTGAGTAGAAATTGAATATTAAAAATTTATTATTCTCATAAAAAGTAAAGAACTCTTACAGTTCAACAATAATACAACAAAGCCAAATAAAAATTGGGGAAAGATCTGAATGAATATCTCACAAAAGAAGATCTACAGAAAATAAATAAGCATATTAAGAGATGCTCAACATCATTTGTTATTTGAGGAATGCAAATAAAATTTACATACATACTACCTACCTATTAAAACGGCTAAAGTCCAAAAATTGACAATACCAATTGCTGGTGAGGATGCAGAGCAACAGGAGATCTCATTTATTGTTAGTGGGTGTACAAAATGGTATGGTTGCTTTGGAGGACACTTAAGCAGTTTCATACTAAACTAAACATAGTCTTATATGATCCAGCAATCATGCTTCTAGGAATTTACCCAACTAATTTGAAAATTTATGTCCACACAAAATCCTGCATGTGAATGTTTATAGTAGCTTTATTCACAATTGCCAAAAACTGAGAGCAATCAAGATTTCTTTGGTGAATGGATGACCAACTGCAGTGTATCTACCCAATAGAATACTATTCAGTGATAAAAAGGGAAGAGCTATGAAGCCACACAAAGGCATGAATAAATCTTAAATGCATATTGGCAAGTGAATGAAGCCAATCTGATACTGTATGATTCCATTTATATGACATGTGGAAAAAGGCAAAACTGTAGAGATGATAAACAAAAATGCTGTTAAAAGGTAATTATTCAGTCTGTCTTCTACAAATGTGGGCTGATTTTTTATTTTTACATGACCCCCTCTACACACTGACACATCCCTCTATGCATAAACATTCCGACTTTTGGAATCATATTTATCTGAATGTTGGCTACTATCTCAACAAAACATAACTACTCTCCAACAAAAATGTTAGTCAACTAATATCTACCTTAGAGACTGATTACCAAATCTTTACTGATTTGCATTTACAATCAAAGATAAATTAAAGCTTTTTGAGAATTGGATATCAGCAAACATATTAGTTAATATCCAGGAGATAATATACCTCATGACCTCACTTCTAGAGTCAGAGCTGATCAGAACAGGAGAAATATACCTAATCAAATATGACCAGCCAGGTTCTCATTCTTAGAAATTTGGAAGTGGAACACAGGGACTCTCCTCAGTTTCAGTTGGTGTTTCAGATGGAACACGAGGTCAATCTGGACTAGGTATATGAAGTACATGCCCAAAGCTCAACAACCCCTCTGCAAGAGTGGTAGCTGCTAACTGCTCAGTAGCTGAGTCCCTCTCCAAGAACTTTCCTTGACCAAAGGGAGCCACTTTGTCTAAGGGTATGCCCTCCTCCCCAGGGACAGGAGCATCCAATAACTTGTCAAGATGAGGAATTCAAATGTCTTGCCTCCGTTGCCTAGAGCTCTCTGTAGACTTGGCTAAGGCCTCTTTGTCAATACACCATAGTTAAACTTCTTCCTCCAAATCCTTCTTTGCTCATTCTTTTACAGGCATTATTCCTCAGATTGTTCACAATTAACTTTGTGCATAGAAATCTCCATCTCAAAATATGGATTCCAGGAGATCTAATCCAAGGAAGTGGCTGTGTCAGAAGTAAAGCAAAGAAAGCTGATATGAAGGGAAAAAAAGAAAGAAGCAGTTGGGCAGAAGATATTAGATATAAATCATACCAGAATAAAAAGAGAGATGAAATGCTCAACAAAATACTAGCCAACCAAATTCAGCAGCATATTAAAAGGATAAAACACCATGACCAAGTGGGATTTATTCCTGGAATGCAAGGGTGATTCAACACATGAAAATCAATCAATGTAACATACCATATTAACCGAATGAATGAAAAAAATCACATGATCATCTCAATTGATGCAGAAAGTACATTTGACAAAATTGAATATCCTATCATGATAAAAACTCTCAAGAAATTAGGAATAAGAGGAAACTATTTCAACATAATAAAAGCCATATATGAAAAACCCACAGCAAACATAATACTCAGTGGTGAAAGACTGAAAGCTTTTCCTCTAAGATCAAGAACAGAACAATAATGTGCACTCTCACCACTTTTATTCAACATAATACTGGAAATTCCAGCCAGAACAATTAGGCAAAAAGCAGAAATATAAGATGTCCAAATTGGAACCGAAGGTGTAAAATTACCTCTGTTTGCAAATGATATGGTCTTATATGTAGACACCCTAAAGATTCCTTATAAAAAGAAATAGCTACAATTAATAAGTGAATTCAGAAAAATAGCAGGATACAAAGTCAACATGCAAAAATCAGTTGCATTTCTATACACTAACAATGAATAATCTGAAAAGGAAATTATGAAAACAATTCCATTTACAATAGCATCAAAAAGAATAAAGTACAGTAAAACCTTGGATTGCGAGTAACTTTGGTTTGTGAGTGTTCCACAAGACGAGCAAACATTTCTAATACATTTTAATGTGGTAAACGAGCAATGTCTTGCAACACGAGTAGTTTGTTTCCAGAACAAATTGTGCTCACAAACCAAGGTATTACTGTATTTAGGAATTAATTTAACCAAGGAGGTTAAAGGCTTGTACAGTGCAAACTACAAAACACTGCTGAAAGTAATTAAAGAAGGGATAAATAAGTGAAAACACATCACATGTTAATGGATTGAAAAACTTAATATTGTTAAGATGTCAATACTACCCAAAGCAACCTACAATGCAATCTCTATCAAAATCCCAATGGTGTTTTCTACAGAAATAGAAAACCCCATCTTAAAATTCATATGGAACCCCAAGGGACCCCGAATAGTCAAAACAATCTTGAAAAAGAAGAACAAAACTGGAGGAGCCTCACTTCCTGGCTTCAAAACATACTACCAAGCTACAATAATCAAAACATTATAATACTGGCATAAAGACCAACATAGAGACCCCAGTAGAGACCCCAGAAACAAACCCTCACATATATGATCAAATTATTTTGGACAAGGGTGCTAAGACCATTCAATAGGGAATGGACAGTCTTTTCAACAAAAATTAACTTGAAATGGATCAAAGATTTAAAGGTAAGACCTAAAACTATGAAATTTTAGAAGAAAGCACAGGGCAGAAACTTCACAACATTGGATTTGGCAATGATTTCTTAGCTATGACACCAAAGGCAAAGGCAACCAATTAAAAAAATAAATATATTAGACTTCATGAAAAATTGTAAATGTTGTGCATCAAAAGATAATGTCCACAGAGTAAAAAGGCAACCCACAGAACAAGAGAAAATATTTTCAAATGAAATATCAGATAAGGGATTGATGTTCAGAATATATAGAGATCTCCTAAAATTCAGCAATAAGAAAACCAGACAAGCCAATTTAAAAACTGGGCAAAGAGCTTCAACAGACATTTCTCCAAAGAAGTTATATAAATGGCCAAGAAGCACATGAAATTATGTTCAACATTACTAATCATCAGAGAAATATACATCAAAACCACGATGAGATACCACCTCACACCCATTAAGGTGGCTACTACCAAAAAACAAAAACAGAAAGTAAGTACTGGTGAGGATGTAAAGAAATTGAACCCTTTGTGCACTGTTGATAGGAATGTAAAATGTCATAGACAATATGGAAAACAGTATGACAGGTCTTCAAAAAATTAAAAATAATGTTACCATATGATCCAGCAATTCCACTTCTAGGTATACACCCCCAAAGAATTGAAAGCAGGAATGCAAAGAGATATTTTACACCCATGTTCATAGCATTATTCACAATGGCTAAAACATGGAAGCAGTCCAAGTGTCCATTAATGAAAGAATGGATAAGCAAAATGTGTATATACATACAATGGGATATTATTCAGCCTTAAAAAGAAAGGAAATTCTGACTTAAGCTACAACCTGAATGAACCTTAAAGACATTATGCTAAGTAAAAAAAAAAAAAGCCAGTTTCAAAAAAACAAACACTATATGATTCCACTTATATGAGATATTTAGTCAAAATCATAGATACAGAAAGCAAAATGGTGGTTGCCAGGGACTGGGGGAAGGAAGAATAGGGAGTTTTCAATGGGTATAGAGTGTCAATTTTACAAAATGAAAAGAACTATGGAGATGGATGGTGGTGGTGGTTAAACAACATTATAAATGTATTTACTACCACTGTATTGAACACAGAAAAATGGTTAAGATGTCAATTTTATGTCATGTATATTTTACCAGAATAAAAAATTTTGAAAAAAGAAAAGCAAAATCAATGGAGAGACTTCCGGTGGTCCTGTAGTTCTTAGCATAGTCACTCAAGAGGCCCAGCTGTACTTCCTGTCTGAGTTCAGTGAGCTGTCAGAGCTTTCCTCCAAGAACTTCTTTTGCCTTGAGCCAATTCAAATGGATTTTGTTCCTTGCAAATCAAACACTCCCTGTTTGTTTTGCACTTTTAGTCAATGATATTAGGTAGCAATCACAACATATGTATATCTTAGTATTTCATAGATGTTAATGCTTATTAAGTAACCTAACACTGGGCTCCCATGGACATAGCTTCTGCACAGTGTCAGTGCAAAGAAAGCATTAGCCAAGTTCAATGTTAAACCAAGTCCACATTTCTTAAAACCCCCTTCCTCCCTTTCTTCCCACACTCTACCTCTCTCATATCCTACAGTGTCTCCAAATCATCGTTCCCCTTGCTTTGTTCTCAACTCCCCACCAAAACTCCTCTTGGGCTCCCTTTATTCGCTCCATTCTCCTACTGCTATTCTTCCATCCCTGCCTTTCTGGAACTCTGTCCGCTGACTATCACTGGGGTGTGGAGCAGGAAGGAGATGGCTGAAAACAAAGGCCAGGGTGAATTTTGTTAGCAGGCAAGAGGAAATATATACACTATATATAAAACATATAATTATAGTATACTAATTACATATGCATGTTATGATTAAATGAGGCATCATGAGCAGAGTTATTTTTTATTGACAGTTTAGATCTTACAAATGAAAACACAGAAGCTTTACCAGAACAGAAATATGAGAAGCAGAGGCACCCAAGATGGTGTCTTGATATCTATTACTGTGAACAAACCAAAACTTAGAGGCTTAACACATTTATCATTATCTCTCAGGGTTCTGTGGGTTGATTCAGCTCTGCTGGGTGGTTCTCACTGTTCACCCCTGCAGTTCCATTGAGATAAGAGTTGGGGCTGGAGTCCTCTGGAGCCTTAACAGGGCTGGGTGTCCAAGGCGGTATCTTTGTTTCATGTCTAATGCCTCAGTAATCCATGTGTCCTCTCCATGTGCAGGAGTTTTCTGCTTGATGACTGTTCAAGGCTAAAAGAGCCAGTAAGTGTTAAGTCCACCACCACTTCTGCTGTCTTCAATTGGTCAAAGCAGTCACATAGCCTGCCCAGATTCAAGGGCAAAGGAGAGAAATAGACTCCACCTCTTGATGGGAAAGAGAGAGATGGTTGCCACCACCTTTGGAAAACAGTCTGCCACAGATGACAGATGGCATTAAAGTGATATATTTAAATCAGAAACAAATAGTCCCTATAATTAAGAACAAGCCAAATCAAATAAATGGGAAAACTTTATAAAATGCTAAACCAAAGAAAAAAATGCCCCATCCCCCCAAAAAAGGTAGCAGGATTATTATTATTTTTTTTAGCTGAGCCATCCTGACACCTGTTGGCAGCTCAGTGGCAACTCAACTCAGGCTGGGACTCAAACCGCTGTTGCTCAGAGCTCACACTCTTGAGCAAGCTCTTAACCAACTGAGCCACTTGGCTGGCCCAGCAGGATTCTTGATACAAGTTAACCCAGATCTCTAGCCAGAAGTTGAAGGTGCTCTTTAACCGGAAAGAAATGGACCAAAACACATGTTGGACTCGGTGGATATGCTAAAAGAGTGAGGTAGAAAAACAATTAAAATCAAACTCAATTTAAACTGAGTTCCTCTACAGTCCCACAGCCCACATTCTCGAGCCACTAGCTGTGCTCTGCAGATAGGTTCCAGAAAGACTGCTTCATGAAATCCCTCCGCAAAGAGGAAGCCACCTGGGGAGTTTTCTTCCACACCATCATCCCATGGTATTGTGGTCTTCCTTGCCTGTGGTTCTTTCTGCCATTGTCTTCACCACCTCCCAAACTCTTTCACTGTCATTCCTGCATCTTGAAGCTATTTCTGGAGTGTCCTCTACCCTGAAGGTTTAACCAAGGACACCATTCCACAGCAGCTCCCTCAAAACAAGAGTAGTATTCTTTCATACCCCATGAAGGTAGAGTTCAGAAGGTGTTTGCTGTTCTCCCTGTTCCTCATTGCTACTTGCAGACCATTAGTGGCTTGTCTTTTTATTTAAAAAGAGAAAAACCTTTTCTCATGAGACATCACACTCCCTGATTTCAAACTATATTACAAAGCTATAGTAATCAAAATAGTGTGGTATTGGCATAAACAAAGACCCATATATTGGTGGGACAGACTAGAAGGCCAAGGAATAAAGCCATACATATATGGCTTTACAACAATCAATTTATAACAAAGAAACAAGAATATGCAATGGGGAAAAGATAGTCTCTTCAATACATGGGGAGAACTAGACAGCCACATGCAAAAGAATGGAACTGGACCACTTTCTTACACAATACACAAAAATTAACTCAAAATGGATTAATGACTTGAACATGAGACTTGAAAGCACAAGATTCCTAGAAGAACACATAGGTGGCAAGCTCTTTTACATAGGTCCTGGTGATGGTTTTTTTAATCAGACACCAAAAGCAAAAGCAACAAAAGCAAAAATCAATAAGTGGGACCACATCAAACTGTAAACCCTGACACAGCAAAGGAAGTCATCAACAAAATGAAAAGGCAACCTATTAAATGGAAGAAAATATTTGTAAATCATATATCTGATAAGGATGAATATTCAAAATATATAAAGAACTCATACAAATCAATAGCAAACAAAAACAAATAATTCAATTTAAAAATGGGCAGAATATTTGAATAGACATTTTTCCAAAGAAGGCATACAAGTGGCCAATAGATATATAAAAAGATGCTTACCATCACTAATCATCAGGGAAATGCAAATCAAAATGACAATGAGATATCACCTCATACCTGTTA
>NW_017732312.1:499105-510519 GCF_001890085.2 Hipposideros armiger
TCTCTCTCTCTCTCTCTCTCTCTCTCTCTCTCATCTGGATTTTTCCTATTTGAAAACCATTTCTTAAAAATGAATAAAATCTGGGCTGGCCGAGTGGCACATTGGTTAAGAGCTGACTTGGGATGCCAGTTCTGAGCAGCAGGGTCCCGGTTTGCATCCCACGTATGAGGACAAGTGACGCTGCGCCTTCTACAGCTAAGATGCTGAACAACAGCTCGACCTGGAACTGGGCTGCCGTGAGTCACCGGCAATGGCGTGGGCTGCAGCCCCTGCTGCAGTGGGTTGCCATGGGCTACCGTGTGTGGCCAGCAGCCAGCGTGAGTGGCCGGCAGCCAGTGTGAGCTGCCAAGAGCCGGCATGAGTGGCCGTCCAGAGGCGGGCGACCGATCTGCCTCACCCGGGAAGAGTGCAATGATAACACTAACAGGGGCCAGTGAAGCAAAGTCCTCCACAACTAGACTGAAGAACAAAAGGACAGCAACTTGTCTGTTTCCCTTCCCCAATTCCCCAACACTGTTCCCCTCCCCTAATTCCCTAATAAAATTTTTTTAAAAAGAATAAAATCTTCCTCAACTTCACATGCCCTGTTCACTGCCTCCCTATCCTTCTCTTCTTCACATGCAAACTACTCAAAAGGGTTATTTTGTTCACTGTCTTCATTTCTTTACACCCTATTCACTCCTCAACCTAGTCTGGCCTCCAGCCCCATCGTGCTATTAAAATAAGTCTCTGAGGTCATTAACATAGCTAAAGCCAATGCACAGGGCTCAGTCTTCATCCTACATTCCTTTCAACATCTCCAGATGTGGATATGACTGATTACGCCCTTCCACTGGTGACTTCCACAACATTACCTTCTCTAGGTTTGCCTCCTTCCCCTTTAGAGCTCTTCCTCCATCTCCTTTGCAGGCTCAGCTTCCTCTGCTTTGCATGAGGGCATTCCTTAAAGCTTAGCCTTAAGTCGTTCTCTCACCCCACTCACTTCTCTGCAAGCAATCTCACCAATGGCAGATTGCTCAAACTGTGTATCTCTTAACTCTAAACGTACTTTCCTCTGAGCATCAGACTCTCATACACAGCCCTTTCCTGAAGTCTCCAACAGGATGTTTCAAAGGCTTATCAACCTCAACTTGCTGAAAAGAAAACTCATTATCTTCCCCTCCCCCAATAGTCCTCTTCCAAGGTTCCTCATCTCAATGAAAGGCAGTGTCATCCACAATTACCCAAGCCTTATTTGGACGTCATCTTGGGCTCCTTCCTCCTCCTCACTCTGCCCATATCCAGTCATCACAATCTCCTGCCGCCGCCTTCTAAATATCTCTCAGGTCCATCCATTTCTTTCCATTTCCACTGCCAGAAACCTAGTTCAACCCAACATAATCTTTTTTTCAGCCTCGCTCAGAAATCTTCCTGTACACATTCTTTCCCCCACCTGATCAATTTCCCAAACCACAGCCAGAGTGATTTTTCTAAAACACAAATCCCACCACCTGCCATCCTGAAATATTATTTAACACAATCTCTTTGCATTTAGGATGAGAAAACAATCCTTGATGTAGTGCATGTGGTCTACACAGCTTGTTGCTACTGACCTTTATCTGGCCTTGCCTCTCAGGAGAGGTCCCAGAACTCCATTCACACTGGTTTACGTTCAATTCTAATCCCTTCTGCCATTCCCCTAACCCTGTGCCAGCGCATCAGCAAACGCTGTTGGTTCTGCTTTGAAACTGTATTTTGAATCCAAATTCTTCTCACCCATGCACGCCGTAAGAACCCTGATGAAAGCTACCATCATCTTTCACCTGGACTACTGTCTCAGTCTGAGCAATCTCTCACTGCGTTTTCTCTTGCCCCATTCAATCGATTTTCCAGTCACCAACCAGCATGATGGTATATAGCAGAAGCAGCTAAATCATGTACTCACTGCTTACAAAACCTTCCGATAGTTCCCCATTGTGATTAAAATAAAATCCAGAGTCCTCAAGGCTGACCGTAAGGCCCTACTTAATCTGGTCTCTGCCTACCTCTCTGTCCTCTTTCACTATATTCCAGTCACACTGTCGTTCTTTCTAATCTTCTGCCTTCCTACCTCAAGACCTTTGCTTGCTCTCCCTTCTCTTGGAAAGCTTTCCAAGTCTCTGAAGGACTGCCCCTCTACATTACTTTGCAAAGAGGCGTTCTCTGACCTTTTTTCCTTTCCCATGAAAATCACTCCATTGTTTGACTTGACTTTCTATATAACGCTATGACTTTGCTCAGCACCTTCCAGTGGCTTCCCATCACTCACAGTAAAGTCCCTACTACAGCCAGAATAGTCCCTTCCTTGCTGTTTTTCCAACACCTCATGCCCTCCTCACTCCTGAGTGTGCTATTCCGTCTGCCTGGAATATTCTCATCCTAAAATCCACATGGATTAATCTCTCATGCATTTAGGTCTGGCTCAAGTGTCACTTATCAGGTAGATCTTCCTTGACGACAATAATTAGTATAGAGACTCCATCCCCACTCCCATCATTGTCTATCCCTCACCTCCTAACTTCCCTCAAAATACTTACATTACTTGACATGTTAAACATCAAAGTATTGTTTTCTCCCAACTAGAATGTACCATCCATGAGAGAAAGAATTATTTCCTTCACTACTTGTTTTCATTGTTCTTAGAAGAGAAGGTGCTCAATGGTTTCTCATTAAAGAAATAACTGAACTATCTGAAATTACCTAATTAATTTACATTTCTAATTTATGTCTTCAAGTCTCCACCACCTCCTCACATATTGAAGACACAGCTGTATGGGGGAAGAAGAGGTTCGTTCAACCACAGTTACACATCGTAACTGATTTTAACTTCTGTATTTTCGGATCTCTCCACTTTCCTCTCAGAACACTCCACTCCAGCAGTCTGGGGTTATTTCCAGTCAGTCCTTGGCTGTTACAAATCAGGCGGCCAAAAATGGCCTGGTGTATATGTATTACTTCTTTTCCTCACTGTATCTTTGAAATACATTCTTAGAAGTGGCATCGCTGGGTCAAAGGGTAATTGCATATGTAAATTAAATAGCTATTGCCCAGTGCACCCCGCCTCCCCCCGCCCCCCAGGGTTCATACCATTTCGGAGTTCCACCAGCCATGTGTGAGAGGCCACAGCCTCGCCCGTCCACTGAGTGTGGTTAATCTTTTGGGGAGGAGGGGGTTTGCCAATCTGATCGTTGAGAAATGGCCTCTGTTGAGCGCACCCTTCCCCACCCCTTACCCCTCAACCTCTCCACCCTCTCTCCCCAGGTTCTGGCAGAGACTACTAACTTCAGGCAGCGGCGCGTTCCCAGGGGGAGGGCGGGCGGAACGCGTGGGGCTGCTCCCCGCCCCACTCCCGCGCCGGTCCCCTGCAGGCGGGCTACGCGCGGCGGCGAAACAGGCCTTGCACAACTCTCCCGAAAGAGGAAGCACAGAAAGGGCTGAAGTAAACACTTAGGAAGACCGTTTTGAAAGAAATCGGGGTTTAGGGCTTTTATGGAACCATCATCTGGCCCCAAAGCCCTTAGCCACTAATAATATTTCGAGGCGACAAAGAAGGTTGTCAATTCGCCAGGGTACGCTCCAAAGAGAAGAGGGCGCGTGGCGCAGGTAGGGGAGGAATGCGTGCGACAGGAAGGCACAACTTTTCCCAGAATTTAAAAAAAAAAAAAAAAAAACACAAAAACGTTTTTTTTCTTCACGGTTGTGGTGTAGAGGGGGGAAGTAAGAAGAAATGGGACACAAACCCGATGAGTCGGACAGAGCAGCCGCGAGTTTTTGGAGTCGTTCTCCATATGTGTTTCTCCGTGTGTGTCTCCAACCAGGCGCCCCTCTCACATCTCCATGCAAAGCAGAGCGGAGAGCGCCCCAAGTCTGCGCGCTGCGGGGGAAGGGCAAGGCTGAGACGACTTCCTCCCCGAGGCCGCGGACCTGAGCGGGGTGCAGCCCAGTGCACCAAGTCTCCTCCCTGGCCGGTACCCCGACGCCGTCCCGCACCCAGCCAAGTCTCCGTCAAGTCCTCAAAGAACCGTCAAGGTAAGCAGCGCGGGCCCGCCCGGGATCGCTGAGAGCTGCAGTCGGGACCCTCGGGGCTGTCTTGGGACCATGTGTCAAGCCCCTGGAGTCGAAGGCCCGATCCAGCGTTCCCGGGTGAACTCGCGCACCCCAGTTCAGCTTCGTCCTTGAGGGGCGTGGGTCCCGGGGTCCCCATCGTGGATCTCTGCACTTGACCTAGCTCCGCGGGCTTTTGGGGGTTCGGGTCGCCTTCCCCGCGCTCTGTTTTCCGTTTTGATTTCCTGCCCAGAAAATGGCTTCAAGGTCAAACCGAGCGCGGGTATGAACCTCCACCTGTCTGGCAGGTACAGGAGCCTGACCAACTCTGCAGGGATTCTTGCAAGTCCTGTGAAAATTTGAGAGGCTCTGACTCATCTTAAGAGCATTTCCTCCCTTCAAAAGTTTCACACAACTGTTTGTGTTGTTTTTTTTTAATAACTTTTCCTCCGAATTATTGCCCTTTTCCTTTTAAAATAAGATAACGGAAAGCTTTAGACACCAAGCACAAGTTTTGTAATTTGAGTTGGAAATTAATGTCCAGAGTGCTGTATTACAGACTGAAGGAAACTAAGTAGGATGCCTTATATTCTGGAGGACCTTAAGTCAGGGGTCTGGCTGAAGACCTGCCCAGTGTGCCTGTTGTTTTCCTCCTGGGGAGGTATTTCTTATCCTTCATACCATATGGAACCCTAAATGCGTTGTTACCTAGCCATTCACAGCAAAGCAGTTCAAAAAAAACTTTCCATGTGATCATTAAAGAAAAAGAAATGGAGTAACATAGAGGGAAAAGGTACATGTATTTATTATTCCTGGGGATGCTATTTCTGTTGGTGTAATGTGGTTTAAACAAAGGCAAGGGTACTAGCTACTACTAATTATAAATTCTAGGCCTTTGAACAGAAATTTTAGATAAAGATTTTTTTGTCTCTTTGAATAAACCTTCAGTGGCAATTTTCCTTCTGGCCTCACTGAAATACTAAACAGCACATGGGCAGTCTTACAGTAATGCTGGCTGACAAAATTAACAGAGAGTCTACTAAGAAATATATCACATTTCCAGATGGTATTTCCTGTCTGCTCAATGTGTTGTGAAAGGTCTTAAGAAATTTAACGTCATCTTCAGACTCTTAGTACTTAATCACGTTCATAATATTAATATCTGTGCCTTCTCTGGGTATTTGGGAGACTTGAGTTCTAGTTCCATATCTGCCTTTAATTAGAACAAAGATGACCTTGATTAAGTTGCTTTAATCTCTCTGGACCTGAGAAAATTTATCATAAAGTAAGATTATTGGACTATATTATGTCTGTCATTAAAGTAGCAATTGAGGAATTGCTGTAATTCTTTTTGAATTTGTCCTGTTCTGGAATGCTGGCAAAGTTAGAATTGCTGACCACTAACAAAAGAGAATGGAGATAATAATAATAATAAAACATTTGGTTAGATTCTGAAATATCAACACTTTAGAGGCCTTTTGTTTCTGAGAAGTTCCTCTTAAAATAGAGTCAATTTCTGGCCTATATGTAAGAATTTCCATTCTATTGACAAACTGACATAGGGAGTTGACGTGCCCAAGCTTAAGCAGGTCAATATTAGATTAAAATATTTTAAATTGTTTTTCAAAATATATAACTTTGTAATATGGGTTACTTTATTATTTAGTTACTTTAAACCTTAAACACATTACTTATAGGGTATGTAGTATCCATTAAATTTTTTGTATTTTTATATCCTAAGAATGTATACCAATCACCCACTGGTTTTTGGGTTTTTTGGTTTTTTGCCTGTTTTCACTTATAAATAAAAAGTTCTAGATATTTTCATATTATTATTAAAATGAGCTATTTATAAAATCCATTGCTATAAATGACTGATCTGCCACTTTGAATTTCTTTAAACCATCTTACTTTCAAAAAACATTATTATTTTTATTTACTTCTAATCCTCTTCAATCATGTTTTAATTATTTTTATACCTAAAACCCTTTAGTGAGTCTACAACTTATGTTTCCACAAACTGGCTGGAAGATTTGTGTCCAGAGAGTTACAACATATCAAACTGGAGAGAAAAATAAAGAGTGGTAGTAGAATAAGTAAACACTAGACTAGATTAACTTTTTCCTTCCATTTTTATTATGAAGTATTTCATACATACAAAATATGGTGTATGATGTATATGTAAATTATAATAAATAACAGTATAGCCAGCATCTGGATATCTATCACCCAGCTTAAGAAGTAAAATATTACCAGTATATCTTCTGACTTTCTCTCAATGGCATTCCCCTTTTATCTCAATAGAGGCAATTATTATTCTGAACATTGCTAATTTTCTTTTAAAAAGCATTTAGAAAGCATATATGTGCATTTGCAAAGATATCAGACTGGGAATTAGAGTACCTTGGCACTTAGGAAACTGGAATTAGAATCTCACAGACTCTAGGCATGGTCATAAATAGAGTGCCCAATTTTGAAAGGCAACTTATTTTAACTTAAATAGCATAAAAACAAAGTGTATTATACATGATTAAAGATAAGTACCATGGAAATAGTCATTAATAAAGTGACCAAGATTCAGCAGTGGATAACTATAACTTTTAAGTGTAATAAAGAATATCAAACTTAGGAACTGCTAACATTTCCATATTACTTAGATTTCCTCTCTAATACAATTCAATCATTCCAAAAATATTTGCCAAGCACTATTCTAGGTGCTTGGGACATGTCAGTGACAGACGAGATAAAGATCTCTGCATTTATGGAGCTTATATTCTAGTGGGGAGACACAGACAATAATCAATGAGCATAAAAGTAAATAACATAGATATTAATAGGTAAAAAGTGCTATAAAAAAAAGACAAATTTGAGCAAAGTGAAGCTGTGACATTATAGAAGTTGGTAAGGCGTGGCCTCATTGAAAAGATAAGATCTGAGCAAATGTTTGAAGGAGTTAAGAGGGTATCTGACGGGAGAGAACCAAGATGGTAGAGTAGATTAACACTGTTCTTGCTTCCTTCCGTGAACACATTAAAATTACAACTAAATTATAGAATAATTAACCTGGAGAACCACCTGAAGTCTGGCTGAACAGAAGTTTTATGACTCAGGATAGAAAGAATCCACGTTGAGACTGGTAGGAGAGGCAGAGACACAAAATGGGCTGGCCCCCAGCCTCCATGTGGTGGTTGAGAATCAGGAGAGATATCTCAGCCAAGGATGTTCCCCCGAGAGTAGCGAGGGACCCCAGGCCCACACTAGCCTCCCCGGCCCAGACTACTAGTGCTGGGAAGAGGAGCTCCTACAACTGGCTGTAAAAAAACAGTGGGGATTCCAACCATATGGGTGGGACAGAAGTCTGGAAAAAACCCATATGTCCTCTCCAACAACTTGCGCACAGAGTCTCTTACTCCCAGGCACTCACCTTGGGCTCTGGTGGAGGGATGGTGACTCAGAGGGCTTCAGAGCTATGTGGGGGGCAGACTGAGGTTTGTGGCTTTGGGCAAGGGCTAGAAGACAGTTGCCATTTCCCCTGTGAGGAGGCCTTCTCCTGTGCAGATGGCAGAGAGCCATCTTTCTTGTGTTGACCCCTCCCCCATCCCCATGGACAAATCTGAATCTGAATTGGTCAGTGAGCTCCACTGGCTCCACCCTAATGATTCTGCTGGGACCCTGCCCTCACCCAACACCCCCAATGCCTGAGGCACTTTCACTGTGAGCAGCCAGCATTGCCTGAATTTCACTCTTTCTTGGAAAATTACCAAAGTCCACTTGCCCCAGGTGGGCAGCAACTGGCCTCCATGTGCTCTGAGACTTTTGCTGAGTGGTACCAGGCTCAGAACTGGCACCAAATCATAATCTACATGAATCTGGTGACTACAACTCTTCCCACTCTGGTGACTCCATGAGACTCTGCCTCACCCAACTCACGTACTGTACAAGGCTTTATCAGTAGCTGAAACTTAAGGGAACCAGCAGGTGGAAGCAGGCCTTGGGGTGTCCTTGCTTTTTGCAGAGCTATCCCAGGCCCGGTACTGGTGGCAGCTGTCCTCAGTTCACAGCATGGCCTCGCCTACATGCCTCCAGGTTTAGCACAGGAAGCAAACAACCATGGATCTCTTTGTAGCTCCCACCAGGGTAATCCCTGGCCAGTCACAGACAGTGGCTGACCTGGGCCTGCACTGCAGCCCCTCCTAAGAGGCCCCATAACCAACATACTTGGAGGTTGGCTTCAGACCACAGCAGAGTACTAACCAATTAGCCCCACAAGTAGCACACCCAAAGGGCCAACTCAACAGGCACCAGTGCCATCTGGGATGAATACCATTCAGTGGTGAAAGTCCCCCCTCCCCACATAGCAGCCCATAAGCTGTGGGCATGGCCAAACCCCAGAGCCAGTCAGCCTGAGGGTCAATCCCACCCACTGACATGCCAACAGCAATCAAGGCTCAGCTATAACAGTAGGGCACCCACAACCCACACAAGGGAAACTCCTCGAACACCCAGAGCAAGTGACCAGGGAAACTGTGCCAGGGCCCCACAGGGCACCTACTAAATAAGGCCACTTGGTAAGAATGGGAGATATAGCAGATCTATCTAATACATAGAAACAGAGAGGCTGCCAAAATAAGGAAACAAATATGTCCCAAAGGAAGGAACAGGAGAAAACTCCAGAAAAAGAATTAAATAAAATGGAATCAAGAAAACTACCAGATACAGCGTTCAAAACAATGACCAAGAGATGCTCAAGGAACTTAGTGAGAACTTGAACAAAGAGATAGCAAGCATAAAAAAAAGTATATAGAAACCATAAGAAAGAATCACTTAAAAGTGAAGAATACAATAATTAAAATAAAGAATGCACTAGAAGGAATCACCAGCAAACTAGATGAAGCAGAAGATCGAATCAGCAATTTGGAAGACAAGGTAGTAGAAAACACCCAATTGGAACAGCAAAAAGAAAAAAAAATTAGGATACTTTAAGAGACCTCTGGGACAACATCAAGAGTAACAACAAGAGTAACCCCTGCATCACAGGGCTACCAGAAGGAGAAGAGACAAAGCAGGGAATTGAGAACTTATTTGAAGAAATAATGACTAGAAACTTCCCTAACCTAAGGCAGAAAATAGATATACAAGTCCAGGAAGCGCAGAGTCCCAAACAAGCTGAACCCAAACAGGCCCACACCAAGACACATTATAATTAAAATGACAAAAGTTAAAGACAAAGAGAGAATCCTAACAGCAGCAAGAGAAAGGCAACTAGTAACTTATGAGGGAGCCCCCATAATATTGTCAGCTGATTTCTGAACAGAAACTGCAGGCAAGAAGGGATTGGCACAAAATATTCAACGTGATGAAAAGCAAGGACCTACAACCAAGACTGCTGAGCAAGGCTAACATTTAAAAGTTGAAGGACAGATAGAGAGCTTCCCAGTCAAGAAAAAGCTAAAGGAGTTCATCACCACCAAACCAGTATTACAAGGAATGTTAGAGGGACTCTTAGAATGGGGGACGGGGTGGGGGAGATCAAAATTATGAATAATCAAATGGCAATAGCTACATATCTATCCACAATTACTTCCAATGTAAATGGATTAGATGCTCCAATCAAAAGACATAGGAGGGGGGCCGGCTGAGTGGCTCAGTTGGTTAAGAGTTGGCTTAAGAACACGAGCTCTGAGCAACAGGGCCAGTGATGCTGGGCCGGAAGCTGTCGCTGAGCACCAAAAGGTGACAGGATGGCTCAGCTGGTGTAACAACAAGATTGCCTCTTTGATGGTAGGCTACGCCCACCCGCAACTAAGACTAAACTTGGCACCTTGAGCTGAGCTGCTGCCCAGATGGTTCAGTGGATAGAGCGTGCACTCTTAACAACAAGGCTGCTGGTTTGACTCCCACATGGGATGGTGGCTATGCCTACCCACAGCTAAGATTGAACACAGCACCTTGAGCTTAAAGGCCACGAGCTGCCGATGGGCAGCCAGATGGCGACTGGCGCCCTCCACAATGAAGATTGAAGAAAAACAACTTAGCTGTTCCCCTCCCCCAATTCCCTAATAAAATATTTAATATATATATATGTATATGTATATATATGTGTATATATATACACATATATATACATACATATATATATATATATATACACATATATATGAGGGCTGAATGTATAGGAAAATAAGACTCTTACATATGCTGCCTACAAGAGAATCACTTCAGATTGAAAGACACAAACAGAGAGTAAAGGGATGGAAAAAGATATTTCATGTAAATGGAAACAAAAAAAAGAAAGAAAAAAGCTGGGATAGCAATACTTATACCAGACAAAATAGACTTCAAAACAAAGGCTATAACAAGAGACCAAGAGGGACCTAGTAATTCCACTTCTGGGTAGTTATCCAAAGAATCCCAAAACGCTATTTTGAGGGGACCTTTGTAGCCATATGTTCATTGCAGCATTGTTTACAATGGCCAAGATGTGGAGGCAGCCTGGGTGTCCACTGATAGAAGAACGGATAAAGAGAAGGTGATATATATATTCAATGGAATATTGCTCAGCCAAAGAAGGAAATAAGTTCTTGCCATCTGTGGAGACACGGATGGACCTGGAGGTATTGTGCTGAGTGGAGTGTAAGACGGAGAAAGATAGATGCAATGAGATTTCATGTATATGTGGAATCCAAAAAAAAACAAAATAAACAAGCAAAGCAGAAACAAACTCATAGATACAGAGAACATTTTGATGGTTGCCAGATGGGAGGGGTTTTGGACTGCGGGTGGAAAAAGGGGAAGGGATTAAGGAGTACAAATTGGTAGTTGCAAAATAGTCATGGGGATGTAAAATACAGCATAGGGAATATAGTCAATGATATGGCAATAGCTATGTATAGTGCCAGGTGGGTATTAGATTAGTCAGGGGGATCATTTCTTAAATTATATAAATGCTAAACACTCTGCTATATACCTATTATTATAAAATAATATTGAGTGTCAACTGCAATTGAAAATTTTAAAAAAGAGGGAAAAGGTTAAGGGGAATAAGAGGTCCAACTTTTGAGGTATAAAACAAATAAGTCATGGGGATGTAATGTACAGCATAGGGAATATAGTCAATAATATTGTGATAGTGTGGTACGGTGTCAGATGGTTGCTGGACTTATGGTGATCACTTCTCTAGGTATATCAATCTTTAATGACTCTGGTGTACACCTGAAACTAATATAATATTTTATAGTAGCTACTTTTTTTTTTTAGATTTTTATTGGGGAATTGGGGGATGGGAACAGTGCTGGGGAATTGGGGGAAGGGGAACAGACAAGTTGCTGTCTTTTTGTTCTTCAGTCTAGTTG
>NW_017732312.1:516869-527441 GCF_001890085.2 Hipposideros armiger
TAGGGTAAAACCATATATATATATATATATATATATATATGTGTGTGTGTGTGTGTGTATATATATATATATCCAAAAATACAATCAGAAAAAGAAAAAAGAAATAGCTAAATTGAACTACATCCAACTTTAAAACTTTTGTGCTACAAACAATGCCATCAAAAAAGTATGAAGACAATGCACAGAATGGGAGAAAATATTTGATTTGAAAAGCATATATCTGATAAGGGATTTGTATCCAGAATATACAAAATAGTATACTATGCTATAATGCTATAATATATAATGCTATAATGCTATAAAGTATAGCATTATTGAATATAGTCAATAATATTGTAATAACTACTATGTATGGTGTCAGATGGGTACTAGGTTTACCAGGATGATCATCTCATTAGTTATATAAATGTCTAATCACTACATTGAACACCTGAAACTAATATAATATTGTATGTCAACTCTAGTTGAAAAATAATTATTTTTAAAAACTCTTGTAACAACAACATAATAGTAATATATTAAAAAGACATATAATCCATTTTAAAACTGGGAAAAGGATCTGAGTAGACTTTTCTCTAAAGAAGATGTCGAAATGACCAATAAGCACATGAAAAGATACTCCCCATCATTAGACATGAGGGAAATGCAAATTAAAACCACAGTGAGTACTTCACACTCACTAGGATCAAAATGACAGACACAGGTATTGCTGAGGCTGTGGAGAAATTTGAACCTTCATATACTGCTGGTAGAATGCAAAATCATCCCAGAGCTTTGGAAAAATAGCCTAGCAGTTCCTCAAAAAATTAGAAAGTTCCACTCCTAGAAATCCCAAGAAAAATGAAAACACATATCCCTACAAAATCTTGTACAAAAATGTCCACAGCAGCATAATCCATAATAGCTGAAAAGCGGAAACAACGCAGATGTCCATCAATGGACGAATGGATACTCTAAATGTGGTGTTTCAATACAATGAAATATTTAGCAATAAAAAGAAACGATGTGCTGGTGCATGTTACAGTATGGATGAACTTCAAAAACATTATACTAAGTGAAAGAAGCCCGACATAAAAGACCACACATTGTATGATTTCATATATATGTCCAGAATAGGCAAATTTATATAGAGAGAAAGTAGAGTGATGGTTGCTTAAGCCTGAAGGGAGGTGGGGGGAATGGCAAGTGACTGCTACACGGTATGGGGTTTCTTTTAGGGGAGAAGAAAGTATTCTAAAGTTAGATTGTGGTGATGGTATAGTCACAAACCAAAAACCATTGAATTACACACTTTGATTTGGTAAGTTATATGGTATGTGAATTACATCTTAATAAAGCAATTTTTTAAAATATGGAACACAAGGCCTTGTGTCCAAGGTGCTGCTTTAACCAATGGGAAGATGAAAAGATGCATTAGAAGCAATCTGAGCTCTGGCTTCAATACATTAAATGAAATCATTTGGGGTGCCAGGGGATTATAAAGGAAACAGTAGTTACAGTAGCAGAGTAGGTTTTATGGGGAGACCAGGATAATGTCTAAAAGATGAACTTGGAGAGGTTGATGGGGTTGGACTGTGGAAGAATTTAAAAGCCACAATAAAAGGTTTAGATTATATTCTACAGACAATAGAGAGCCACTGAAAAGTTCTGCTATTTGAAAGGATATGAACAGAACTGGATTTTAGGAAGAAAACTCTGGTGGCATTATAGATGCTGGATTCAAGAGAGAGGGACTGGAGGTAGGGAGGTAAATTGTAAGCAGATGGCAGAGTCCTCGTAAGACCTGTGAAGGAGCTGAACTAGGGTGGTAGTTATGAAAAAGAATGGTTCAAGTTCAAGGGCATTAGGAAGGCTAAGTTGACTTGACACACTGACTGATAGGATTGGGGACCTCAAGAAAAAGAGGCTAACAAGATGCCCTGGAGTGAGAAGAATGGCTGAGGGAAGCTAATCAGGCTATAGGCTGTATGTAGACTGGCTGGGGACTGGGAGAGTTATCTGGGAAGAGGGGTAGTTAGTTGTGTCTAGGTGACTCCTTTTAGCAGCAAGGCTGAGCCTGGTCATCACAAACATCCACAGCTATTAAGTCAACCCACCCTAACTGTGTTTCTTCACCCAGCCTGCTCTTGCCTTTGTCTTATCTGCTTTCTTACTTTCTAATGTGGGGTTTCTGTTTCAGTTTCACTATTGTGAAAGATCTTTCACTTGATTTGGGTGTCTTCTACCCAGACACCCAATCTCAGTCTCACTTCCCTGCACTGACCCACTCCTTCCCCAGATTCTCATTTTTACCCCGAGCCTCTCTGCGCTGACTTTCTCCCAATTCCCAAGGTAACCTCTGGCTTGGATCTTGCTGCATCTATATTGGCAAGCCAGGGAAATTGGGTGTGGGGTGGAGAAGAGGAAGCTGGAATGGGGCCATGTTGCTTGCTGTTGAACTTTTGGTTGGGACCGCCTTCTGGAAATGCCCTCCAGACAACAGGAAGTATAGATGCAGGGCTTAAAGCGAAGAGAGATATGGAGCACAGAGAAGTAAGATGTTTCTGCTTTATTCTGCAGCAATATCTGCAGAGACTAGATAACAGGAATAATGATGATAGAAAAACGAGATCAGGGAGGCTGTACCCCAAAAATAACCTGAATTGCAGCTGAAATGACTTGCCATTTTTATGAAATGGTAAATTTATTGCCACCTTTACTTCAGAAAGTAGTTAAAGCTGCATTCTTATTCATATTTATGAAATATGGATATTTGTATTGTCTAATACCTTTGTCATGAGCCTCCCTTCCCCCCCGCCACACACCCCATACTTGGACAACAAAAAGATGAACAGAATTGAAGTTTCAAGGACTTACAGGATGGTTTCTTGGAAGTTTTACTGAGACATTATCTGGAAAAGTCCATGAATACCTGACTGAATAAATTAACGAAGCACAGTATATTTTTCTCTCAGTGTCTATATCAAAACAAAAATAAAGTTGTACCTTACTTAATACACTATCTGTCTATTTTATCAAGGTATCACTGGACAGTTGTGAAGCTCTGAA
This sequence comes from Hipposideros armiger, assembly GCF_001890085.2. Taxonomy (NCBI): domain Eukaryota; kingdom Metazoa; phylum Chordata; class Mammalia; order Chiroptera; family Hipposideridae; genus Hipposideros; species Hipposideros armiger. The sequence goes on from NW_017732312.1 coordinate 519,918, forward strand.
ATAATGTATTAATGGTAAAGTAGATACAAAACAAAGGCTCTATAATATGCTAGCCAAAAACCTTAAGGCAGTATTTCGTTTTATGTTTGAGATTCTGATGCGATTATGAAGGACCAAATTCTTTATGTTCTTGAATATATTTCTACATTCTAGGTGATATTATTATCTACTTTATTCCTACATTATTAGTGTTCTGCTTTAATTGTTGTCATTGTGGAAGTTTTCATTATTTTCTTTTTTATTAGCTTCAGATGTACAAAACAACATAATGATTAGACATTTACACCCTTCATAAAGTGATAACCCCAATAAGTCTACTACCCATCTGACATTGTACATAGTTATTACCACACCATACTATCCTACTATATTCCCTGTGCTTTACTTTACATCCCATGAATATATATATATATATATATATATATATNAGGGCAGTGTCACTGGCCCTCATATGTGGGATCCGAACCAGGGCCCTCTGGCATCCCAAGCCAGTTCTTAACCATCGCGCCACTCGGCCGGCCCTAGCTACATTTTTAATAAATATCTGTTTTTTTAAAAAAAGGAGGGTATCTGTGGGAACAGTGTTCCAAGCAAAAAGGGACAGCCAGTGCCAAGGTAGGATGTATTCAAGGAACACGAAGGCCTCTGTGGCTAGAGGTAAGTTAGCAGGGAGAGTAACAAGAGATGTGACTGGAGATAGAGGAGGGTGGAGAGGTGTCAGATCACATAGGCTCTTGGAGGTCACTGTAAGAACTTCAGCTTTTACTTTTACTCCGAGTGAAATTGAGGGGCCATTGCAGCATTCTGAGAAGAGAAGTAACCTGATCTGACTGACATTTCAAAGGCTTACTCCGACTGCTTGAGAATAACCTGGAAGTAGCAAGGATGAGAGCAAGCAGCCCATTAGGAAGCTTTGGGAATCGGCATATGTTTTGAAAGTAGAACCAACAGGATTTCCTGACACAGTGGATGTTTGGTGTGAGAGAAAGAGTCAAAGTTTGGGGCCTAAACAAATGGAAGGATGGAATTGTCACCAACCAACATGGGGAGGTTGGCAGGGAGACATCAGTTTGCTTTTGGATATGGACATGAAATATCAAATGACAATAACCATTTGATTATTATATATAAGGCTAAGGTGGTTCAGGCTAAATAACTGTATTTGGGAAGATACTGTTATTATCCTCATTTTACAAAACTGTAACTGCAGAACTAGCTTACAATGGTCCAATCCTGTTTCTAACAAGACCTGGAACTAAAGTTTAAGTCTTGGATACACTACTCCCGAGTAACACTTGTGAACCCTTAACTGCTCCCCACTCCCATGGAACCAAAGGACCAGGACATGGCCTGAACCTGAATGCTGGAACCCTTTCAGAAGCGAAGGGTCCGTTGTACAGGGCTGAAACCCCTTAAATCTTGCCCCGAACCCTGGATCCGGAAGATAAATTTGAGGCTAGCCTCCTGTCCTCTTGCCAGTGAACTCACAAATGGAAGCTTTCTTTTCTCCAAAGCTGATGTCCTATTATTGGCATAGGCATGTTGGACAATGAGTCCTTGCTTGGTAACAAACTTAAAAATGACAGTTTAGAGAGTTTAAGAAATTTGCCCAAGTATACACAGTTTAAGAAATGGAACATAAAACCAGATTTGGGGAATCCTAAAGCTTTAACCATTCTTTCAATACTTGCTGGAAGGGTTGACCAGCAATCTCTATCGTATTGATAAAATAAAAATATAGTCAGCTAATCAGTAATATTCCACCCCCGTGAGACTCAAGACAATGAAAATTATTTTTAAGAAATGGAAGAACAAGAAATGAATAGTAGCGAGCCCCAGATTCATGCATAAATGCATAACCAATGACATGTGCAGGACAAGGCTTCTATGATTGTGAGTTTAACAGCAGGATTCTGAGGGATGAAGGACAATGGCCTTTTCCACAAAGGAGCTTTTTGTGCCTAGAGGTTCAAATATTTATATTTTCAAAATCTAAAACCAGCTTTGGAAGAGAGGGGAGCTTCTTCTTTGCACAGCTGGATTTCAAATGGATGAAAGTGTCAGAGCAGGGCTAAAGGTGCATTGGTGGCTGCTGAAGAATGTTAGATGAGACTGTTATGATATTTAGAAAGCTGGAAGTGATTATTAGGAGTTACTGAGATTGAGATAACTGACACTTCGTTTGTTTTAGTTACAGTAGGTATCAGGGCAGAGTAATTACGAATTAGTCATATTTAGTAAAATGCTGCTTAAGTCATTGATTCCCATTTAATAGTCTATGTTTTTCAAAGGGCAAAAGTCCAGTTTTCAGTTAAGTTTATCATTAGGATTTCATCTCAAAAAGGAGAGAACGAATTATGTGGCAGAAAAAAATACCACAAAATCTTTTTCAGGTGGTTTCAATGTATTATCTCAATTAATTTACTGATTGAGTAAATTTACCTAAGGCTACTGTATTTATAGTATTAACAAACTCTTTCATTTCTGCTAATAACATCAAATTCACAACCTAATTAGGCCAATGAACTGATCAGGTTTGGGATATAGTATTGGTTGGTTTATTCTGTTTTTTTAGGAGCATGATTTCCTTCTGATTAAATTCCATAAACACTATGGCTTAGCAAACCAAGATGATTTCTTAATTTGACTAACGCTGTTTACTAATGCTGTGGCATTATATTTCCTCTATTGTAAGCAACAAACAGAAATGAAATTCCATGAACCATGAATGTGGGTAAACCCAGTGAAATGCTATGAGCAGGTGGCTCATAGGAGCACTAATTTTGTTGTTCTTTTGATTATGAAATTTTTTAAAACTTATTTTTCAGTTACAGTTGACATACAATATTATATTCGTTTCAGGTGTACAACATAGTGACTAGACATGATATACCTCATGCATAGAGATGCTAAAATGCCCAGGGAGCTCACTGCACTGACTGTTGGAGCAGAGAAGCACTGCCTAAGGGGAGGCTTGCTGAGGAGCATAGGTCCTTACACTTATACTTCAGTTGAATGAAACCCTGCTCAACATAATGTAATTGGAACTTTTTGTTTTCAGTTCAACATACATCGGTTGAGGACCACCCATGTGCCAGTGTTGGGGGGTATAAAACAGAATAAGATATGGCCCCTACCCTCAAGAAGCTTCTAGTCTAATGGGAGAGACAGGCCTGTAAAGAAACACATTATAGTGTGCCATGTTGGGTAACCAAGAGGCGCTTTGAAAGATAAAGATATTTCCAGATGGACCAGTGAAAGAAGGCTACCCCAAGCCCACATGTGTAAAATGGTTTGGCTGCACTGGAGCACAAAGTGCAGTGGGAAAGGAAATGGGGAGATTCTGATTTGACACATGGTGAGTAATATTCAGATTACATTCATAGAATACAGTCATCACAATCTATCATCTTTGAATCAAATGCTTAGGCACTTGTAATACCAGAACTGCAGCATTCTCCAAAAGGAATATAATGCATGCCACATATGTAACTAAATTTCCAAGAAGCCACATTAGAAACAGTAGAAAGATACAAGTGACATTAAAATTTTAGTAATAAATTTTATTTAATAGATATCCAAGATGATCATTTAATCAATATTAATTATACTAAATTACATTAAATTTAAGTAATATTAAAATAATTAATGAATTCTTTTTTTTAAAGACTTTTTATTGGAGAATTGGGGGAGGGGAACAGTGTTGGGGAGCTGGGGGAAGGGGAACAGACAAGTTGCTGTCCTTTTGTTCTTCAGTCTAGTTGTGGAGGACGTCACTTCACTGACCCATGTTGGTATTATCATTGCGCTCTTCCTGGGTGAGGCAGTCACTCGCAGGCCATTGGATGGCCGCTCACGGCAGCTCACAGCAGCTCACACCCACTGCTGGCCACTCACACTGGCTGCCGGCCACTCACAGTAGCTCATGGCAGCCCACTGCAGCCCCACTGCAGCCTACGCCTTCGCCAGCGACTCACGGCAGCCCAGCTCCAGGTTGAGCTGTTGTTCACCATCTTAGCTGTGGAGGGCAGTGTCACTGGCCCTCATGTGGGATCCAAACCAGGGCTCTGCTGCTCAGAGCTGGCGTCTCAAGCCAACTCTTAACCAACGCGCCACTCAGCCGGCCCATTAATGAATTCTTTTATTCTTTTCATTGTACTAAGTCTTCCAAATCCAGCGTGTTTTACACTTACAATATGTTTCGATTTGGACTAGCCACAATTCAAGTGCTCAGTAGCCACGCATGGCTAGTGGCCATCTAAATGACAGTGCAGCTCTAGGTAATTGCACAAATATTGTATCCTATGTGTTGACTGTTTAGCTGCATGGAGGATATTAGATGAATTATGAAGTAAGCTAAAGGGTAAAGGAAGGGAACAGCTTTTTCAATTAGCATGCAGCCTGTCGCTGGAACTTGATTTTAATTCATATTTAAACTTATTTAAATATTTAAACTGGAATGCTTTATTAGCCCTCTAGCAACAAAAACAAACAACCTCAAATTGCCATTGCTTACTTTTCTTTTAATTCTTTTTCCACTCCCTTCTCCACCTCCCANCCCCGCCCCTTATTGGTTGTATTCTGTCAAATAGTAACAGGGACTGAATGCTCTAAACCCACATCCGGCAAACCCACATAACCCACCTAAGCAACAGTAGTTATAAACTGTTTTGGCTTGCATTTGCTAGTTCACAAGCATAACTTAATACTCCCATCAACAACAAATCTCTTTGCAGTGGTTCTCAACTCCTGAAATACAGTTCCCTTTCAGGGGAGGGAGGTAATAATAAAGATTTGAAACGTGGAGTTGGAGGTGCCACGATGTAGTTTGAAAAAAATCTCAGGGTGATTCTGGTATAATTCCTGTCTTGTTCAGAATGGTTAAGAATCTCTATCCTAGAAAGACTATTTACAGATGCCCTTGCCAGTGGCTTAGTCTGTTAAAAATGTGCCTGGTCTATGAAAAAAATGGCAGTCCCATGTGTCCAGGTACACAGAAATGCAACAGACAGAAGTAACTATCCAGCTATGGATTAGGGGATGCACACGCACATGTATGCATATGCAGGGGCTGGGGGGGGGTGGAGAGAAAGAAATTGACTAATATTTTTGTCTCCACTACTAATTTTAGAGGAAGAATGTAGTAATGAAAATGATGATGGTGATGACAGTAATAGCTGAGATTAGTGTTACTAATATCACTTTATATGCGCATGACACTGTGCTAAACACTTCATAGGCACCATGCCATCCCTATGAGGTACAGATTGTCTTCATTGCCATTTTACAGATGAGGAAATGAAGCCAACAGAGAGGTTGAATAACTTGCCCAAGATCACTCAGCAGCTAAGTCTATTTGCTGAGTACATGCTATGTGTCACACATTTGGGTAAAAATACAAGATTCCATGCCCCAACTCCCAGTGTGATGTGAATGACAGACATGCAACCATTTATATAAGAGCTGGACATATAAATACTTTAACTGTAACATGAGCAAAGGAGCTACCACTTTCCACGTCTTAATAATCACAATCTTTGTTTTCAGAAGGCACTGTGGCACAGTGATTATGAACATGAACTTCCACGTTAGACCTGGGCACAGTCCAGCCCACCATTCACATGAGCTCACACAAATTATTTAATTTCTCTGGGTCTGAGTTTCATAACTTACGAAATTGGAATAATGTCACCACCTCATAGGATTGTTTTGAGAATTAAATGAGATACTATAGGTGCCCTGACCTGTAGTAATTGTTCTACATTTATAACTCTTACTGTTCTTATTTTAAAGTAGGTGCTAATACATATTAATACGAGCTACCATATATTGAGTTCTCAGTGCTAACCATGGCATTATGTTGAGCACTAATAGAGTTGAGGTGTAATTTTTTCCCCTCTCAACATAGTTTAGAAGACAAAACATATGTAGAAAGAGACAGATAAACCTTAAGGCAGCTTGGGAACTGTCAAATTGGTGATCCTAACACTGCTGCTGCAGGAATTCAGACAAAGGTAAATTGCCGGAACCCAGCCGGGAGCCTTGAGCTGGCCTTGATAGCAGGTGGGACTAATATTAGTGAGGAAGCACAGGAGAATTAGCACAGAGGTAAGACAAACGGTTGTACAGGGGAAGAGAAATAAATGACTTTCACTATAAGCAAAGGTTTAACGAGAGAAAGATGTTGATGAATTTAGAGTAGTTTGTGGGGGTGGATTGTGGATAAACTCATTCTAGCAGCTTTTGGCTCTGAGCAGCTCTTCTAAGTAGCTGGAGAGGTGCCAGAATGGCCTGCACACACGGTGACAGTGAGGGCCACGGATCAATCAGCTACCCTCTTCTCCTTGACTAGAAGTGCTGGCCTCCCTGTCACCCGCTCCTTCCCCTCCTGCTTGCCTTTCTCTGATTGACACGGACTTTCCAGATTTGGTGTTTGAACCCTTTGGACCAGGAGTGCTCGGATAGTCTACTGACCCGGCCCTGGAAACTACTAACATTCCTCTGGCTGTAGTACAGACTCTGATCACAGCTGGGAAAGGTCTCAGGGGGGCAGTTACGCTGGTGGATATTGACAGAGGAGGGCCTGAATGACCCCCCCACACTTGACACCACATTATGAAGGGACAAGAGAATGATTTCATTTTTGACTGGTGTCTGTGCTGTGAAACATCATTTGTGTTATTCAGGAACCTACTAGGACAATGAGCTAAACGATGCAGGGGATTCATATTCTTTACCAAGAGGCAAACATGATAGAGATGCAGAGAAAAACAATATGTTGCTTAGTTAATTGAAATATAAATGCGGGCCATGATTTAAGTACTATGCATGTATCCTAAAAACATGTTTGGGGATTTTTGGTTCAACTTAGTAACATTACATGGTAACTTCTGTGAAACATAAAATATATACGTTTCTAGAAATTGAATTTCACACTATATCTGATGATTCAGCTGTTTGAGGTTCTTGAGGTTTCAGGTTTTTTAATTTTGTTTTTGCTTCTGTTTGTTTGTTTATTGTTGCCTGAGTGTTTTAAGTCAAGGGTTACTGTCCATACCATGTTAATCAATAATCTTTCTATGGGTGGACCCACTCTAAACCAGTTTTGGAGGAGTCCAGTTCTTTGCAGGAAGAAATCATAAATTTACCCTAAATCCAACCGGGTTGGTCCTGGATTATGGTGGTATAGTACTTGCTGTGACAGTTTCTTTTTATTTTTATCATAGTGCCTGGTTCAATGCTGCATACATTGCACAAATGATTCAATGAGTATATTTTGATTGAATGTGCATTTCGCGGGGTGGTCCTTTAGGTATAAAAAGCACTCTGCTCTCAATAACATCCATTAAAAAATAATGACTGACACTATACACAAAAACTAACTCAAAATGGATCATAGACCTAAATGTAAGAGCTAAAATTATAAAACTCTTAGAAGAGAAGATTGGAGTAGATCTTTATGACTAGGGTAAAACCATATATATATATATATATATATATATATATGTGTGTGTGTGTGTGTGT
>NW_017732312.1:531155-550332 GCF_001890085.2 Hipposideros armiger
CTATATTCCCTGTGCTTTACTTTACATCCCATGAATATATATATATATATATATATATATATATATATGCACATATATTTTTTTTCTTTTTTTAAATTATAGTTCACATTCAATGTTATTTTATATTAGTTTCAGGTGTACAGCACAGTGGTTAGGCATTTAAATAATTCATGAAGTGATCCTCCAATAAGTCTAGTACCCACCTGACACCATACATAGTTTTTACAACATTATTGATTATATTCCCCATACTGTATTTCACATCCCCGTGACTATTTTGTGACTACCAATTTGTACTTCCTTTTCCTTTCACATTTCTCACCCATCTCTCCCATCTAGAAACCATCAATTTGTTCTCTGTATCTATGAGTCTATTTCTGTTTTGTTTGTTCATTTATTCTCTTATTTTGATACCACACATAAGTGAGATCATATGGTGTTTCTCTTTCTCAGTCTGACTTATTTCACTTAGCATAACATCCTCTAGGTCCATCCATGTTGTTGCAAATGGTAATATTTCATTCTTTTTATGGCAGAGTAATACTCCATTGTATAAATGTACCACAATTTCTTTATCCAGTCGTCTATTGAGGGGCATTTCGGTTGTTCCTATATCTTGGCTGTTGTGAATAGTGCTGTAGTAAACATACAGGTGCCTATTTTTTTTTAATTAGTGTTTTGGATTTCTTTGGATAAATGCCCAGAAGTGGAACTGCTGGGTCATAAGGTAGTTGTATTTTTAATTTTTTGAGGAACCTTCATACTGTTGTCCATAATGGCTGCACCAATTTGCAATCCCACCAACAGAATAGGGCTCCCTTTTCTCCACATCTTCTCCAATACTTGCTTGATTTATTGATGATTCATTCTGACAAGAGTGAGGTGGTATCTCATTGTGGCTTTTATTGGCATTTCTCTGATGATTACTGACATTGAGCATCTTTTCATATGTCTATTGGCCATCTGTATGTCCTTTTTGGAGAAATACCTCTTCAGGTCCTCTGCCCATTTTTTAATTGGATTGTTTGGGTTTTTTGGGCTTGAATTTTATGAGTTTTTAATATAAATTTTAGATATTAATCCCTTATCAGATGCATCATTGGCAAATATAATCTCCCATTCAATAGGATGTCTTCATTTTGTTGATGGTTTTCTTTGCTGTACAAAAACTTTTTAGTTTATGTAGTCCCATTTGTTTATTTTTTGTTGTTGTTTCCCATGCCTGAGGAGATATATCAGTAAAAATATTACTAAGGGTAATGTCTGAGAGTTTATTTCCTATGTTTTCTTCTAGTAGTTTTATCGTTTGAGTCTTACATTGAAGTCTTTAATTCATTTCGAGTTTATTCTTGTATATGGTGTAAAAAGGTGGTCTAGTTTCATTTTTTTTTGCCATGTGTCAGTCCAGTTTTCCCAGCACCACTTATCAAATAGACTGTATTTACCACATTGTAAATCCTTGCTTTCTTTGGCATAGATTAAATGATCATATAGGCATGGATTTACTCCTTAGCTCTCTATTCTCTTCTATTGATCTATGTATCTGTTTTTATTCCAATACCATGCTGTTTTGATCACAGTGGGCTTGTAGGATAAACTTGATATCAGGCAGTGTAATACCTCCAGCTTTGTTCTTTCTCAGGATTGCCATGGCTATTCTGGGTCTTTTATGGTTCCATATAAATTTTAAGATTATTTGTTCTAGTTCTATGAAAAAAAATGCCACTGGTATTTTATAGGGATTGCATTGAATCTATAGATTGCATTGTGTAGTATGGACATTTTGACTATGTTAATTTTTCCTATACATGAGCATGGTATGTTTCCATTTATTTGTATCTTCTTTAATTTCTCTCTTCAGTATCATAATTTTCTGAGTACAAATCTTTTATTTCCTAAGTATTTTATTTTCTTGATGCAATTGTAAATGGGATCGTTTATTATTTTCTCTTTCTGCTAGTTCATTATTGGTGTTTAAAAATGCAACCAATTTCTGAATATTAATTTTGTATCCCACTACTTTACTAAATTCATTTAACAGTTCTAATAGTTTTTTGGTAGACTTTTTGGGGTTCTATATAAATAGTATCATGTCATCTAAAAATAATGAAAGTTTTACTTCCTCCTTTTCTATTTGGATGCCTTTTGTTTTTTTTTTCTGGTCTGCTTGGGTAGGACTTCCAGTACTATGTTGAATAAAAGTGGTAAAAGTGGACATCTTTATCTTGTTCCTGATCTTACGGAGAATGCTTTGAGCTTTTCCACATTGAGTATATTAGCTGTGGGTTTGTCATATGTGGTTTTTATTATTTTGAGATATGTTTCCTCTATTTCCACTTTGTTGAGAGCTTTTATCAGAAATGGATGTTGAATTTTGTCAAATGCTTTTTCTGCACCTATTGATATGACCGATGGTTTTTATTTTTAATTTTGTTTATGTGGTGTAGCACATTAATTGATTTGTGGATATTGAACCAACCTTGCACACCAGGAATGAATCCCACTTAATTGTGGAGTATGATCTTTTTAATGTATTGCTGAATTTGATTTGCTAATATTTTGTTGAGGATTTTTGCATCTATGTTCATTAGGGATATTGGCCTATAGTTTTCTTTTTTTGTAACGTCTTTGTCTGGTTTGGGAATCAGGGTAATGGCGGCCTCGTAAATTGAGGTTGGGAGCCTTCCCTCTTGAATTTTTGGATTAGTTTGAGGAGAATAGGTGCTAATTCTTTGTTTGAATATTTAGTAAAATTCACCTGTGAAGCCATCTGGTCCAGGAACTTTGTTTGTTGGGAGCTTGTTGATTATTGATTCAATTTTGTTAGTTGTAATACGCCTGTACAGAGTTTCTGTTTATTTTTGACATAGGCTTGGAAGGTGTATGTGTCTAGGAATTTATCCATTTCTTCCAGGTTGTCCAATTTGTTGGCATATAGCTGCTCATAGTCTTTTCTTAAGATTTTTTCTATTTCTGTGGTGTCCATTGTCACTTCCTCTCTTTTGTTTCTCATTTTATTTGGCTCCTCTCTCTTTTTTTCTTGATGAGTCCAGTTAAAGGTTTGTCGATTTTGTTTATTTTTTCAAAAAACCAGCTCTTGGTGTCATTAATCTTTTGAATTTTTCTTTTAGTCACTATTTCATTTATTTCCACTCTGATCTTTATTATTTCCTTCCCCATACTCACTTTGGGCTTTGTTTGCTGATCTTTTTTCATTTCTTTTATCTGTAAAGTTAAGACTATTTATTTGAGACTTTTCTTATTTCATAAGGTAGGCCTGCATTGCTATGAATTTCCCTCTTAGGACTGCTTTCTCTGTGTCCCATAGATTTTTGGGTCATTATGTTTTCGTTTTCTGTTGTCTCAAGGTATCTTTTTATTTCCTCCTTGATCTCATTGTTGACCCACTTGCTATTTAGTAGCATGTTATTCAGCCTCCATGTATTTGTGTGTTTTCCAGTTTTTTTTCTTGTTATTGATTTCTAGTTTCATACCATTATGGTGAGAGAAGACGCTTGATATGATTTCAACCCTCTTAAATTTATTGAGACTGGTTTTGTGGCCTAACGTGGTCTATCTTGAATAATGTTCCATGTGCACTTGAAAAGAATGTATAGCCTGCTGCTTTGGTGTAAAATTCTCTGAAAGTATCAATTAAATTCACCTGGTCTAGTGTGTCGTTTAAGGCTGCTGCTTTGAGTTGATTTTCTGTCTGGAAGGTCTGTTCTTCGGTGTCAGTGGGGTGTTAATGTCTCCTACTATGATTGCGTTATTGTTGATCTCTGCTTTTATGTTGGTCAATATTTGTTTTATATATTTAGATGCCCCTATGTTGGGTACATAAATATTTACTAGGATGATGTCTTCTTGTTGGCTTGATCCCCTTATTATTATATAATATCCTTCTTTGTCTCTTATTATAGTCTTTGTTTTAAAGTCTATTTTGTCTGACATAAGTATTGCTACTACAGCTTCTTTTTCATTTCATTTGTGTGAAATATCTTTTCCATCTCCTTACTTTCAGTCTGTGTGTATCTTTCAATCTGAGGTAGGACCCTTGATGACAGCATATGCATGGGTCTTGTTTTCTTATCCATTCAGCTGCCCTATGTCTTTTGATTGGAGCACTTAATCCATTTACATTTAAAGTGATTGTTGGTGGGTACATAGTTATTGCCATTTTATCGTTCATATTTTTTATCTTCAATTGTTTGTTTTCTCCTTTCTTCTATTTAAATAAGTCTTATTAACATTTCTTGTAATGCTGTCTTGGTGGTAATGAATTCCTTTAGTTTTTTTCTTTTCTGGGAAGCTTTTTATTTCTCCTTCAATTTTAAATGATAGCCTCACTGGGTAGAGTAGTCTTGGTTGTAGGCCCTTGTTTTTCATTACTTTGAATATTTCCTGCCGCTCCTTCTGGCCTGCAAAGTTTCTGTTGTGAAATCAGCTTATAGTCTTATGGGTGATCCCTTGTGTTTAACCTTTGCCATTTTAATTATGATGTGTCATGGTGTGGGCCTGTTTGGGTCCATTTTGTTTAGGACTCTCTGCTTCCTGGGCTGGTATGTCTATTTCCTTTGCCAGTTTAGGGAACTTTTTAGTCATTATTTTTTTCAAATTGGTTCTCAATCACTTCCTTCCTCTCTTCTCCTTCTGGTACTCCTATGATGCAAAGGTTGTTATGCTTGATGTTTTCTCACAAGTACCTTAAACTATCTTTGTTTTTTTATTCTTTTTTCTTTTTTGTTCTGATTGGTGTTTTATACTATCTTGTCTTCTAAATCACTGATTTGATTCTTTGCTTCATCTAATCTGCTGTTGATTTCTTCTAATATATTCTTCATTTCTGTTGTTGTATTCTTTATTTTTGACTGGTTCTTTTTTATGATTTCTGTGTCCTTCACCCACACAACTCAGTCTTTCCTCATATGACTCTGGCAGTTCTCAAGTTGCTGACCCTTCACCAGAGACCAGGTGGGTGTTTGCAAGTGAATGAGTCTGTGTTCCCTCTTTCTTAGAGAGTGTCTGGGTTTCTAGCTGCCTTCTGTCTCACCAAGATGGACAGACAGAGTCCTCACTGATTTTCACTGCCAGATATTGTGGGAACTCCTCTTCCCACTACAGGACCTCTGGGCTATGGAGCCCAGTGTGGAGCTGGCACCCCTCCCTCTTCTGGGAGGGGGACCCCAGCCACCAAGGTGCCCCTCCCTGTGTTCTATCACTATCTATGGGTTTGGGGTCAGCCCATTTTACGTTTTTGCCCCTTTCACAAGTCTTGATATGGCCTCTTCTTAAATCCTTATTTATAAGAGTTCTGTTCAGCTAATCTTCAGATGATACTAGAGGTTGATTGGTCTCTAATTTATTTATAATTTTGGTGTGATCCTGGTAGGCCCTAGGCACAGCATTTACCTAATCCACCATCTTGGACTCAATCCTCTCATTATTAGATTTTTTCCCCAACATTTCCTCTGAATTTGACTTGGGTTAAATTATGTATGTGTGTGTGTGTGTGTGTGTGTGTGTGTGTGTGTGTGTGTGTGTGTGTGTGTGTGTGTGTGTAGCTTTTATTATGGTTATTTTCTAGATAGATTGAAATAGTCTTTTTTTGTTATTTAAGAATAATCATTTTTTTCAGATGAAGTTTAGAATCAGTTTGTCAGTTTTTGCTTGGTTGGTTGTTTTAATTGATTTGGAGGTTTAATTGGAATTGCAAAAAGTTTTATATTAATTTAGGGAGAAGTGACATCTTTACCATATTAAATGTTTCCTACTATAACATGGCGGTTCTCACCACTTGTTCAAGTCTTCTCTTATGCTATATAATCTTCTCTATCTAGAATTGGCAAATTGCTCATTATTATTTCTACATTTTTCAGAGCTTTTCTTGCTATTGTAAATTGGATCTTTTTGTCATATCATTTTCTAACATTTATTATTGGGTATATTGGAATGTTATTGTTTTGTATATATTCACCTCAATATATTTGTATGTATTCAAGCCATCTTATTAATTCTAGTTATCCCTTGATTCTCTTGAATGTTTATGTAGACAATCAGATAATCTACACATTATGCTAATTTTGTCTTTCCCTTATTGCCTATGTGCCAAATCCACTGTGGTGCTTTTGTAAATAAAGTTTTATTGATACTAACCATGTTTGTTTGTTTACATATTGTCCACAGCAACTTTTTCTCTATAACAGCAGACTTGTGACAGAGACCATTTGACCTGCTAAACCTAAAATATTTGCTGTCTAGCCCTTTATAGAAAAAGTTTGCCAAATCCTGCCACAGAGTATCTATAAATTTGAGATCTTTTGTTTTCTAGACTTTTCTTGTCTAAGACCACTTGAGCAAACTTAAGTAGTGGAAATAATGACAAGACCCTGGCTTGTGCCTGACTTTAATATGAACATTCTCTGTGTTTTACAATTATAATAATGGTTGCCATTGGTTTTTGGCAGATACTCTTTACCAAGGTAAGGAAAGTGCCAACCATTTCAACGTTACTAAGAGGTTTTTATTGGGAATGAATACTGGATTTTACCAACTCAGTGTATTCACCATACATTGAGATGGCCATATATCTATCATTTAGTATTTAATTTAGTGAATTACTCAAATATGTTTCCACTGTTGAGGTGTTCTTATATTCCTGGCTATATATTATTATTTTAATATACCACTGGAATTAATTTTTCTAAAATTTTATTTGAGATTTTTGCATCTATATTTGTAAGTAATATTAACTTGTTTTCTTATTTTCTGATTGCCTTTTTAATAGCAATTTGTTCTCATTGCTATGTCATCTTAAATCTCTCTGAAGAGTTTTGGAATTTAAAAATTTTTTTCTTCTATTTGTTTCATCAACTGTTTCCTCAGGGGTCAGTATTCTGGTTCTTAGTCTTGATGTTCCCATAGTCTTATTTTACGATCCTTGGCTATTGAGTCATAGTGTTAGCTGGAGGACTAGAATAATACAGGAAGGTGGTATGGATTTACATGTCAGCTGTAACAAGCCTCTTTCTTGACTAAGAGGCTGACTGTAGGGTTCTATAAATGAATGTGGGGATTGGTAGACAGGCAGCTTTCCCCTTGGGTTTGGCTAACAATCAGACATGTAAGTTTCAGCCCTGCATGAGCTCTGTTTGTTGAGGCAAGCAAAGCTTTGTGCTGGAGGGGGAGCACCTGAGAGTTGTTAGTGTGGACATTTCTCTTCTTGCTCCATTTTGATTGATCAATTGGATAGTTGGCTGGTTGGATTGGGGTTTGCCTGTCTGTTATGGGGCCCCAAACATTCTAGGCACTGCTCCACTTGATTTGGGGTGGTCAAGACTCACCTTAGGAACAAGTGAGATACTTTGTCCACTTTATTTAAGGCAAGGGCTCTTACTGATTTGAGACTACAGGCAATTGTGACATCTCATTGCTTCTTGTGGCAGAGAAGTCAAATGGCCCATAACAGGCAGTCCTTGAAATAATTACTCTTCCAGTTGGGTGTCCCAGGATTCCCATCCTTGTTGACCCTGATCTTCAGTGTTTTCTTGGTTCTATCTTTAGCAGCCCCCTCTAGACCCATATTGGACTACTGTTTCCTTAGATGTTATTCAGTGTGTATTGCTCCTTCTCCTTAATATCTTCCAGAAATTCTCCAAAATTTTAATCTAGTAAAGCCATCTTTTTTCCTTTCCAGACTGTTACAGAGTCATTTCATTGGAATTTTAAGAACAAGTGTATATTCACCACCTACTCTTTGGAACCAGAGATTTTCAGTGCATTTTAAATGGGGCTGCCTACATGCAAGCACCACTATGTGCCAGTTACTGTGCCAGGGCCTAACTGTGCTAATTTATTTCTCACAACAATTTTATGAATAAGGTTTCCTTATCCCCATTTTACAGATGAAAAAACTGAAGCACAACAAGGTTGAGTAAGTTGCTCAAGGCTATGAAGTAGTTAGCACTGAACTCAGGTTTAACTCATCCAATTATCACATTCACACCTAATAAGTTTTCTGATGACAGAGTAGAGCCTCAACAAGTACAGTTTGAATGATGATCAAGAGTAATTCCAAGTTTTTGTTCACTATTTTTATTTTCTTGATGCACAAATAAAACAGAGAATTGGTTTAGTGGTATACATATAACTGTCAGAGAATCCTGGAGCATTCTGTGTTTTCAAGTATATTATTTCTATTCTATACTTATGCTTTCTCACAACTATAAGAAAGAAATTTAAAGTGCAGTAGCTGTAGACTGTTTGTGATCACATGTGTGGAGAAATATAATTAAATTAAAAGGCTCTCATTTGCTGTATATAAAAATCATACCATAGGAAACTGTGTAACTGTCCTTCACAAAAAAATGGAAGAAACTCAGATAGAGCCAGTAAATATTATTAGATGTCAACTGAACTGATAGGCTTTCTCCTTTGCTTCATAAACGTGCTCAGATTTTAACTATTTTGTTTGTTGTTAGTGACGCTCTGTAGACAGGTTAATTTCTACCTGGTTGGCTCATTCAGAGGCAGAAATTTCTGTGTTTTTCATGACAAATATTTTGTAATTATGAACAAAGAAGTTAAATCAAATAATGCTGACATGATTGCATATTATAATGGTATAATTACTAATTGTAATTAATAATAAATTAGTGATTTTTGCACCTTCTGATGAGTAAATACAATGCTTACATTCTCCATAGAAGAAGCATTAACTTTAAAAAATTTTAAAGACACAGTGTAATTGTGTCATTATTAATTTTTAGTGTTTGCCATCTCCTAATTTTCATTAGGTGGCTAAAGACAGACATCTGGGCATTTTTTTAGGCAATGAATTTTGACATAAACTTTTCACACAACTTACCAATGTGTGCTCTTGCGTGACACTACTCTTCTCATGGATTCCACTTTGTCCCTTGCAATTGGAGATAATCCATTTTGCAATGCTGTAGAAAAGATGAGAGGTACAGCATATAAAACATGGTATACTGCTAAACACGTAGAAGGTGCTCTGGAAATGGTAGTTATTAGGATTATTTGTTTCACTTCTCTATTGCTGCATTACAAGCCACTCCAAACTTAGTAGTGTAAAACAGACACTTTTATTATGGTCACAGATTCTTGTGGGTCAGGAATACAATAGGGCTAGCTTGTCTCAGCTCCATGATGTCTGTGACCTCAGCTGGGAAGATTAAACAGCTGGTGATGACCCAAACAGCTGGAGACAGGGCTCATCTGGAGGGTTTTTCACTCACTTGCCTCGCCCCTGGGCTGGGCTGGGCCTGGTAACTGGAGTGCTTTCTGTGGCTACTCCAGGTGGCTCAGGTTTCTCATAGTGTGGCAGCTGGGCTCCTAGAAGGAATGTCTGGAGGGTGTTCTGGGAGGCCCAGGGGGGTGGCCGTGGATGGCCTACCCTCCACAGCCACACAGTGTCCCTTCCATCATCCTGCATCCATCAAAGCAGTCATACACAACCTGCTCAGATTCAAGGGAGGGGACATAGACTCCATGTCTGAATGGGAAGTGTCAAAGAACTGGAAGCCATATTTAAAAGCACCAGCTACCATCATCATTATCATTATTATACTGTGAATATGCTTTCTGTGCATGAGTAAGGAAAAGAAGTGCTTCATAATCCTATAGGAATTGAGTGAATGTTTGTTTCAAGAGGTTGTACAGTTGCCCAGGGCAGGAACACGAATGGTAAAAATGAGCCTGATCCCTCAATATCAAAGGTTAAACACCAAACTCTTTTTCATTCTGTACCCTTAAACAATAAAAAGATGAGATAATTTTTAATGCATTTTTAACATTAAGATAATGCAGGATATGGAGAGTGCCTTGTTTCCCTGTCTTTGTCATAAAACACAAGCTGTTTTTGTCTTGGCTACAAAATTTTGGTTCTCATAATCCCTCTACTTTCTGCCTGTGCCTTCCAGGTGGGGGAGGGGGGCTTTGCCATCTACTTGTACAGCAGTGGTCCTCAAACTTCAATGTACAATAGAATTGCATGAAAGTTTCATTAAGACACAGATTATTGGTCCCCACCCCCAAAGTTTCTGATTCAGTAATTTTGGAGGGAGGCCTAAGAATTTGTATTTTCAAGTGCCTGGGCAATGCTGACGTTGCTCGTGTGAGGACTCCCACTTTGAGAACCACTGTTGCAGAGAAAATGCAGAACTAAATCCAGACATTAGCTTTGGCCTCACTGGATTACTCAGCTATATCAACCTGCCATGTGCTCTGAAGTGGCTGACAATCTTCTCATGAGATACATGTACTGACTAAACAGTGACAATGACAATATAACCACTCTCACCACTTACTGAGCATTTCACATGTATCGGGCATTTGGTAAACCCTTTGCACACACCCTATTTAATCCTTACCAAATTCCAGCAAAACAGTGCCATGTTATAGATTTGGAAACTGAAGCTATTAAGGCTGATTTCCCAACATCACACCACAGTAAGTGTAAAGTTTGACCCAGACCTTTTAGAATGCAGAGTGCATGTTCATGCTCTTACCTGCTATATACCCCACCATCTTCTCAGGCTGCCAAGAGCAACTCCACACCCCAAGAGAACTAATGGTCTCTCTTCTCCGATCCCCTATTATTTTATTTGTGTGTTGTGTATTATTGTTATATAATGTTATTTTCAGTCTGTCATCCCCTTTAGAATGTGAACATCGTTCATTTAGCAAATATTCCATGTATGGATTCTCACAATTACCAGAGGGTCTGGCAGAGAGCTCCTTCCATAAATGTTTCTTGAGCTAGTAAATGAATGAATTCATAAGTGAAAAATCATGGCAAAAAACTATCATTGTATACATAAATAAGTTCGTGTGAAAATACACAAGTGGTTGCCATGTGTATACGTTTGTGTGTCACCCATTTCTCTAGGTCATGCCAACCTGAGGTAAAAATTGGGAAATATGGTTATTGTCTAGCCACCCTCAATAGTTTCTGCAACCTCAGCTCATGGGCTCTTCCTGGCTCCTTCCCAAGTTCTAATCAGGGCTCATATGAGCCCTCAGACATGACCGTCATGCGCCAAAGATTGCATTCATTCCTAATGCACCACCTGTGACGCCCCAGCTACAACACTGGTGCTGTCTCTGCGGGTTCCGTGTTGTTCCTGTGGTGGCTCCACTTCCGCCCTGCCTGAGGTGGCAGCTCTGCCTTCTTTTGATCGCTGTGCAATTAGCACATCCCTCACTGTTACCTTGGACAATTCCAACATAATCCATAAAACAGATCTATGTTCTCGGATTCCTTTTGGGTCTCAAAAGATCCAGTCCTTTTTATTTATTTATTTTTAATTCTCTCCCTTTTCTTTCAATTCATGACCACCCCACCCCACCAACTACAACCAAGAATGTCCCTGGGGCCAAGTGGTTTCCCTGATTGGGAAGAGATGGGGTGAGAAGTCAGATGCAGGTCAGGAGAATGCTGACTCTAATAACTTGGCATGCTGCAGCCTCCATCATTCTCCTCTCCAAAATCATGATGGGAGTGTCCACCCTCAGCCTGTGTCCTTGCACACGGGACTTCCAGGCTTCCGGAATGCTAAAAGATGGCTGCAGTTTTAATTGCTTTATGGTATTAGGACCCATACTTACTGAGCTCTCAGATCTAAGCCAGGCCCTGTTCAATGCACTTTACATATATTAATTTCTAGAATTCTCACTTTAACCCCATGAGGTAGCTTCTTATCACACCATTTCAATGATGAAAGAACTAAAATACTGAGCGGTTAAATAACTTGCCGAAGGTTACACAGCCAACATGTGGCAGTATTGGGTTTTGAACCCCGGCATCCTGGTTCCAGACCCTGTTCATGTCCCTGCAGGAGGGTCTTGTCTGCCCTGTGTAGCTCAGTAGTCCCCCAGCCTCATGCCCACCTGGACGGGCCCACATGTCATGAGGGAAATGCACACAAAACAGAAACTTACATACACTGCACGTCAGCTATTTATGGAAGATGATTGTAGAGAAAAATATTAGATGATTTTTGTTTTATTTTAAGGGATGAATCGTCTTGAATGTGGGGGAGTAAAAATTTAGTTCCTTCCTAGCTTTAAAATAAGAGTGAAAAGTATTGTCAGTAGCATCTTTGAGGGAGAAGAGAGAAAACTTACTAAGAGACTGAGGGAAAGAATGAAAACTGGGCTGCTACTGAAAAACCTTAAATGTACCTCAGGTTTTTCTGATGTAATTATTTTAATGATATGTATCATTCTTATAGATTATGGGCACACCAGCAGTCACAGAAATGGCTGCAAATATTCCCAAATAAAAATCAATGGCACAGGGCCAGACCAGTTGTGCATTGGTTAAGAGCTGGCTTGGGACGCCAGAGGATCCCGGTTCAGATCCCACATATGAGGGCCAGTGACACTGCCCTCTACAGCTAAGATGCTGAACAACAGCTCAACCTGGAGCTGAGCTGCCGTGAGTCGCCCGCGACGGCCTAGGCTGCAGCCACTGCTGCAGTGGGTTGCCATGGGCTACCATGTGTAGCCAGCAGCCACCTGGCTGGCCGGCTTTGGGCGACTGATCTGCCTCTCCTGGGAAGAACGCAATGATGGTGCCAACTTGGGCCAGTGAAGCAACATCCTCCACAGCTATACTAAAGAACAAAAGGACAGCAACTTGTCTGTTCCCCTCCCCCCAACTCCCCAGCGCTGTTCCCATCCCCCAATTCCCCCCCAAAAAAATCTAAAAAAAAAAAAATCAATGGCACAGTAGGACACACACTGCTTGAGCTTATTAATGTCACATTTACTGCACTTGACCGTTATCTTGACCAACAGCCCCAGTCCTTTGGGGGTTTTGGTGTCAGGTGCAGAACATTGACCAAGACGCAAAAACAGAATATTCCTCACCCCACAGAAAGGCAAGAATTGATTGATATTTCCAGCTTTATCTTTAAGCCGTGCATATAATTTTTCTGCAAATGAAAACATCTGGCTCATATCATGTCTTAAAAAGAAAAGCAAACTATAAATTTCTAACAATAGAGAACTGATTAAATGATGGTGCAAAACATCCATGTGAAAGATGCTTGGAGCCATGAAAATGACTGTGAATGAATTCCAAATGATAGAGAGGAAAGCATTTTACAATTGCTGTGGACCCCACCTCCTCAGAAGCGTTGTCCGTGTTCTTATCTCTATTTCCCACTCACTTCTGAAGGCACTCTGTTTGGCTTCCACCCTCAGTATTCCTCCAGAGATAACCAGTGACTTAATTTTGTGCTGTTAAAGCCAAAGGTCATTTTTCAGTTCTTGTCTTGAGAATATTCAACACTGTTCTCCTATTTCATTGATTAAATCATTAACATTTTCTTTTGGGAGGTGGGGTCGGGGGCTGCTGTGTTAAATGTTCATAAACATTTTAGGACATGACAGCATACAGTTATTCATGGAGTTACATATTATTTCTTGTTACATTTCATATTACAAATACAATGTGAGTCTTCACTTCTCCGAATCAAGGCTCTAAAGATTCTAATATGTGTGGCGCATGCCAGGACACTCGGTTGTCCATTCCCCATGCCCATACAGAGCTTTGTTCCTTACAACCTTTACAGCCTGCAATATAATTTTTAAGCTTATCAAAGAAAGCCATGATTTTGTCTATATTTATTTGTTTTCAACAAAGACGTATTTTTCTTTATTGTCTTAGGTATAATTGGAAGTTAAACAACTATTGAATTCCAATTAGAAGCATTTGATAAATAGGCATTTGGTACCTAAAAGATCATTATTATTCATGATACATAAATCTGCCATATAATTCTCTTTTGACTTTGAAAATTACAATCGGAGCTTTGGCAATTTCTGCTGCCATTAATTGCATGTCCTGTTCTGTGAATGGCAGTCTTCTCCAGATGATAATTTTGTATTTCAATGTTGCATCATTGTGAATCTTCTTGAAAAGTTTTTAAATGATGACAGGGGATCTAAATTTAAATTAAGTTGAACTGTGTATTCATTCCACTACCAATGCAGATAACTCAATTGAAATGACAATTACATGGATAGACACCTTTTCTGATCTATACAGTTTGTACCTAAAAACTACATCATAGCTGATTCTTGTTGATGGTAACCAAATTTCATATTCTGCTGGACAAATCATGATTTCAGAAACATTAAAAAGTAAAAAACTTGTTTTGAGTTTGAGAGGAAATGGGTTTCTTCTGTTTTTCCTTTTGGTTTCAATGTGGTTTTTTTATGATCTGTAGCAACCTATAGATTGATTTTTTTCTAGTTGTTTAAAACAATATTTTTTTAATTTTTATTAAATGTGTTGGGGCAACATTGGTTAGTAAAATTATGTAGGTTTTCAAGTGTACGATTCTATAGTACATCTCACAAAACTGACCATCAATCCTAGAGTAGTATTGTAGTAGATTCAACTCTTCAGTGACTGTATATTGTGGTAGGTTTAGCTCCTGGGTGACTATATACTGCTTCTAAGCACAAGCCTGGAATACGTTCTCTGCTTCTTGCTGATTCTCAAGCCTCAGTAGACATGCCTGGTTCTCATGACTCCAGTGATGGCCAACATCACGACTTTTAATTCTTCAGAATCTTTAGCAAACATTCTCTCCTCTCTCCTGGAAGTTAAAAAGCCATTTGACACTAATATTCCTATGCTTAGATGTTTAAGAATTTTAGCAGTCACACAGCAAAATCTTCCTTGTGCCGGAATACATTGGTCTTCACTGTCGAAGCAAAATGAAAAATTAAAGCCAGAGTGTTTTAGTCTCCTCTCCTTCATCTTTTTCCACTTTCAACTTGGAATTTGGAAGAAGAGAGGAGAAGACTTATTTTTTTAAATCAGCAATCAGAACTTTGGGATTACCAGATCATTTCCATTTCAACCTGTTTTTTACGCAAGACATCTAGACCCAGGCATATGGTTGCCTCTCCATTTCCACTTAGATGAGGGCTGGGTCTCAAGGCCATGGCCAGATATGGGCTTTATATGGTTTTTATGAGAATTAGATGAAATGATGTATCAGCAATGCACAGGATAGAATGTTTTTTTCTTTTACTTTGTCTGACTCTACTTTTCATTCTCCCCCTATTCCTCTTTCTTTTTTGTTTTGCTTTGCTTTTACAAATGAGTAAATAATATTTTTTCTATTTTCATCCTTTCAAAAAACCTAAATTATGTTGTTACTTTTGTTTGATGTCACAGTAGATCCTAAATACAAACGCAGTTCCCCATTCCTTATATAGATGCTCAAAACAAAATAAAAAGGGAACTTAAGAAAATCTCATCTCTTTTCAACCCATGTTATATATCCAAATGAAACTAGTCTACAGTTTGTCTCCCAGAGACATAGAAAAGCTATCTGAACAGATGGAAATGAGAATATTGTGTTCATATGAGCTGACCCTTGTTTCCCTGTGTCACGTGCTGTTTACTTTTGAGTCTTATTGAACATTTTTGGGTCATCTCACTTCCCACCTACCCTGGAGATTGACTTGGCAGAGTGCATTAAACCTGCCCCACTTCACCCTGCATTCACTCAAAAGAAAAGCTATGTGGAAATAAGTGAATGTAAAAATTAAATCACACTTTAAAAAAATATGGTAGCCCATCTCATATTCTGTGTGTGTGTGTGTGTGTGTGTGTGTGTGTGTGTGTGTTTCTATACTGTGAAAAATTCTAAGGCTTTTCAAAGCACTCCCTTAGTGGTTTTTAAGTTATTGAAATAATTCATGTCATCTCATGATTACTTTTTCATTTTAAAATGTTTTCCTGCCTACCTTTTGCCATCACAATATTGCTTACCAAAGAACCCTATTGTCTTGGCCATTCCTTTTGCATGACCGTACGTGTGCATATCCACAATGTCCACACAATTTTCCTTTATGATTGATAGTTGTGTTCATCAGTACTGTTCATATGACCATAGTGATTATCCTAATAACTTAATACATACCTGTTTTTTAGTCTATTTCTTAAAATTTTCACTGATCTCAGGTATACAGTATGAAGCTGGTTAAGTTGGCCCAAGAGATTTCTTCATTTTAGTTCCTTGTCTAGTATTGTTTGATATTATGTGTAATTTGAGAGTGCTTTGTTTCCTGTTTTATGTTACACAGAAAAGCTTTAACTTACCCCCTCCCCCCAAACATGCTGTGTTGTTCTGTGAACCACTTCCTCTTGATAAGTGCCTTCATTGCATTTTGGAAAAAAAACTATACTGAAGGAATCAGATAAAATCCAATATTTTCAGTTATTTCCCAACCATGCTGTGCTCTAGCTACTCCTCGTTTCCAGCAGCATTTGTGATTATCTGGATGCTGCCAACATATTTTAGACTAACTGTGATTCCTATCATGAACAGATGTTTTAAATTTTTCTCTCCCATTGTATCTGTGGTTTTGATGTGTGAGCTGATTATTTTCCTTGAAAAAATAATCATGACTGGCTATTTTTTAAATTTAAGAATAATAAAAATACCAAAGCAAGTTGATACTGACAGAGCCTCAGATTTTTCAACCATTTTTCTCATTCCAGTTATATTTTAGCTCTGGCAGTCTAACTATAGACTCAAAACACTGTTCACCTGCACTAAGAAACACATGATAGGATTTAGGGTAAAGAAAATAACGGTCTCAGTGCAAGGATGCCAACATTTTTATTTAATCATCTTTAAAATTGAAAGAGGTTAGGTATGTACGTAGATAAAGTCTAGATAGTTCATCCTTGGCACATTGATGAAAAGAGATACAGTTGTGGAAAACCCACAGAGAAAAATCTTCCAGAGGTTTGTTTAGGCTAAAAACAGTGTCTGGAATCAATAAATATTTGGTGACTGATTTAAATTGTGAAACTTCAGACAAATTACTTAATCTCTGAGTGCTGTAGTTTCCTCATCTGTAAAATGGGGAAATAAAAGTGTCCTACCTAACGTTGCAAGGATGGATTTAATCAGTCAATACATGTAAAGCACAAGGAAAGGGCCTGGCACAGGGTGAGAACACCTAATAATTATTAGCTATTATTTTTACTATCAGGCAGGTAGAGGGAATGGGGAGAGTCCCCTGGCTCTCAATGCACAGCCATGCTCAGAAGCAACACAGACAGGTGTTTTCTCCTTGGTAAACAGGTAGCAACTGTTCTGGTGAAATTTTGAAGACCAATTCTAACCTGTCTGAGCTTAACTAATTGATCATTTTAATACATCCCTTGTTTCCTTTACATTTCTTTACTAGCAAGTATTCTGTCTTTTCATTCTTACTGCTCTAAAAATTTTATTCTGTTATTGGTATCAGTACCTCAATCCAAATAAAGATTATGCATAACTAAGAACACAGCTGAAAAGATGAGGCCTGCAACCATTCAAATTAGACCATCCATAATATTCTGAGTTCATAATATCCTAATTGGGTGCTACAAGAAAGCAGAATTTTGACAAATAAGCTCATCAAAATTGAAATAACATGAGGTTCTTCATTGAAGCTGGCTGTCACTTAATATATATATCATTTCTATAAAGCTCAGAATTAATAATCTCTAGAGAAAAATCTTGACCTTTTGATTTTATGCAGAAGGTGTTAGGTGCACTTTTTAAAAATGTATATGAAGTATAGTCTTTTTAATTGTTTTCTGTTTTATGAAAAATTCTTACAAGTAAGTTTATTACCTATTTTATTTGGTATACAAACCAGTATGTTTTTATGAATAAATCTTTTTGTTTTAAATGCATCAAATAGTCCCTTAATTTAATATTATTATGCTCAAAACTCAGTTCATAGCAAGAAAGTATAACATATATGTTATAAGAGAGGAGTATTCGAACATGTTCATGTATGTGTGTTCACCTTTGTTCCTACAAATTAGCAACTTTAAATATAAAACATGAAAACTGTGGCATTGGCAAATACACACACACATATAATTTATTCTCTGTTTTGAAACCCAACACAAGGCAGAGGCATATAATTCTAAATAAATAGCAAAATACATATAAATATGTTATAAACTATGTTTTAAAGTGATACAGATAACCTGATATATCATTGTATAATTAAGCTATTACACTTTTGTTTTAAAGTAAGGTACATAAATCTATATATATTATATATTTGGGGCTAACAATAATTAGATATATGATGTGAATAAAGGAATAAGTAAGATAGAAGACATAACTTATTTTTATTTTTTAAATAATGGTTAATTAACCTACTACTTGAAATAGTAACTGATTTTAGATTGAATTAGATAAGAAGGGAAGCCACTGATAATGTCACTCGAGTTGCATGGTAGCTATTAGATTTTGCTGAGAAATTTTGGATTTGAAAACTGATTCAAGCCTACATAGATATGAGCTCCAATGAAACCTTTGTGTTTACCAACAAAATTTGCCTTTGTAAATATCGGTGTTGACTCACTTGGCAAGCCCTGGAAAAAGAGAACTAGTGCTGTGGTGAGTAAGGTTCCACAACCCACAAGCTGCAACAACAACTCAGGAACAGATGTTCTGTTTAATAGTTATAGGAAACATGGAATTTGGCAACCTTTAAGGACTGCCCAGCCCTGGAATGTCACGTCTCTGAGTGCAATGCAACAGGATCCACATCTGGGGTGTAGGAGGTAGAATGATAGTTTTCTATGCAGCCTGAGACCTGCGCTCTTGCAGTCCATTAGTCTGGGAGATTACTTAATCTCTCTGGGATTTCAACAAAGCATTTTTTTAACACAAAGATGAACAAGGTCTAATCCTTACTTAGTAACAGCTCCCAGTCTGGAAAAAGGTTCTAACATGGTAACAAAAAAGAGCATGATTCAGTATGGTAAGTGCTGTTATTGAGTGTTTATGCCAAGGACCATAAATTACTTTGTTTAAAAGTCACAACAATCCTATGAATTACGTTATTCTCCTCATGTTACAGACAAGGAAAAAACCCAGGGAGGTTAACTACCTGTTCAAGGTTGTTGGGGATAGTTTTTACTGATATGGTGCAATGGACGGCAAATCTCTCTACTGGGTATGAAGGCCCCATTGAAGAGTTCACACCTCAAGAGTTTGATTTTGAATGATAAATAGGATTTTATGAAGGAGAAGTGGACAGAGGAGAATATTATTCAAAGGGAATAGCCTATACCAAGACAAAGAGAATTTTTAAAAGCCTGTTCAGA
>NW_017732312.1:550742-556875 GCF_001890085.2 Hipposideros armiger
GATGAGGGTCTCAACTACCGCTTGACAGTGAGAACGAAAAGGAGAGCATTCCACAGGAAAAACCAGCAAGGTTTTTTGACTGAGTGCATGGGAAAACGAGAGGAATCAAGGATTATGCCAAGGTTTTTTAAGTGGACTAATAAGTGAATAATGACCATTAGCCAAATGAGGGCCTGCAGGAGGAGAACGCACCAGAGGGGGAATATGATGAAAATGCCTATGGGACATTGATGGGCTGGTTTTAGGCAAGGTATTCCGACAGATAAAATAGGGTCTCCCCTGATCTATGTCCAAAATCATGGCTGGAATTGCTAATCCAAATGGCAATGAAACTTGCATCCAAACTGAATTAAATATATGATGTTAACTTTTCCATAGATATAAATGCATGTCCTGTTAAATATATATATCAAAGCACATAGAATAGATTTGTTTCCAGCTTCACTGAGATATAATTGACATATAATGCTGTATATGTTTAAGGTGTGCAACATAATGATATGATACATGCATAGATTGTGAAATGATCACCACAATAACTTTAGCTAACACATTCATCACCTCATAGAGTGACTGTTTTTTGATGAGGATAGATTTTAAAAATATGTATATATGGATTCTAAATGTGAAATTTATATATATGGAGAAGAGAAACTATTTGAGGATGAAAACTGAAATTTGAGCCTTAGGGAAATATTGAGCATTGGGAGACATTCCATTATCATTCAAGGAACCAAAGGCCTGATGTGCAGCCTCAACAGTCCCACCCATCTCCTATCCACTCCCCACCCCACTCCAGAAAACAACAAAATCTATCTGATAAAGTACTACTCCAGTTTTCTTTTACTCAACAGTTGGTTGTTCTTACCGGGACACAATTGGAACTCAGAAATGACGTACTCACAAAATGATGTTAATTGCACCCAACATAATGTGCACACGGCTTGTTTTGCAATCCAGTTGCTTCACTTAGTTTGCTCCACCCACTTTCAAGCTGTTAACCCAAGTAAGGGCTGGGTGTTTCCCTCTCTCTCTCTCTCTCTCTCTCATCTTGATTTTGACCTTTGGAAAATATCACACATACAAATAGACACAGCCCTATTTTCTCACTGTGTGTGTGTGTGTGTGTGTGTGTGTGTGTGTGTGTGTGTGTGTGTGTGTGTGTGTGTGTGTGTGTGTGTGTGTGTATATATATATACTACATATATCCATGTGGCTCTTATTCTATCCATTCTAAAAATAAGGTTTTCTTGAGGGACTGGGGAGATAAGTAGGTAAAATGATTGTATTTACAGAGTAATACAAATTTATCTCAGTAATAGTTTTTAACTTGAATAAATGTCTTATTATTTTCACAAAGGGTGTAACTTTTTAAAACTGTGATTCATTCAGTAGCAGATTTACTTATGACGGTAGATTTACCTTACAATCTTGATGTTGACACGTTTTTATAATTCTGTATCGACAGACTCTGCTGGAAAGGAATGAAGGGCAAGGGGAAAGATTTTTACCAGATGAACAGAGGGAGAGTTTCAGCAGAGGTTATGAGAATGTGCTGTTTTGAGTTATTTCCATCTTAGGTGGAACCTCCTTAACACGCAATGTACCAGTGGTGTGTACAGGCTGAGGAACTAAGGTCTTTGGGCTCAGTGATTTTTTCTGACTCATGGATGCCATGTTTCCTTTCAAGACTTTAACTCTTCATTATTATAGTGCTTTTCCAAATTTAATGATGTAAGAGAAAACATTAATGGTGTCATCTTTGGTTCCTGTGAGATTATTGTATAAACACTGGCTCGCAGTTTTGAGGTCAGCACATAAATCTATTTTTCCACTTTGAATGGATTACTTTTCTCTTATGAAAAATTTGAAATAGTTCACACTCACATCTTAACTTTTCCTGTTAATAATAATTCATCTGAAGGATTCCTTTATTTTGCCACGTTATTTTATTGCATAATATTCTAATGAAAATAAATTCACATGGGCAGTTCTGGAATTTATTGTTTATTCTGCTGATTTCCTCTTATTAAAATAATGAATGAATCATCCAGTATAAAATTTTGAATACGATATTGTTTGAGGGGACAATTTATGAAACCATGGCTACTTTGTTGATTTAAATACTCTCTTTCCTCCATTTTGCATATAATTTGAAGAAGGGAGGGTATGATTCAGATACTTCATAAGCAGCTGGGAGCAGATAAAACCACATGTAAATAGGTCCTAGTTTTGACTCCCTTTCCCAATCAGAGGTAGGGCCCACCTTCAGCTCTCTTTCCTTCTTCTGATTAAGACAAACATTAAGCCCAACAACCCACATAACATAGGATGAACATCATCCATGTTTCTCACTGATGTTGTTTGAATCCTCCCTGACCTCTTAGACCTGCACACATAGCCCCACACCTGCAGTGTCTGCCTTACCTGTCATCTCTGCACCTAAGTGCTCAACCTGCCTAACTTGTGTGGTCTGACCCTGAATTTCAGTGAATGAGTACCTCCCTATCCCATGTGTATGCACACCTGATTCTCTCAGGTGTGTCTGCTCCTTAGGAATGTGCTTGTCCCATGGTATCATAGACCTCTCTCATTTTGATCGAAGTCCCCTTCCTGGCCAACCCAGTTTTGTAGCTACCTGTGCTCCTGCAAGATACCTCCTCCCCTGGCAGCTAGATAGGTTGTTTTGGATAATTAACAGTCATTATAGAGATGATAGTAATATGGCAGATTAAAAAGAAAAACCTTTTAGAGCTACATACTGAAATATTTATAGAAAAAATATTTGCCTCAAAATGATTATTGGGGGAATATAATTATATACTGGAGTGTCAAAAATATGTATACAAATGACTTGTATTCATCTTTTGTTATCAGTATATATTGCTATTACAATTTTAATACAGTTTTTTCCTTTCTTAAAATGTGTATACATTTTTTGGCACCGTGTGTGTGTGTGTGTGTGTGTGTGTGTGTGTGTGTATGATATTTAAATTTAAAAGATCAATTGTTAAAACTGGGCATTGGGTACATGAAAACATGATATTATTCTCTCTACTTTTCTGTATGTTTAAAAGTTTCCATATAAAATGATTAAAACACAAACACACACATAAATATTGTTTGGCTTAAATAATACATACTTATCTTCTATTCTCACCAGACTTCTTAGCCTGAACTGTAACTTTAGTCTTCTAAGTTTTAGAACATTTAGGACCCTTAGATATTATTTGCAGCTAACTCCTCATCTCACAGATGAAATTGTTGATTCCCATTGCCAAACAACACCCTACTAAGTAGTAGCTGAAGGAGGAAAAGTAACCATGGCTCCTAATTTCCTAATTCAGCCTTGCCAAAAATGTCAGGAAGAGGCCGGCCGAGTGGCGCGTTGGTTAAGAGCTGGCTTGGGATGCCAGAGGGCCCCGGTTCGGATCCCACATATGAGGGCCAGTGACATTGCCCTCTACAGCTAAGATGCTGAACAACAGCTCAACCTGAAGCTGGGCTGCNACAGGAAGGGCAGTTCCCCAACTGCTCAGAATCTAACCAAAACTTTTGGGAAGAAACGTTACCAGTTGTATGGCCTCTTTCCAGTCCATTTAATCACTTTTTAAGTAATGGTCAGTCTCATTTGTGAATTACCAGGACCAACTCTAGGCAAACAGAATAGGCAGAACTTGTCTTTAGCTTATTTCACACTTCTCTTTTCAAGTTAGAATAGAAATTTAAGCGAGAATGTTGGGTGGTTCTGGTTGATGATGTTTTCAGGATCTCGCTGCTGATTGTATGTGGAGTAGTTGCAGGCACCAGGGGCTGGAGGCTGGGCAATGATTGTCTAGAAGGGCAAAGGCAGTGCCTACTTCCTCAGTTGTGCTCAAAGATAGACTCTAACTTGACTAGACTAATTCTCACTTAATTAGGTAGGATCAGTGTGTAATAACTTGGGGCCTAGTGGGCACATTTCCACTGTTTCTTTTCAAGACTGCACATATAGTACCATTATATCCTGTAGCACTCATAAATAACAAACTACTGTAATTAAAAATATCCTACAAATACACACATGTCAAAGAAAAGCCAAACACTAGCTGCATTACTTCATGAATTAATTCTGTTATATTGTACTGGAATTGTGATCGCTCTTGGGAATCAGAAGTTTTAATAACTCTGACACATTGCCTGGGAAAAGCCAGTGAAATCCTATATCCTTATTGAAGATGAATAAATGCTGCTCCCACCAAACCATCCAGATTTGGAATGAGATAACTACCGATTTGACTGGCTGTGAACTCAGTGCAGTAGAATTTTTACAAGTAGAATGAAAAGTCAATTAGATGACTAATTTGCCTGCATGCCTCCATAACACTTTGTTTCTCAGTCTACAGTCATTTTGCTTAATCCACCTCTCATCTCAACCATGTTCTATTGTGATATAACCTGGTGCTCCATAAGGCCCCTCCATGACNTTTTTTTTTTAATGTGAGACTTGTTATAGTTGGGTGGTGTGCCTACAGAAGTTCTGTCCTCACCCAAAAGCCTCAAGGCATATTAAACCCAGTTGGATGAGACTCACTGTCTTCCAAATATATTCATCAGGGGTACTCTGTCTGCTTTCCAAAGGCTGGGAAAGAACTTTACATTCATTTCCAATGTCTCCCCTCCTCTACTTTTCTAAAACTCTAAGACCTTCCACTAGAATATATAAGAATTCCCTATTTAGGCAGCTACTCATGCATTTGGATTTAACTTTACAATTGGTCTGTGAGGTCCCCCAATGTAGGGAACACATTTTTCTCCTCTTTTTTTTTGTGGGGGAGGGATTTTTATTCAGCTTTATAGAGGTGTAACTGACAAATAAAATTGTAATACAGTTAAAGTATACAGCATGATAATTTTATATGTGAATACATTGCGAAAGTTTTTTTCCACTGAGTTAATTAACACATCCATCATCTCACATATGTACCTATTGTTTTGTTTTGTTTTGTTTTGTTTTGTTTTGTTTTGTTTTGTTTTGTTTTGTTGAGGACATTTAAGTTCTACTCTCTTAGGAAATTTCAATTATATAATATAGTGTTAACTATAGTCACCATGTTATACATTAAATCCTCAGACCTTATTCATCTTATAACTGAAGGTCTGTACCCTTTACCAACCTCTCCCAATTCCCCTTACACCCACCTCACCAGCTCCCGGCAACCAGTATTCAAACATTATTATTCTTAAAAATGACCTCCTTTTAGTTTTTCCAGGTACAAATCATTGTTTTGATCACTAATGTGATTTTTCCTATCAGAATCCTTAAATGCACTGGAAGACCAAGACTTAGATGCGCTCATGGCAGATCTGGTAGCAGACATAAGTGAGGCTGAGCAGAGGACAATCCAGGCACAGAAGGAGTCTTCTCAGAATCAGCATCATTCAGCACCTGTGGAAGTATCAGGTTTCAGTGGTGCAGCCTCTCTCAGTTACGGAGCAGATGTTGCTGAAACTAGTATGAGCCCATATGAAGATGACTTACCACCCCCACCGACTGACCCCATGTTAGACCTTCCTCTGCCACCACCACCTCCTGAACCTCTCTCTCAGGTAAGTGTGTGGGGCCAGAGATGGCAGGACCTTTAACCTCTGCGGCCCATCATCTTTGACTTTCTTCCAAGTGAGAGTTACATTCATAAGTTTGGACTCCCAAGGCTGAGATACTGAAAAACAAGTATGTTTTTCATACTGCTGAGTATGTTCATTGCAAAGGCAGAGTCCTCCAAAAACAAGATACTTAGGTATGTATAAAGAACATATTAGGGCCATATTCAGGAGTTATTATAATTTGGCTAAAATCTATATTTGTATGCAGTACTTCCTGGTAATACTCAACTTTGGGGAGTAATGTTTTATTAACTTGGCATGAACCGTCAAACTAATGTATACATCCCTGTGTCCCTGGTCCTAGCCCAGTACATGAAGAATAGAAGGCATTCCTTACATATTTTTGAATTGAACTAAATGGAATTTTGCTGAATTTGGCCACTTTGTTCAATAGGGCAAAGATATATCACTTGTAAAGTCATAGCTGGGAAGAGGTGTTGTGGGGCAGGCAAGTGATGAATGCTTGACATTATTAAATTTCTGACTA
>NW_017732312.1:559280-563940 GCF_001890085.2 Hipposideros armiger
TTTCCTGAGGCACCAAATGTTGTTTCACTAGTGCTCTGGTTTCAAAGTTGCATAGGCTTGAGTTACCTGCCACTAACCTAGTTTCCTAATAAGCCTGTAATTTCACTGTGCATTTTATGGTAAAGCATAGGTTTTTCGGGAACACATATACTGTATTATAACAGGAACACCTGTATTTAACCTTATTGTAAGCATATACTTAATAAAAGTTAAGTGTTACTAGTAGTTAATTGGTAAATTAAGGGAAAGATGAAAAAATCTTTTTCTTATTTCAACTTCTGAAGCATATACCATCTCGGACTCATTAAGAACTTTTCACATATTGTTGGGTGAATCATTCTTTTCAGACAGGACATTAGACTTTATGTTCACTCTCCCTTGGACGAAGGTGTTCAATACATGTTGACTGATATTCAATAAATATTCCTTGACTAACCCTGCATCCAGACTTTTAAGGTTGATCTATGAGTCTTTCCATATCAGCCTGGTTCCATTCATTACGAACATGCATGAACTTCTTCATTGTTGTTCTTCCCTGGTCCCTACATGTGATTAAGTTCCGTAATCAGTAATTGAAGTGACGCATCTTTGGTTGCCTGGCCCTTCCTCCCTTGTACTCATTCAGTCCAGCTCTCCCCCTCCTCAGCCTGGGCCCTCCGTGCTGCCTCGGCTTTTCCAGTCGTCACTCTCCCACTAACCTACAAAACTGTTTCCATCTTGTCCTCTTTAAAAACCTGTCATACCTCTCTCCTCATCCACATTCCCTCACCTGATGGTGTCGCTGCCCATTGCACTGAGAAAATAGAAGATGTCAAAAGAACAGTGCCACAAGCTCCCCAACACACTTACCTACCTGCCTACCTGCACCTGGGACATGGAGTCCATAGTCTTTCTTGTGATTGCAGGTGACCTGTCACATTTGTAAGACCAGCCTCTCCTCCTGTGTTCCAGTTCCCATCCTCTCTTCTTGTCCCTTCCAGGCTCAAAAGCCTCCGGCGGCTCCTATCTCACAGGAAAGCCCAAATCCTCACATAGGCCTAAATTTCTATATGATCTGGCTGCCTACTGTCTCCTACCACTCTCCCTCACGCACCCCCTGCTAGCTACCTGGGCTCACTGCTGCTCTTCAAGTGCTCCAGGCACACACCTGCCTCGGGGCCTTTGTTTTTTGTGATGTCCCTGCCTGGAAAGCTCTCCCCCAGATTCCATTGGGCCCTCTCTGTCCCTCCTCTAGGTCTGGTCACCTGCCAAGTGAGGGCTTCCCCATCTGACATTGCACACATGCACCCCCAATACTCCCTGCTCTTCCCAACTTCCTTTTTCTCCTCAGTGCCTGTCACCTTCCAACACACTGCCTACCTTACTTGTTTATCATAGTCACTCCCTACATCCCCTCCTGGCCCCCACAGAAGCNTGATGGTGCCAACTTGGGCCAGTAAAGCAACGTCCTCCACAACTAGACTGAAGAACAAAAGGACAGCAACTTGTCTGTTCCCCATCCCCCAATTCCCCAATAAAAATCTTTAAAAAAAAAATGTCAGGAAGAGAGCAGCTAGCTATGCCTCTTGGACAATTGTTTCATTGTTTTAGGCAAAAAAAAAAAATTTGAATATAAAATACAGTATGTTTTATTTTCATCTCTTATCACTTGGTTGTGTGGCCATTTTAGTTCTAAGTGTTTATCACCCCCAATACTTCCAAATAAATGTACCAAAAGCTGCTATTTCAGAGAGATCTTTGTAAAGCAAGGCATCACACTCCTGACACACCGTTTCTGTGTAAGTTTTTAAGTGCAGGTGAAGTTCTTCATTTTTTCGACACAATCATCTGTGGCATGAGGCTTTCTTCTCTTCTAATAAGGGTGTCCTATGGTGATGTGAATTACTGAACAATGTCCACTTTGTCCAGTTGCCCCAAAAAGACTAGTTTAGCCTGGAGACTAGTTTAGTTTGATTGTCGCTTTGAGGCAATTCCCAGGATTTGGTTCAATCTCGGACCAAGCAAATTGGAGAGAGGTCAGGCATAGAAGTCCAGACTGAAATGAACCTTCCTCTCCATACCCTCCTCCTCTCGACTTACCCATGGATATGGCATTTGGAGAAAATGATGGGACAATTATCCAGGGATCAGGCTTTTATTAGACTGTTTATATCTGGGTTTCTCTCTTTTTCAGATGGGCGAGTCAAATGATGATATAGACCAAATGTTCAGCAATTTGCTGGGAGAGATGGATCTTTTGACCCAGGTAAATTTTCCTTTTTAACTTTCAAATTAGAAAAAAAAAATGGAGTTACAGAATTTGATTTTAATATAATGAGAGAGCTATCTTTAAAAAAAAAACAAAAAACCAAGGTTGACAATATTACAGATTCCTGATGTGTGACAGTGGTAGGGGAAAAAAATAAAGCTTTCTTCCTGATTATGCCCTTTTGAGTTCAGTTAATTGAATACATTGGTCACGCCTACATTCTGTATGGCAGTTCTCATGCTCATTATGGTCAAATATTTAGCCAATAGAGGAATTTTCCCCAGGTGAATCCCTCCCACAACTGCCATCACTGACCAATTTCCCCTGCAGTTATCTTTATATCAAGACTAGCTAAGGAAGATTACATGATCTTTAGTAAAGATTCTCACAACCAATTTTTGAGGAAATGCTACATTTTAAATAACTAAATGGGAGTTACTGTGGCCTCTTGATGATGCCATAAGAACTTAGTCCCGCCCAAGTAGCATGAAAACCTCTCAGCCATAGTCTCCAGGTCTAAGAAAAAGCCACTGGCACGAAGACCAGATTAACTCAGAGGTCAATCACTGTCAGGCTGACTGAGCCCAGGGACTGCTGACCTCAGATCCACTGACCCAAGTTACAAAGTCAGGTGCATCTTAGTGTGCCTTACAGTGCTCTTATAGATTCAGAGAGTAGTTAGCTCATCATTTTCTGTGTAAAATAGTAAAATAAAAATAACCCACGATTCCTAATTAAGATAGAGACCTTAAACTTTTCTACAAAATAAATGAAGAATAGTCTATGTTTTTAAAGAATATTCTGTAGTGTATATGTCACAAATGCATCATTACAAGATATTTTTTTTCTGTTGTTTATAAAAATTAACTATCTCATTCGTATCATTCTCAGTTGACCTGCTTTATTTCAAGATGTCCCTTAAGCTCTAATCTTCTATAAGAGAAAAAGAATCACATAAAACACTTCCAAATAAGAATACTGTTTTTAAAGAATATATTTAGAGAGAAAATGTGTAAACAATAAATGACTTTTGACTTAATGATTAATTGTGCTGCAAAAATGTTTGTATCATGATTAACTTTTGGGGGTGGGGATCTGTTTCTACAGAGTTTGGGAGTTGACACTCTCCCTCCTCCGGACCCTAACCCACCCAGACCTGAATTTAACTACAGTGTGGGTTTTAAGGATTTAAATGGTAAGCATGATCATTTATTTCCTTAAGTAATTTGAAATCATAATGATGACTAACATCTGTATGGAACTACAATTTGAGAAGGAAATTTAAGGAGCCTGGACATGATGATAAGCATAATTTTCATAGTCCTAGATTTCACATTGTATGTTATTGTGTCTGGATTGAATTGAGAGGCCAAGAAGGTATTTTTGTCTATAATGGAAGGGAACATTATGCTGCATTTGCGTCAAGTCTCAAAACTATCTTACTTTTTAAAAAGTAAAGGGAGTTTCTTCTTATTTCTAAGCCCTTGGAATAACAAGGAATAGTCGTATAAGAAAATATTAATAAGGAAATGTTTCTTCATGGATAATGATAAACTGTCCATTTCATAATGATTGCTAATATATGAATGGATGCTTCCATATAAATATATATATATATATATATACATATATATATACATATATATATATGTAATATGATATATTTGGTCTATTTGACAATTTTATTCTTCCTGAGATCATCACATTATTTTATTAACAAAATCTCTCTTTTAGTGCAGAGACAACCCTTAGCCCACATGCTATTCAGATTACAATGAATCTTGACGTTTCGCTTCCAAATTAATGAGAATTCATTGCAACTCTTGAAAAAGATTTCCCAAAGACTGGCGGTGCCTACCAAAAGAATGAAAAGCTAAATAATGGAGAAGCCCAGTTACAGAAATCCAGAGTCCCGGGTTTTATGTCTGTCACTCACTGGATTTCTTTGTTTCTGTTTCTGTCATTTTCAGTAATTTTTGATAAACACTTAGGTGCTGATGTCTATATCTTGATAAATTATAAGTCTTCCAATTTTCTCTTGTTCCCATTCTCTTTTCTATTTGCTATATAAATGTATTATTGTTTTCCATCATGTCCATCGTAACATTGAATGATGGTAATATTCATGAAGTTTCAAAAAAAGCGATACACTTCTGTAAAATTATGACATTCACAGATAACTTATACTTGCCATATGAACAATGAAGATTTGCTTCATCACACTCGTAACAGCTGAAATTGGAACAATTAAAACTTAAATTTAATCAGCACTTCAGTTCAATTGTAGTCAACGCAACTAATTCTTTCTAAGCACTACTTCAGTACCTGGTATTAAAACAGTCCTGAAAATGATAAGAACAAAGAAACCCAACAATATATAAATGTAGTAATGTTAATGTATAGTAACAAGAA
>NW_017732312.1:571333-573458 GCF_001890085.2 Hipposideros armiger
CTGTGTAGGGCCTTCCTCCCATGCAGCCAGCAGGTGGGCGCCATGTTTCCTGTGTTGAACCCAGCCTCACAGGTCAAATCTGAATCTAATTGGCCTGGTGAGCTTCATTGTTCCAACCTGCTGACTCACTGAGACCCTGCTTCACACAATTTGCATACCACACTGGACTTTATTAGTGGCTGCACCCTAGAGGAGCCAGCAGGTGGCAGCAGGCCTCAGAGTGTCCTGGTTTTTTGCAAAGCTACCCCAGACCTGGCACTGGTAGCAGCCATCTTCCGTTCACAGTGTGACCTGTCCCACGCACCTCTAGGTACAGCATGGGCAATGACCAACCGTGGATCTTTATAGCTCCTACCAGGTACTTCATGGCCAGTCACAGGCAGTTGCTGACCTGGGCCTGCACCAGAGCCCCTCCCAAGAGGCTCTAGAACCAACATACTTGGAGGTTGGCTTCAGACCACAGAGGAGCACCACACAATTAGCCCCATAAGCAGCACACACAAAGGGTTGTTTCAACAGGCACCAGAGCCCACTGGGGTGAATCCTACTCTGTGGGGTAAGCCCCCTACACAGTAGCCTATAAGCTGTGGACATGGCCAAACCTCATAGCCAGTCAATGCCACCCACTGACATGCCAACAGCAGTCAAGACTCAACTATAACAGGAGGGCACACACAGCCCACACAAGGGACACTCCTGGAGCACCAAGCTCAGGTGATCAGGGACACTGTGCCACTGGGCCCCACAGGACACCTATTATGTAAGGCCACCTGTAAAGATTGGGAGATATAGCGGCCCTACCCACTACATACAAATAAACAGAGAGGCCAACAAAATGAGGAAACAGAAATACTTTCTAAATGAAAGAACAAGAGAAAGCTCCAGAAGAAGAATTAAATGAAATGGAGACAAGCAATCTTCCAGATACAGAGTTCAAACAATGGTTATAAGGATGCTCAAAGAACTTAGTGAGAACTTAGTGAGAACAAAGAGATAACAAGCATAAAAAAGGACATAGAAACCATAAAAAAGAACCAATCAGAAGTGAAGAATACAATAACTGAAATGAAGAATGCACTAGAAGGAATNTAATCAGGTAACTACAATGTACTCACACATAATCTATCCCAGGCTTTAAAAGGATGGAAATCAAGTCTATCTGAAGTACTTTGCCCTCCAGTGTTTTGTGGGGTGTTGACATCATTTTGGATTACGAATGATGTACACATCTCGTAGGACAAAGCTTTAGAACTGGAAACACAATCAAACTCACTTCTCCATTGTGTTTGTTTGTTTGCTTGTTTCTTTGTTTGCTTGTTTTAAAGCTCTGTGACACAGAAGAACAATTCCATTTGTAAATTTTATTATAAACGAAAAAAATATTGTAAATGATTCAGGGCTAGGATATTCTTATATTTAACAGCTTGCAAAAGAACAAGAAGACATTATAAAAAGCTGTAAAATCTTTACTGTAATGGATTAGAAAGGGGGAGTGTCTTCAATCTTGAATCATTTTACCCTAGCATAGATATGAAAAGTACTTAGTTTGCTAAATCACGTAACTGTGATTTAGTGTTGTTAAGTGTTGGTATAGATACTCTTCAGTTTGCAAATGTGATAGAAGCTGTGAATAATCGTAAATATGATTTCTTCTTGTTAAAAGTCACCAGCCTTATCTTGGTTTTTTTTTTATTTTCTAAGTTTTATAATTGTGGACATTCGTAACTACATGTGGATTAAATTTAATTTGCAATTTCTGCCCCAAAAAAGAAACAAACCTTTCATCATTGTCAAATTATGTGGTTTCGTTTTTCTTTCCTCTCTATAAAAACAAAAGAAAACACCAAAATATTTTATTTTCTCAAGAATTCCTAAGCAAGAATGAAATGTGGTCAAACATCATTAATTTTTCCATCCCGAAGATTAAGTTTTCTAAGTCCCAACATTGGCATTGTTTCTTAGGACATGTAGCTACTTTATAGCAAAAATTCTCAGCAGAGAGCAGCAGGCATTCGGTCCACAGAAAATAAATCATAGTAAAGACCACTATTTGAGGAATTTCTGTTTTTCCATGCAACCCTCCATGCCTCATTTCTCAGGTCAGATGAATGTATCTTTGACACTG
>NW_017732312.1:580793-581805 GCF_001890085.2 Hipposideros armiger
TGATGGTTGCCAGATGGGAGGAAATTGGGGGACAGGGTGAAAAAGGTGAAGGCATTAAAAAATACAAATTGGGAGTTACAAAATAGTCATGGGGATGTAAAGTAAAGCATAGGGAATATAGTCAATAATATGTTAGTAACTATGTATACTGCTAGGTGAGTACTAGACTAGTCTTGGGGTCACTTCTTAAATTATATAAATGTCTAACCACTGTGATGTACACCTGAAATTAATAATATTGAATGTCAACTATAATTGAAAAAATTTAAAAAGTCAGGGGAAGGTGTAGGGGAACAAGAGGTCCAAATTTCCAGGTATAAAACAAATAAGTTATGGGGATGTAATGTACAGCATAGGGAATATAGTCAATAATATTGTGATAATGTGGTACGGTGTCAGATGGTTGCTGGACTTATCACGATGATCACCTCTTTAATATATAAATGTTGAATAACTATTGTGTACACCCAAAACTAATACAACATTGTATGTTAGATATATTTTAATAAAAATCTTAAAAAAAAAAAGATGTCCAGAAAACAGGAAGTCAGCACTTCTTTGATTTTGTTTGTCTTCTTTCTACCTCACCAGAATGCAAAGTCTCTGAAGTCTGGGCAAGGACTTTGTTTATTGTGTGTTTTTCATTTTTGTGAAATGATTTCTCCACCTCTATATTCCTAACACCTTAAACAAGTGCTTGATGTGTGAGTGAGTTCACATTGAGTTAGTTAGCAGGATACATTCTTACTTAAATTTGCAGAAGCAATAGCAACTTTGAAATCTTAATGTCTGTGGCCTTCATTAGTTGCTGAAATTTAGTGGCTGCTCTGTGGCTTTATCCTCAGCTGGTTGTCAAGGTGCACATGAATGATAATAGCACGAAGTCACTGATGGTGGATGAGCGACAACTGGTCCGAGACGTTCTAGACAACCTTTTTGAGAAAACGCATTGTGACTGCAGCGTAGATTGGAGTCTTTATGAAATATACCCA
Source organism: Hipposideros armiger (assembly GCF_001890085.2). Taxonomy (NCBI): domain Eukaryota; kingdom Metazoa; phylum Chordata; class Mammalia; order Chiroptera; family Hipposideridae; genus Hipposideros; species Hipposideros armiger. Next base: position 581,786 of record NW_017732312.1, read on the forward strand.
GAACTACAAATTGGTAAGTC
>NW_017732312.1:583208-596805 GCF_001890085.2 Hipposideros armiger
CACATCATTCATTATCTCACAAAATATCACAAATGTATTCATTGCAAAGAAACACAAACTCATCTCTTAGGTCATATGTAAACTAAGAGCCCCTTGAAAGATCCAGAAAGAAAAGAATCCATTGTGTTTCTTTTGATCCAGCGTCCAAAACATATCGATCTGTTGACTAATACTCCTTATCTGTCTTTATTTCTGTTTGGCAATATTAATCAAATATACCTTGATGCACTCTGAATAATTAATGCTTCATATTTTGAAAATATGCTTTTCTTTGTTGTTCACGTTTGGTGCTTATTGACGCTGGGATCAGTAAAGGGAGCACCTGGAGAATGTGCAACTTACTGTGCTTTAGTTCTACAGTCTACATAATAAAAAGCATTGTTCTCCGTATTTGAAACAAGTTTCCTTCCAGTCATGTGTACAAGGGTGTCACAGAAGCATAGGCGTTTTCTCACTGTGGCATCCAGCCAACTGTATTTGCATGGGAATCACTAGGTCTTTTTTAGGAAAGTCAAAGAACATTAAACACAGACACGAGCCTTGGGAACATTCAGACACTTTTATATTTTACAGATTAACAAAACCAATTCCCAAATTATGGGAGACAGAATGAAAAGATACTCTAGAGCAGCTTGTGCAAGAGAAAATGTCTTTTCCCCTGTACTGTGTTTTTCTCTAGCGTCTTCTCTGGGTTGTAGGGTGGCAGACTGGCAACAAAGCAATAAAGTACTGTTGTTTGTGACAAATGGTGAACAACAAAAGTACGAAGTTTTCAAACCATAACTACCTTCAATACCATGTATTAATGCCTATATTAGATAGGGTGCCATCTAAGCTGGTATAACAAAGAGACCCCCTACATCAGTGGCTCAAACCAGCTAGAAGCTTCTTTCTCACATACCAGTCCAGACATAGGTGGGAAGATTTGGTAGGCTGGTTCTGCCGTCCTAAACGCATGGCTTCCATCTGTGGTTCCAAGGCAGCTTTTCCACCTGCCCAGTTTCCAGTTCTTAGGAGGTGTGGAAAGAGCCAGGGGAGTACACAACAAGACTCTTTGCTGGAAAGACCTGGAAATGGCACGTTGCTTACATCTGTTGATTGGCCAGAACTTACTTACTTGGTCAGAGAAGCTGAAGAGTGGTTTCTATCTGAACAACCACACGCACAGATAAAATTGGGGAGTGATATTCAGGGCCACCACTTTGCACAACTCCTCCATGAGGCATCCTTCACATTGAGTCAAGAATAGTGCTCAGGAATTGTGTGGCATGGTTACACTCTTGTATAACTAAGGAAAGGCAGAGGAGGAATGGGTATTAGTGGATATCTGCAGATTGCCGCAGTATCTAATGAATTAGTGCACAGAACATAACTGCACTCTCACCACATCAGATATATGACGTTAACAGTCCTGCAGCTTCCCTCCTGCCCCTTCCCAGCCAGTAACACCATTGCAAAGGTAATCCCAATTCAACCTCTATCGCCTTTTCCTCTTTTGGGACTTTATATAAGATGGAATCATGTCATAATACTCTTTTGTGTTTAGCTTTTTTTTTTTTCATGCAACTTTCATCATGTTGTTGCATATAGCAGTAGTTTATTCTTTTTCACTGCAGTGTAGTATTCTACGGTGTGACTGTACCAAAATGTGTTTATCCACTGTATGACTGTTGGACATTTGATTTGTTTCTAGTTTGGGGCTTTAACAAGGAGTGCTTTTGGGAACATTCTTGCACATGTGTTCTGTTGAACATATGTACTTTTCTCTTGCATAGAGACCTACAAGTGCAAATGCTAGGTGAGTTATGCATCTATCTAGCTTTAGGAGATAGTGACAAGCTGTTTTCCAATGTCATTCTATGATTTTCCCTCCCATTAGCATCATGTGAGAGCTCTTGCTGTTTCAGGTGCTTGCCTACCCTTGGTGTTGCCATTTAAAAAAAAAATTAGTGGTTCTGTGTGGGTGTGTAGTGGTATCTCCTGTGGTTTTAAGTTGTCCTATTGCCAATGGTTTGAGTACCTTTTTGGATGTTTATTGTCCATTTGAATGTCCATTTTTGTGAAGTGCTCTTCTATGTTCAAGTCCTCTGCTATGATTCTCAGCCTCTCGCCTTAGGCTACATATCACAAATGTCCTCAGGGGAAATTTGGTTCTCAGAATGTCTAGACACCTCTTTGTTTTCCCTTCTCTCTTGGATCTTGGCCCATTTGAGTTCTGGTTATCTCTGCAGCTATCCAAAGCCTTCACACATATTTTTTTTTAATCCAGCTTTTTTAGCTGATTTGTAGAGTTTTGGTCTAACTGCAAGCTACTATATCATAGGGGGAGCAGAACTCCTCCTCATGGATTCTTCTTAGTAGTAATCTATTCTTTAAAGCCAAGTACGTAGATTCTCCTAATTTACAATTAAATTTAAGGACCAAAATTGAAGTGGATGCATTTTTTTATGTCACTGATTTTAAGTATTTGCATTTTCTCAGTGTGTGGTTGAGTAATCTATCTCCTGATCAGTACTCTGCCTGGATAGTGTCTTTAGCATGCTGACCTTAGAGTAAGGGAAGTGGGCTGTGACCTTTTTCCAGGTTGCATCTGCATGGGAAACTTCTATCTATAGAAGTTTACTCTTCTGTATTCTAGAAGAAATACTCTTCTAGCTATCTTACTGCCTTCTTCCAAAGACAACAATTTTCTTCTGAATCCTGTAGTTCATTCATTGTATAGATATGTTGTCCATAAAGCCTTTCAGATACTATTTCCTATCAGGTCTTAAAGTATTTTGCCATAAATGTGATGTTGATTTTTCCTCTTCACTCATCCTAAATCAAGGCAAGATAGTTCTACACTCAGTAACTGTCAACAGGCAAAACCCATGTTGTGCCCGTAGCCCCACTTTCTATGCATCTGGGCAGTGGACATTTCCCCCCTTAGGGTTAGGGCTTCGTTCTTGTAGAAAAATGATTTATGGAAATAGAAACCATGAGTGAAATGCCATCTGCAGAAGGTTACCATATGATGGAAGATTCTGGAACCACTGATAGTAGTCAAGGGTATCGTTCATTGTATTTCCTACAGTATATTCTGTTCCTTCCTGCCATCTCAATGCCTCTTGATGCTGGGGATGCCTGATCCCTGGCTAGGACTCATGGTTCCTGGAACAGGTCTTGTCTTCCTGGCTGGCAGCAGTGCAAAGGCCAGTGGCACCAAGCTGCTGGTTCACACGCACTTCACTCTCCCGGACTTCACCAGAAACCCAAAGCTTGAGAAAGAGATGTCACACAAGCAAAATTGGCTAAGAATGAAATACAGATTGAAAAAAGAAAAAGATGAACAATTCTGTAGCATGGGTCCAAAGACTTAAAGATGCATAAAAACTAAGTATTACTTAGGGCATCAGAATCACTCAGACTTGAAAAATATGTGGCAGGGGAGAATTTTAACCAATTAGTTTTTCTGCTGTGAGTTTACTTTTGATCAAATTATTTTTAACCAAATCATATGGACCTTGCAAGATTTCATTTAGACTGGAAAGAAGCGGGAACAAAAGGATCGAGGGCCTTGTAAACTGTGTCAAAGGCATTGATTGGACTTTATCCTGAGGCCCTCCGTTGAAGAGTTGGAGTGGGGGGTGAAGGTCACTGTGGCCGCACAATGGGGAATGGATTTGGGGAAAGCCAAGTAAAAGCCGCCATGTCATTGAGAGATGGTTATAGAAGCCCAGGAAGGGGAGATGATGATGGACTGGAGGGCACTGGGAGATACTTAGGATGAAGAGTTTTGCAGAATATGGTGATAAATAGGGAGGCATAGGCGGAGGATGCAGGGATGACACACTGGTTTCAGGCTCAGGAACTGATGCCATTCACTGAGGTAAGAAGCACCAGAAGAGAAATAGGTTGGGAGAGAAATGCCAGAAGCTAGATTTTAAACATGCTGAGTTTCTCCCTCTTCCTTAAAAAAAAAAATCTCATTTCACCCTCCATAAATTTCGCATGAAGTTTACATTTTACTTAAGTATTTTCTATCAGATGGGCAATATTTTATTAATGTCATTAGAGATATGCGCCTATATTTTTCCTTGGGTTATTTTTCTATTCTCACGAGATAGTGGAAATTATTCCATTGCTGAGATCCCCATCTACCCTGTTTGCAGTCTCCAAGGCATTTACAAAGGGGTAAAGAATTGACTGGATTTTTGTCACTGTCCCCACAATCTCCCAAAACTTTCCTTGTGTTAAGGGACTTTTCCTCTGTGATTGCAAAGTGGAACTTCTAGAGATAAGGATTCTCGAGATAAGGATAATAACAGGAACTGACTTATAGTAAATACTATTGGTTTTCAATTCCTAAGGTGTCAAACCTAAGAGCTTATTTTAATGAAAGTTTGTCACAAAGGCTACTTGTTATCAAATGCAGAGGGAATAAACTGATGATTCAGAGAAAGGGAAATTGCTAGAAACTATTTACTAAATACCTACTATATGCTAGGCTAGAGGCTTTGTATAGATTATCTTTAATCTTTAAACTATGAGAGTTAAGAAGGATATATTGCTAGTCCTCCTTTACAGATGATAAAAGTGAGATCAAAGATAGAAAGGAGGCCTTGGTTTGATCTTAAGACCATCATTGGGGACACTGATAAGCAATTTCATTGGTTGACTGTTCTATTCAGAACTCCCTAGGCTGTAGGAAACCCAGAATGAACCCAGTAGATTTACTGACTATGCAAGTTCTCAGACAACATAAATTGAATACACGTTATCAGGGCAATACCACAAATGGAACTGGTTGACTCAGAAATTACTGCCTCAGTTTCCCATCATGTGAGAAAAGACTAATCCCAAGAAGCCCTGATTAGAATAAGCCCAAATTTATTATTTTACAGTCTATATAAAAGTGCATGTGGGGCCAGCCGAGTGGCACATTGGTTAAGAGCTGGCTTCCCCAGTTCGGATCCCACGTATGAGGGCCAGTGACACTGCCCTCCACAGCTAAGATGCTGAGCAACAGCTCAACCTGGAGCTGGGCTGCTGTGAGTCGCCGGCCGGCGACCATGTAGGCTGCAGCCCCTGCTGCAGTGGGTTGCCATGGGCTACTGTGTGTAGCCAGCAGCCAGTGTGAGCGGCCAGCAGCTGCTGTGAGTGGCCGTCCAGAAGCCGGTGACTGATCTGCCTTGCCCGGGAAGAGTGCAATGATAATACCAACATGGGCCAGTGAAGCGACATCCTCCACAACTAGACTGAAGAACAAGACAACAGCAACTTGTCTGTTCCCCTTCCCCCGATTCCCCAGTGCTGTTCCCATCCACCAATTCCCCAATAAAAATCTTAAAAAAAAAAACTCCTGACATAGGTCGGCTCTCCTAACTTCTGTATTCGGTGTAAATTTCAATGAAAAAAAATTTTTTTTAAAGTGCATGTGAAGTCCTGGTGGAGGCAATCATTCCTGGAAAACCACATGCTGTCTTAACAGTCACATTGTTTTACATGGCAAGTGACATCCTCTGGGCCCTTAGGAAACGAGGGTGCATATTCTCACAGGCTGTACATGCAGAGCCCAATAGTGCTCGAGTTCAGATCCTGTCTTTCTCCTTGGAATCTGCATTCACGACTCCAAGGTAAGCCTGTATAAACGATGGATTACCATGTCAGCTTGACTGACCAAGAGCTTATCTGGCCCAGAGTATTAGTTCTTCTGGAAAATTATTGAACTACATAAAACTGCACAAAATTTCATGTTTAAAATCCCAGTACTAGGGCTGGCCGAGTGGCTCAGTTGGTTAAGAGCTCGCTCAAGAGTTTGAGCTCTGAGCAACAGCGGTTCGAGTCCCGGCCCAAGCTGAGCTGCCAACAGGAGGCAGGATGGCTCAGCTTAAAAAAAAAAAAATCCCAGTACTGAATCTTTAATACTTAAATAGGAGTCTTTTACAAATTACTTATCTTGGGGATAAGTCTACAGCAGAAGGCAGTAAAATTAATGCAAAGAGAGGCTTTGAGCTCAAATATCAGAAACAAGAGTCCGTGAAGATTTAAGACATCAGTGGTGCACTTATGCAGGCATGAACATAAGGCACCCATTTCCATTGATGAATGGAAAAGTGACATTGCTCACCTGGGTTTCAAGTGTCACCTGCTGATGGGAAAGCCTTGGCATGCTTTCTGACAACACTTAAATTCAGCTTCTCCATCTGCACAGAGGTGGTACTGCTGCACTTCACACCTCACGGGATCAAATCCAGCACGACACCACTTGCTACATTGTGAAGTTATGTGTAAAAGTAAAGTGGTTTGATCTCACCTGAAATTCAGCATTCATCTATAATAAAGTTGTCTATAATAAAGTTATGGAGACAAACCAGATTCTGGTTTCTCTGTGGACCCAGAGATTCTTAATTATGAAGGAATTCCATCAGAATGACTGGTCTATACTTTGGGAGGTACTAACAGACCACTCCATTTTAAAATGAGGAAAAACAGAGCAAAGAATTCTTCTACTAGCTGCTGTTGTGCCCTGTTCCATTTAAGAGAGACTGGTCAGCTCTTCGGGACAGTCATTCTTTTAGCTTACTCCCAAGAGGCAGGAACCACATATAAGCCTAACTATTGGATCTTGGTGTGGATCCCAGACAATCAGTGTTATCTATTATGGCTAGTCATAGTCTTCAAGTCAAACATGTAAAATTAAAATAATGTCTGAACCCTCTATGATAATCACAATAATTCACGATATACTGTATAAGTAAAAATTTAAAGTCTTAAAAAATATATTGAAAGATAATTGAATAAGAATTACCAAAAGAATTATACTTGATTTATTTCCCCCATGTAAGTTAGAAATCACATTTTTATGCAGCCTATTTCTAGGAAATATCCTAATTTTGTAAATTTTATTTGCCTGCAGATTGCTTCCTAACTCTCTGTCCAGTATACTCTGTTCTTAAACCTCAATGTGAATAAAAATAACCCAGGAAACATGGTAGAATGCAGATTTTCAGGCCCTGCCCCAGAAGTTCCAATTCAGTAGGTTGGGAGCCTAGGACCATGCATTTTATTAAGCATCAACGTAGTCTGGGGATCACACTTGGAGAAACACTTCTATGGTGTAAATAAACATTGTCTATATTCAGGAGGGTCCTTATTAAGTCACTGTGCTCCAGAGGCATATGTTCTAGTTTTAATACATTTTTTTCATGCATTATTTTACAAAACTCTACAGTTTCACACAAAAGACCTCAATGGTTTAGCTATGACAATTGTCACTCATAACAATCCCTTTGTATATTGAAACTTCACCTGTACCGATGATGCAAAATTTAGCCCTTGTATGTTCATGATTTTTTTTTTGGAAACTCATACATTTAACATTTAGTTTCAGCTACCTCATTGATATTCAGTATTAACAAGATGATACATAAATTATATTTAAGATTTTTATTAAAATATAGCCAACATACAATATTATATTAGTTTCAGGTGTACACAATAGTAATTCAACATTTATATGCGTATACCTAAAGAAATGATCACCATAAGTTCAGCCACCATCTGACACCATACCACACTATCACAATATTATCAACTGTAGTCCTTATGCTGTACATCCCCATGACTTATTTGTTTTATACCTGGAAATTTGAACCTTTTATTACCCTTTACCTTCTCCTCCCCTTTTTTATTATTTCAGTTACACTTGACATTCAATATTTTTTATATTAATTTCAGATGTACAGTACAGTGGTTATGTGTTTATATAATTTAAGAAGTGATCTCCTGACTAGTTTAGTACCAAGCTGGCACTAGTTATTAGCATATTATTGACTATATCCCTTATGCTTTACTTTACATCCCCATGACTATTTTGTAACTACCAATTTGCCCTTCTTAATGCCTTCACCTTTTTCACTCTGACCCCTAACCCCTCCCATCTATCATCCCAATAAATCTAGTACCCATTTGACACCATACATAGTTATTACAATATTATCGACTATATGCCTTATGCTATACCCTACATCCCTGTGACTACTTTGTAACAACCAATTTGTACTTTTTAATCTCTTCACCTTTTTCACTCATCCCCAAACCCCCTCCCTTCTGGCAGCCATCAAAATATTCTCTGTATCTATGAGTTTGTTTCAGCTTTGTTTGTTTGTTTGTTTTGTTCTTTAGATTCCACATATAAGTGAAGTCACATTGCATCTGTCTTTCTCTGTCTGACATACTTCACTCAGCACAATTCCCTCCAGGTCCAACCATGCCACCACAGATGGCAAGAACCCATTCCCTTCCTTGGCTGACCAATATTCCATTGTATATACGTACCACCTCCTCTTTATCCATTCATCCATCAACTGACAGTCAGGCTGACTCCACATCTTGGCCACTGTAAGCAACACTGCAATTAACATATTGATGCACATGTCCCCTTGAAGTAGCGTTTTGGGTTTCTTCAGATAACTACCCAGAAATGGGATTATTGGGTCCTTCTTTGTTACATGTTAAAGCCTACGTTTTAAAGTCTGTTTTGTCTGGTATAAATATTGCTACTCCAGCTTTTTTTCTTTCTTCTTTTCTTTTTGTTTCCATTTTCATAAAATATAATATCTTTTTCCCATCTATTTACTTTCAGTCTGAGTGTGCCTTTTGATCTGAAGTGAGTCTCCTATAGGCAGCTTATGTAAGGGTTTTGTTTTCTTATCTATTGAGCCACCCTATCTTTTGATTGGAGCATTTAATCCATTTACATTTAAAGTAATTGTTGATTGATATGTAGTTAGTGCCATTTTAGTATTCATATCTTTTATTATTTTTTTTCTTAAAGAACTCCCTCTAACTTTGTAATACTGGTTTAGTGGTGATGAACTCCTTTAGCTTTTTCTTGTCTGGGAAGCTCTTTATCTGTCCTTTGATTCTAAATGATAGCTTTGCTGGGTAGTGTAATCTTGGTTGTAGTTCCTTGCTTTTCATCACTTTGAATATTTCTTGGCAATCCCTTCTGGCCTGCAAAGTTTCCGCTGAGAAATCAGCTGATTGTCTTATGGGAGCTCCCCCCTTGTAGGTAACTAACTGCATTTCTCTTGCTGTTTTTAATATTCTTTCTGTGTCTTTAACATTTGATATTTTAATTATGATGTGTTTTGGTGTGGACCTCTTTGGGTTCATTTTATTTGGGACTTTCTGCACTCCTGGGCTTGTGTACCTATTTCCTTCACCAGGTTAGGGAAGTTTTCTGTCATTGTTTCTTCAAATAGGTTTTCAATTCCTTGCTCTCTCTTGTCTCTTTCTGGTTCCCCTATGATGCAAATGTTGGTACACTTGATGTTGTCCCAGAGAACCCTTAAACTCTCTTCATTTTTTTGTATTCTTTTTTCTTTTTGCTGTTGTGATTGGGTGTTTTCTGCTACCTTATCTTCTAAATTGCTGGTTTGATCCTCTGCTTCATCTAATCTGTTGATTCTCTCTAATATATTCTTCATTTCAGTTATTGTAGTTTTTATTTCTGACTGGTTCTTTTTTATGTTTTCTATCTCCATTTTTATGTTTCTAATCTTTTTGTTGAAGTTCTCCCTGAGATTACTGAGCATCTTTTTTTTTCTTTTTTTTTTTTGTTTTAGCTGAGCCATCCTGCCACCTTTTGGCAGCTCAGCTCAGGCCAGGCATCGAACCGCTGTTGCGCAGAGCTCACACTCTTGAGTGAGCTCTTAACCAACTGAGACACTCAGCCGGTCCACTGAGCATCCTTATAACCAGTGTTTGAAACTCTGTGTCTGGTAGATTGCTTCTCTCTATTTTGTTTAATTCTTTTTCTGGAGCTTTGTTCTGTTCTTTTATTTGAGAAATATTTCTCTGTCTCTCCATTTTGGCTGCCTCCCTGTGTTTGTTTCTGTGTAAGGCTGCTATGCCTCCTGGTCTTAGTAGAGTGACCTTATGTAGTAGGTGTCCTGTGGGACCCAGTGATGCAGTCTTTCTGGTCACCAGAGCCAGGTGTGTCCCCTGTGTGAGTTGTGTGTGCTCTCCTGTTGTAGTTGAGACTTGATTGCTATTTGCACATCAATGGGAGGGGTTGACCCTCAGGATGATTGGTTGTGAAACTGGCCATGACTATAGTAGAGGACCTGTTGAGCAGGGGCTGACCCTACAGAGCAGGTTTTGCTTTAGCCAGGCTCTGGTGTATGGCCAGTCTGCCCTTTGGGTGTGTCGTCCTGCCCTTTGGGGTGTGTCATCCTTGGAAGCAATGAGGTGATGCTCTGGCTCAGTTCAAAGCTGGCCTCTGGGTCTGCCAGCCCTGGGGCCTCCTGGGAGGGGTCCTGCTGTAGGCCCAGTTCAGCCACAGTCTGTGTCCTGCCGGGGGCCACCTGGCATGAGCCACAAAGCAATCCAGGGACTGCCACTGTCCACGCTGTGCGTGGAGGTGCCTTGAGAGTTTAAGTCTTGAACCAGGGTCCGCTGTCACTAGTGGTGGGTTTTGAGCTGCTCAGCCAGAGATATGGGACATGCCAAAGCCAGATGCTGCTTGTTTTGGTTTTGTGAACCTTTGAGAGATTTTCAGAATGTCTGCAACATGAGCCAAGGAAAGCTGTTTATAGGAAAAAGACAATGGAAGTGGCTTGGGTGTGCCCAAAAGTTAAGTTGTGGATGGTCTCAGGGAACCACTAGGGAGGTGCAGATGAAAGGTAACAGCCAGTTTGATGGAGACTCAGATGTAGCATTGCCTGTGTCTGCACTCAGGGAGGGGGAGGGCTCAACAAAGAAACAATGGCTTCTGCCGGCTCCTCCATCCAAGAGAAAGCTTCCCCTCCAGCCCTCACCATGAATTCAGTTACTCCCGTAAGTCCCTGGCACCTTTCGAGCTGAAGCTCAGAGCAAGTCAGAACATCAGTGAGTAAGTCCATGCATGGTCCCTTTAAGAGGAATACCTGGGACTCCAGCCACCCTCCGTATCACTTAGCCACAATCTGCTTGTTTTCACAGACAGAAATTATGGGGACTTCTCTCCCCAGCACTAACCCTAGGCTGGGGAGGGGCTGGGACTCCTCGTTCCTCTGCAGTAGAGATATCCGTCCCAGTTTTTAATGGTCACATGCGGGTGTGGGACCAGCCTGTTCCAGGTCTCTGCCCCTACCAGCCTCATGGTGGCTTTTCTGTATGTCCGTTGTTGTAGGGCTTTGGGTCAGCTAGACTTCAGGCAATTCTCAGTAATAGTTTTTCTGTGGTTTAGTTGTGATTGATGTGGTCCTGAGGGGAGGTGAGCACTGTGTTTACTTACTCCACTGTCTTGACCAGAAATCAAGATGATGCATAGATTAATACAAATCCTGCTTTCAACCATGTTCACATTATTGAGTGCTTTGTAACCACAATCTTCCCTGACTTTATTAGGTTAGTTCTCTTTTGAGAAATGCCCTTTCTACTTCTGCCAATCGTTAGAAGTTGCCAAGTAGCACACTCTGTGTTGTGAGTGACCCACACAGTTCTTTTAAATTAAAATTAGTTGCCAACATTTATAGTAAATCAGATTTCAAGCTTGTTTTGGTAAGCCAGTTCTCTAGTCCACAGGCCCTTTGGATCCTACATGGCATCCTCCAACTGGAGCATTTCCCCTTTTGGATGTGAGACACGGGCTCCACCTTCATTCCACCCCAAATTCTCTCCAGGGCACTAAGGTCCCTCAGCTTCCAACATTTGCCACTGTGTTGTAGACCATGGAATTTAACAATTGAACATCATATCCTTTGCTAGTGTTTTCTATCTTATGCTCCTTTCCTCATTGCTTATGTACTAGGGGAGGAAGTGAAGGTTTTACTTCTGCCCAGTTATGCAGTAGTCAGCACTCGGTGAAGCCGTGGGTAAGCACTTGGTTGACAGATAGCATATGTTGTGGTTCCCAGTTTATTTCCTACAGACATTTCTTTCTCTAGCAAGACCATGAGTTCCTTGCAGTGGCTAGCATGGTGATGCAGACTCACTGATCTGATCTTTTAATATTTTATTTAGAATTTTTATTTGGATAACAAAGGAAAAAAAGAAAGCAAGGAAACAAATGAGAAAATGAATGCTAAGAACAAAGAATGCTTACTTGAGGTAAGTTTAATTTTGCAGAGTAAATGAAAAGAGAAGGATGTTAACTGCATCTGTTTTTATATCATTTGCTTCTCAGAACAATGGGAGATTCTGAGACACACTAAAATTTTAACTTGGGATTTTAAAATCAAATTATTACCAAATTATAGCTGTTTAGATCTTTAATCTGGTTCTTTGAGTCTGTTGTTAAAAAGTATGGCTTTAGACAATATATTTTACTCTTCATGAAGTTGGATTAGTAATTCTTGACTAAAAGACATGAAACCGCATAAAACTCATCACATAACATCCATATGTTTCATTATTTAAGTGTTCCACATAAGTCAAATAAAAGGATTTCCAAATTTTCTTTACAGTAAATACTAAGATGCTCTTCTTGCAGTAGCCAGGTATAGTAGGAAGTGAGAGATTTGGAGTCAGAGACCCAATACAAGGTTGACTCTGCATGTTGAGGTTCATGTGTTATTGGGCAAGACCAAGAACCTTGGTTTCCTGAATTGTATTGAATTATTACAGAGGTTCAGGGAGGTAATAGAAGCACAGTGTGTCAATCACTGTACAGATGTCTGTGACTATCACTATAGGGGTGTGTTCCAGAAGTTCATTTGATGGTTGATTTTTTTTGAAACTCCTAATGATTTTCACATGGTTAACTATGCTACAAATGGAGGCTCTATTCCCAGCATGTAATATAGATGGATGCCAGATCACAAATGGACATGCTGGAGCCCCAGACAGGTTTTCTTTGCCCCTGACAATAGGTTGACCTTTCCTTGAGCTAGTAGATTTGGGGTTTCTCTTGAAAAAACAGAAGACCTGGTGATGCCTGGCCCACATTCCCACCTGGAGCTAGTTTGCTGATGCTAAAGAGCTCCTTCTCTCATTCACCAGGGTCCCTCCCAGGCCCCCACACTTGTTTCTGTCAGTACCTGGCCCTCTCAGCTTTGTACCAATGGAGCAGGCACCAGAACCTTGCTGCCACATCCTAGGTCCTGAAAACACATAACAAGTTCTGGTTCCTGGGACCAAGAGCACAATGGGCATTTCCCAGGAGGGCCTAACAGTGGGAATGGGGACATTCTTTCTGCATTTGCCAAATAGACTGCAGGTGGAGTCTAGGAAGATAAGACACCTGGCGTCCCCAGCAGCAAGGAGATTCAAGTCCTGAGCATGTCTAGCAGTGATGGAGACTGACAGACACAGAGTGGGAGTGAACAGTTTGCCACACAGACAATTATTTTCCAATCAGTGCTTATACACCAGCTGTCTGTAAGTCAGGGACTTGTTATGCTTTGATTTATACAATTGCTTGAAGAGTTCTTGTTATAAGACTCCAGCAGTGTTTTAAAAGCTCGAAGTGAATGTAAATACAAAGTAAGTTATGCTATGAAAAATCAGCACTACCCTGCTTTTTAATTTGGTGCAAAAAAATCTGACTGAATTTAAGAGATTATTGACAAGACAGCTAATACTAGCTAAATTTGGAGGAAACAGGGAAATGTGAACAAAAAAATGTATC
>NW_017732312.1:599621-602053 GCF_001890085.2 Hipposideros armiger
CCAAATATGTAGATTAGAGGTTGCAGTCTTCACAAATACATTACACATGGAGGAGAGGTTTCTGTTTCCATAGCAACACCGCCAGCCCTAAGGAAAAAGCATGAAAGGGACCTTTTTTCTCAGGAAGAAGTGCATGACGTGTGTGCTAATTTACTGAGCATCAAATTTACCTCTCATTGTTCCTCCTGAGGGGGACTTCTTTTTTTAAATGCTCAATTATGAAATCCATCACTGACTTAGAATGGCAAAAGCCAAAATGAAATTTCTGACAAAGTGGCCAGTCACCTTGTCTTGACAGCATTAATAATAATGTCTCAAGATCAACCAGTCAGCTATGACCCGGTGAGTCCATGTGCAGGTGCTAGAACAGCAGTATAATCTTTCACTCCACGTCCACGCCTGTGGCATGCTGTTTTGCCTTGGGTGTACCCTTTTACCTCTTAAAACGCAGGCTTGGCTTTTAGGGAACTACGCATGGTAGATGCTTCAATAAATTACCTAAAATTCAATATTTTTCTACTAAAATGTCATCCTTAGTTGTGCCATCAAAATCAACCTTGGAAAAGTATTAACTGTCAGCTCGGTTAAGGTTATTTTTTTTCTTCTCTTTCAGACATCTCGAGATCTGACGTGTTTCATACAGTTTGAAAATGTCAACATTTACTATGGGATTCAGTGTAAAATGAAATATAAAGCACCCACTGACTACTGCTTTGTTTTAAAGGTATGTTGTGAGAAGTCCTTACTTTATATCTGTAAGCAATTTGAGTTAATATTTCTTTTTAAGGAAAAAATGTTAAATGTTATATAGTTAACCACAAATATAATATAATAAGCTTTTCATTTTAAACCAAAACAGNAACAACAAGGCTGCTGGCTGCCTTGGGATGGTGGCTATGCCCACCCGCAACTAACGGAACACAGTACCTTGAGCTGAACTGCGCAACTGGACTTGGAGCTTAGCTTGCTGCGCCCTCCACAACTAAGTTTGAAGGACAATAACTTGGCTGTTCCCCTTCCCCAATTCCCCAACACTGTTCCCCTCCTCCAATTCCCCATTAAAATCTTTTTATTTTTTTAAGATTTTATTGGGGAATTGGGGAAGGGGAATAGCATTGGGGAACTGGGGAAGGGGAACAGACAAGTTGCTGTTCCTCTGTTCCTCTGTCTAGTTGTTGAGGACGTCGCTCCACTGGCCCATGTTGGCATTATCATTACGCTCTTCTTGGGTGAGGCAGTCGCTCGCCTGCCATTGGACGGCCGCTCACGGTGGCTGCCAGCCACACACTGTAGCTCACGGCAGCCCTCTGCAGCCCCACTGCAGCCTACACCATCGCCGGCAACTCACGGCAGCCCAGCTCCAGGTCGAGCTGCCATTCACCATCCTAGCTGCAGAGGGCACAGCGACATGTGGGATCCGAACCGGGGCCCTGCTGCTCAGAGCTGACATCCCAAGCCAACTCTTAACCAACGCGCCACTTGGTCGGTCCCCCCCAATAAAATCTTTTTAAAAAATTATTACAGTAAAAGACATTGCCAGGGGCCGGCCAAGTGGCTCAGTTGGTTAAGAGTCGGCTTAAGAGAGCAAGCTCTGAGCAACAGGGCCACTGGTTCGATTCCCACATGGGCAAGTGACGCTGCGCCCCGAGCTGAGCTGTCACTGACCTGCCAACAGGTGGCAGGATGTCTCAGCTGGTGTAACAACAAGACTGCCTGTTTGATGGTGGGCTACGCCCACCCACAACTAAGACTGAACTCAGCACCTTGTGCTTGAGCTGAGCTGCCGCCTAGATGGCTCAATGGATAGGGTGTGCACTCTTAACAACAAGGCTACCGGGTTCAACTCCCGCATGGGATGATGGCTATGCCCACCCGCAACTAAGACTGAACTTGGCACCTTGAGCTGAGCTGCCTCCTGGATGGCTCAGTGGATAGAGCGTGCGCTTTTAACAACAAGGCTGCTGGTTTGACTCCCGCATGGGATGGTGGCTATGCCCACCCACAACTAAGAACTTAGAGGCCACGAGCTGCCAACAGGAAGCCAGATGGCGACTGGCGCCCTCCACAATGAAGACTGAAGAACAACAACTTGGCTGGTCCCCTGCCCCAATTCCCCAACACTGTTCCTCTCCCCAAATTCCCCAATAAAATCTTTAAAAAAAAAAGATACATTGCCATTATTCCCTCTCAAAATACTTCCCCTCGCTTCAAATACACTTATCCCATCATTCTTGCCACTTTCTGAAGCAGTTCTGGGAGTCCTCTTTTGCGATGTCTTTAGTTGCGCTGTCATGGCTGCCTCGATGTCTTGAATTGATTCAAAGCATTTACTTTTCATGGTCATTTTGAAGAGCCAGAAGTTGTATGGTGCCAGATCTGGTGAATAAGGTGGATGAGGACACATCTTAACGTTTTTATTTGACAGAAATTGC
>NW_017732312.1:605144-606235 GCF_001890085.2 Hipposideros armiger
CAGACATCTCGAGATCTGACGTGTTTCATACAGTTTGAAAATGTCAACATTTACTATGGGATTCAGTGTAAAATGAAATATAAAGCACCCACTGACTACTGCTTTGTTTTAAAGGTATGCTGTGAGAAGTCCTTACTTTATATCTGTAAGCAATTTGAGTTAATATTTCTTTTTAAGGAAAAAATGTTAAATGTTATATAGTTAACCACAAATATAATATAATAAGCTTTTCATTTTAAACCAAAACAGGAAAGGGGGAAACATTTCTACCAGTTCAGATCATTTCCCCCAATACCCATTATCTGAGTCAAAAACTGTAACATGCATCCGTCTGGGCTTCTTCATCACTTATGAAAATGAAAGCTCTACATGTTGAACAAATTTTATTTACAATTCTATTGATAAAACTGAATAACCTTTTCAGGTCTTTATTTATTGGACTCTTATTCCATTGTAAGAAGTTTTTACAAATTAGGAACTTGGTAAAGTTTCCTAGAAAAACACAGAAAATACAAAAAATAGAAAAAGGTTTCTTCTAAAACTAGCATTACTGGATCTTGAAACTTTTTGAAGTATTATCAAAAGGGAATATGTACTATCGGGTAAGGTTTACGTATTTGATAAGGTTTACGTTGCCACCATACTTTGGAAGGTTGGGCAGAAAAGTAACTTTTACTGTATGTGCCAAATGTAACAACTGACACCTAGAAATGACTTCGAGGAATTTATGCAGCTGTTCTGGCCATGCCATTGCCTCAAACGCCATAAATTCCTTTCCCTTCACAGTCCCTCAGGCCCCTTTCATGCCAGAGAGTGTGAATGATCTGATTCCATTAGACACGGCGCAAGGCTGTGTGCGGAATTTGTCCTAAGAGTCAGGCTTCCTCGTTTTCCATCTGGGATGGAAGTATGTGGAGCAGGTGTTAACCAGACCATGTTCCTGGTGAAGTTCCTTTGTAGGTCAGTCACCTCCTCCCCAGGAAGAACCCCGTCAACATGTTTCTAGAAATGTATGCCGCAGACTGCGTGTGCGCATGCGTGTGCTCCTCGGCAAAGGCGACACCTATGCTGAGGAAGTGGTCCTAAGTCTA
>NW_017732312.1:609766-613151 GCF_001890085.2 Hipposideros armiger
CTCTGAGGGAGTGACCTTTAGCAAAAGATGTGAGTGAAGTGAGGGAACAAGAATTACTTGGAGGAAGAGACTTCTGGGAACAAGAACAGCAAGTGCAAAGGCCCTGAGGTGGGGCCTGTTAGGTCAGAAGGAAGAGCTAGATGAGGAGAATGTCCTGCCTACTTCAGGTTCTTACAACTCCTTCTCTCTTCCTGGCATAGAAAAGATAATGAGAATAATGGTAAACACTTATATAGCATCTAGAATGTAATGTTTTGAACACTTTATATATATATATTAACTCATTTACTCTTTCTATCAACCTTATGAGGTGAGAGCCATGATTCTCTCTAGATGCAGAACCTGAGCCAGGATGAAAAGCCAGGTGGTGCTCGGAGGCCACTCTCTCAGATGGTTTACTAGGACACAAAATATCCTCTCTGTTCTGTCCTGCCCCGCATGACGCCCGCCACCCTTGACCCTTGTCTTCATTGTGTTCCTATCTGACCCTATGGCCCTTGTTTGAAATCCTGAGACCCTGAGAAATTACCAAAACGGAGGCTCTCTTTTCTGTGTGGGCATTCCTGTGCACTTCACCTCTGAAGCGTTGCCCGCATCTCTTAAGTAGAGAGGAGGTTTTGGAGAGAGATTCTGAAATGCTGGCCAGTAAACTGGCTGAATCAGAGTCAGAGGAGGCTTGTTAGAAATACAGATTCAGGACCCACTGACTCAAAAGGTTTAAGGATGGGACCCAGGAATCTTTGTTTTACCCTAAGCACAGTCAAATTTTGCACTCAGAGTATTAGAAAGTGTCCTAACTCTAAACATCAACCGTCAGGGCTTAGCTGGTGATGAAATACCCTTCAGAGTGGGCAAAGAGGATGAAAGTTGTGAAAAGGAACAAGAGCCCAAACCCCAGAGCCAGTGCCAGAGGCCAGAGCAGGGATGCCTGGCAAGAGAAAGACAAGGCTTCAGACCCAGAGGTTCCAAGGATGCAGATTTAGACACAGTGAGCAGGTCAGGGACTTGATTTCTGGTGCTGACTCACACGTTTGGGACTAGGTCCTAGAATCATAGCTTGAGTCGGGCTGGAACATGGATTACCCTGGGCTGCACTGAGAATGGCATGCTAAGACCCAGGGTGTTGGACTAGAACTTCTAAAACCCTCGTATCCAAGGCCTAGGTCTCAGGAGAGAGTTGGAGGCCTCCCCAACGGGGGAGAAGACTCAGAGGTGGAGAAGCCAACAGGCCTGATGGATGTAAAATCCAACGAGAGTCAGGAGCAACCCCAGCAGAACATGTATTTCCTTTTTTNTCAGGACCCACTGACTCAAAAGGTTTAAGGATGGGACCCAGGAATCTTTGTTTTACCCTAAGCACAGTCAAATTTTGCACTCAGAGTATTAGAAAGTGTCCTAACTCTAAACATCAACCGTCAGGGCTTAGCTGGTGATGAAATACCCTTCAGAGTGGGCAAAGAGGATGAAAGTTGTGAAAAGGAACAAGAGCCCAAACCCCAGAGCCAGTGCCAGAGGCCAGAGCAGGGATGCCTGGCAAGAGAAAGACAAGGCTTCAGACCCAGAGGTTCCAAGGATGCAGATTTAGACACAGTGAGCAGGTCAGGGACTTGATTTCTGGTGCTGACTCACACGTTTGGGACTAGGTCCTAGAATCATAGCTTGAGTCGGGCTGGAACATGGATTACCCTGGGCTGCACTGAGAATGGCATGCTAAGACCCAGGGTGTTGGACTAGAACTTCTAAAACCCTCGTATCCAAGGCCTAGGTCTCAGGAGAGAGTTGGAGGCCTCCCCAACGGGGGAGAAGACTCAGAGGTGGAGAAGCCAACAGGCCTGATGGATGTAAAATCCAACGAGAGTCAGGAGCAACCCCAGCAGAACATGTATTTCCTTTTTTTCAGGACAGTGATCAACTCTGCCCTGAAGCCAATTTTTTCATGTGCAATCACCCTGCACATTTTGCTCTTGAACATGCTTGTCAGTTCCTCCCCCAAAATATTGGAAATTTTTATTAATTTGCTGAGTAAAAAACTCTGTCGCTGTTTGGAGAACCTAATTTGTTTATGAACATGTTGGTCACTTATTTCCCCTTTCTGACCACTGTGTGTGGGGGGGAAATCTTGATATTCAGATATTTCATTAAGATGAGCAGATTCACTCAAGAGTGCAAGCTCTGAGCAACAGGGCCGCCAGTTTGATTCTCCAGCCCAAGCTGAACTGCCACTGAGCTGCCAACAGGTAGCAGGATGGCTCAGCTAAAAAACAAACAAACAAACAAAAACAGAATACATACATACATTGCAAAAGGAATTCAGGATATGAAGAAGCGTGTTAAAAGGTGGCATGATTCCATGGACATTCACTGACCGAGTCCAGCCCACAAGGTTCTTATGTGAGATTACTGATTATGACAGTCCATGGTGGGTGCTGTCAGAAAGACTGGGATTTGAGTCCTGACCTTGTAACCATAACCTGTCAGATGGTGATTTCACCCCTCTGTCCACCCTCACAAACTCCATGTTTCTGTAGTCCCTCTCAAGATGGATGGGACATCACCCACTGTATTAGTTTTCGGGTGCTGCCATAATACAGTCCCACAAACTGGGTGACTTTAAACAACAAAAGTGTATTCTCCCACAGTTCAGGAAGCCAGAAGTTCAAAATCAAGGTCCAGCTGGGTTGGTTCCTTTCGGAGGGCTCTAAGGGAAAATCTGTTCTATGCCTCTTTTAGCTTCTGGCAATTTCCGGCAATCCTTGGTATTCCTTGGTTTATAGCTCCGTTACGCTAATCTCTGCCTCCATCATCACCTGGCCTTCTTCTCTCCATGTGTCTGGGTTTCTTCTCTTCTTACAAGGACACCAATCACATTGGACAAAGGTCCACCCTAATCAGTATGACCTCATCTTAACTTGATCACATCTACAAAGATCCTATTTCACATTCACAGGTACCAGGAGTTCAGACTTCAACATATCTTTAGAGGGAACACAATTAAACCCGTAATATCCACCAACTTTTCCAAGCTCGGAATAGAGAAATCATCCTTGAAGTCCCTTCTCTTCCCTTTCTCATCAAATCTATCATCAGTTTCTTCTGATTTTCCATCAAAGACATCTCTCTTCCAGCCTTCTCTTCATCTGTTCGTCCTCCTCACTCCAGGTCCACCATCCACATAGCCACCAGCTCCTGCCTGTATTACTCTGCTGTTCTAAAATGTCTGATGGGCCCACTGCCTAGAGGACAAGCCCAGATGCTACTTTGACACGAGGCCATAGAGCTCTCCATCTTATTTTCTGCCTCTTCTTTCTATGGCTCCCAGGCCTTAGCCACACAGAATGTCTAGACGTCCCTCGAATGTTATCACAACATCTTATCACTTCTTCCA
>NW_017732313.1:0-883 GCF_001890085.2 Hipposideros armiger
TTGTATATGCTGCCTGTCCATTAAGATGACTTAGTAGTCATCTTGGTGATTAGATCACCTGTGTGGTATCTTAGTGCTTGTGTTCAAGGAACCCTTATTTTACTTAATAACAGCCCCAAAGCTCAAGAGATGTGATACTCGCAATTCAGATATGCCGAAGAGGAGCTGAAAAGTATGTAAGTTTCAGTACTACCCGTAGTTTCAGGCATCCACTGGGGACCTGGGAACATATCCCCTGCAGATAAGGGGGGACTATTATACCTTATTTAAGTTGTCAGAGTGCCTTGAAATTGTGCTCATTTTATAAGTTAGAAAATAATATTTCTCTCATTTTATTAACATCTTGTGCATAGATTCTTTGCCTGGATTCCATTTCAACTTTTATCTTTCAAGGTAAATGAATAATTTTGTGTACTCCAATATGGAAAACTACTCATTCATTACAGAATTTTAAATTCATCATCTCATTTAAATATTTCATATAGAGAATGGAAAAAGCTAGTACCACCTGGGTATTAGATATATAGTGGAACAAGTCATACCTATACCTTTCCAAAGGTAGATCTATTCTGGTTTTGATTAACAAAGCAGGCCTATCTAATTTTGACAAAAGTGGAAAAATGTAAACTTTTGGATATGATATACCAAATTACAGAGTATTTGTCACCATAAAGTTTGACTCATCTTCAAGATGAGAAACCAGGCCTGATTTTGGCTTCATAAAAAAATGCCACCTTTTGATCTATGTACTCAGCTAGCAAACAAAAAGTAGTGTGGTGCATTCATTCATCTAGCTGAGAGGCCTCCGCAGTATTTCTTCAATCAACAGGATGTGCACCCCTGCAGTACAATGGAGTCTGTAGGCCCTGGTAACCTTGAAACA
>NW_017732313.1:2028-6723 GCF_001890085.2 Hipposideros armiger
TTGCCTTTAATGATGTGATATGTTTCTGTTGGAAAACTGGTTTGGACCATTGTTGCAAGCGTTGATTGATAATCACAGTCAGTGAATGGCTAGTTTGGCTTCCATTCAAGCAGCAGATAGTAAATGGACCATTTTAACTTTCAAGATTTTGGTCATGGAGAAAAGGGGTTGGATAGATAGAGAGCTATTCTTCCAGCTCTCAGTGCCAAGACAGATGGTGGGAGAGGGAAGTGGGTTATAGAGCATTCAGTGAAGAAAGTCCTCTCACAGAAGCCCAGCACTGCCTAATTCTGCTGGTAGTTGGATTTTCTTATATTTGTTTTTAATGGATATTGTCCTTACTTGGGTCTCCACTCATCAGCTACTGTCCCTGTACTTCTTGGAGTGCTGATCCATCTGCATATCTATTTAGATGCAAAATAGGAAACAAGTTATAATTGCTTAGTTCATAAAACATTTTACACTTGATCTTAGCCAAAAGGCCCAGAAGTGATTATACAGCATTTTAAAACGCGTAGGGCTCATATTTTCTTGGAGGACTAGAAAAATGATCCCAAAACTGGGTACAATTAATGGCCCTCAAAAAACCAGAGAATAAATCAATGACAGCCCATTTCAGTTTGATTGCAAAAAAGACTAAAGGATAGAACTAAGCTGAGCAATACATATTTTCTACTAGCTAAAGGCAAGTGGTATATTTACAGTATGTTCTTGGCTTCTATGAAACGGAATTCACTTTTTTGTCTTCCTACCCAGCTCTTCTTTTTGCCACCTAAACATGTACACTCCTTGGGATTCAGTTGTTGCCCCTGTTCTTCCTCTTATAAGCTCTTCATCTCAGCACCTTGGTAACCCGCATGATTTCAAATCACCTCTTCGAGTATATGTTTTCTTTTCCTGATCTCTCTTCTGAATTCCAGTATTGTCTTCTATTGAGTTGTTGGAAAAGTCATGACACATGTTTGCAACAGATCATTTTTGGAAGTACTAGAGTCATTCGCATCTATGTTATTGCTATGTCAGTTGACAGCTGACAGTTCTACCTTCATCCTAAAAAAAATTGAGCGATTTGGTTGAGTTTTGGATATTTTACAACAAGTTGAAGATGGAAGACCAAACTGCATTTTTGCCATGTTGTACTGTTTTACTTCTGTAAAGGGAAGAACGTGCGTCAAGCTTGTGAAAAGTTGCATAAAGTTTATGGTGACAATGATCTACAAGAATGTCTGTGCCAATGATAGGTCACGAAATTTTGTGCTGGTGATTTTGATCTCAATGATGCTCCTTGGACAGGGAGGCCCACTGTGGTTGATGACAACAAAATAAAGGCATTGATCAAGTCACACCCACATTATATGACACGGCAGATTGCAGAAACATTGAACATCCATCATTCAAGTGTTCACGACCACCTGAAGAAGCTGAGATACGTAAGCAAGCTAGATATTTGGATTGCACATGAACTCAAAGAAGTGTATTTGATGGTACGTATAAACATCTGCAATATGCTCATTAAACGTGAAGAAAACGATCCTTTTTTGAAGCAGCTGATAACTGGTGATGAGAAGTAGATTGTTTACGCCAATGTGGTGCACAGACGGTCTTGGTCCCAACATGTGATGATTTGCCTCAAACGGCATCGAAAGCAGACATTCATCAGAGGAAGTTTATGCTCTCAGTGTGGTGGGATTTTAAAGGTGTCATGTTTTTCAAGTTCCTACCAAGGAACCAAACAATCAATTCGAATGTGTACTGTCGGCAATTGGACAGTTTGAATGAATCCATCATCCAGAAACGTCCAGAGCTTGTTAANTTGTATATGCTGCCTGTCCATTAAGATGACTTAGTAGTCATCTTGGTGATTAGATCACCTGTGTGGTATCTTAGTGCTTGTGTTCAAGGAACCCTTATTTTACTTAATAACAGCCCCAAAGCTCAAGAGATGTGATACTCGCAATTCAGATATGCCGAAGAGGAGCTGAAAAGTATGTAAGTTTCAGTACTACCCGTAGTTTCAGGCATCCACTGGGGACCTGGGAACATATCCCCTGCAGATAAGGGGGGACTATTATACCTTATTTAAGTTGTCAGAGTGCCTTGAAATTGTGCTCATTTTATAAGTTAGAAAATAATATTTCTCTCATTTTATTAACATCTTGTGCATAGATTCTTTGCCTGGATTCCATTTCAACTTTTATCTTTCAAGGTAAATGAATAATTTTGTGTACTCCAATATGGAAAACTACTCATTCATTACAGAATTTTAAATTCATCATCTCATTTAAATATTTCATATAGAGAATGGAAAAAGCTAGTACCACCTGGGTATTAGATATATAGTGGAACAAGTCATACCTATACCTTTCCAAAGGTAGATCTATTCTGGTTTTGATTAACAAAGCAGGCCTATCTAATTTTGACAAAAGTGGAAAAATGTAAACTTTTGGATATGATATACCAAATTACAGAGTATTTGTCACCATAAAGTTTGACTCATCTTCAAGATGAGAAACCAGGCCTGATTTTGGCTTCATAAAAAAATGCCACCTTTTGATCTATGTACTCAGCTAGCAAACAAAAAGTAGCGTGGTGCATTCATTCATCTAGCTGAGAGGCCTCCGCAGTATTTCTTCAATCAACAGGATGTGCACCCCTGCAGTACAATGGAGTCTGTAGGCCCTGGTAACCTTGAAACATGATCCATCCATTTTCTCCATACCAGACTCATTATTGCCAAGGGGAAAATTGTGTACCTACTTATAAGTCCTTGTAAGGAAAAATGCTTTTCAATTTTTTGTATAATCATTGAAACTGATATTTTAATCTAAATAGTAGCCTTAATTAATGTCATTGTGGCATTCTAGAGCTACTCTCTCATGTAGTTTTCATTTTCTCCCCACTTTGGTAAAATGCCCCTGTACTGCTGTGCTAAAGATCAAATGTCCAGTTTAATATTTACACCAAAGGGTTTGCTCAATAAATTTCAGTGTAATAAGTGTAAGCAAGAAGAAAATGCATTTTTGCATATTATAAATGTCTTCTTGTGAAAGTCACTAGAAATGAATATATTAATGTGGATATTGATTATGTCCATTGTCTGTTATGTAATATTTCATTTATATTCACAGAAATGCCCTAGGTGACTACAACTACTCCAGGTTGAGATTTATATATTTTGTAAATAATTCAGAGAGTTCAGAGAATTAACTTTGATAGATTTGTTGTCACTAAAGCACCAAATATTTTTTGCTGATACTTTCTTGCAAATAAAAACTCAATGGACCAGGTGATGAGAGGCAAAAGTTTAGTGGAGGCACTTGTCCTGGTTTAAGCATACGTGGCACTTAACTCCCGGTTGCACCATACATTATTATTTATAGGGCTTCCATATTCATTTCCCTTTGCCTCGGAACTGAGCCTGTAGTTTCTGAAACATTCCAAAAAGTCTTCTACTTGAAAATGTGTGCACTATTACGCCCCCTAAAACTGCACCTCTTTGGGCATTGTTATTATTTCTAGCTAAAATAATGGGGAGAGGAAATATATTTAGGTGTAAAATTTGAGGAAATATGTTTCACTAGCAAAGACCTCATCAGGAGTCTAGTGGAAATCAGTGATTGCATTTTAGTGAAAAGATCTCCCTGAGATGGAGCCACTTGACCTGTTGAATGTGGAGATAGTTTTCACTTTTTGCTTTTTGCTTTCTTCCAGGGAAGCAGCATCATTACTCCTTGCAGTTATGTGGGGAAACAATAGTAGGAGCTCTGCTCTCCTGCAGTGAATCAGCCATGTAGAACCTGGGTAGGTTCAATATGTCAATTAATTTGTGCCATTCCTTTGTTGAGGATACTTCAAGGATTTCCCTTTGCTGGTAGAGTAAAATCCAAATTTCCTCCCATGGTTCATAAGGTTCTAAATAATTCTGCCCTTACCATCTTCACCACCGTCATCTTTATCATTTTTCTACTGCCCACGTAGCCAGGGAGAATGTTTTCATTTTTGTTGCTCTGTGTTATTTTAGGGCTTTCAGTTCCTTTTTCTATGATTGAAATTATCCTCCCAGATAATTATAAAGCTGGTTTATTTTTCTTATTTTCTTTTCAGTTCTAATGCTAGTTCACAAAAAATAGCCCTTGAACTATCCCTTTAGTCACTTTGTATATCTTTATGCTGTTTTATTTTCTTGGGAGCCTTTAACACTATCTAAATTAATCTGTAGGTATTTGTGTGATTTCTGTCTTCCTTAAGGTGCAGGATGTGAGCTCCATCAGATTAGAGACTATGTCCATCATAATTTATTTCCAATGTCTAAAATAAAGTTTGGCCAGAGTAAGTACCCAGAAATTTTTGTTAACACACACACACACACACACACACACACACACACACACACACACCACTTCTTGTAAATGCTTTTCTTGAGGAGATAAAAAAGGGAATCCGTTTAAATGATTCTAGCTATCTTTTGAAAATTAGGACTGTAAAGGTTAATCCATCTCCTCAAAGCCTTTTAAAGTTCTTTTTACATGTAAGTTTGTTGGCATCCCTGAATCTTTTTTTAAGAAAACACTTTATGTATTGCCTTTAATGATGTGATATGTTTCTGTTGGAAAACTGGTTTGGACCATTGTTGCAAGCGTTGATTGATAATCACAGTCAGTGAATGGCTAGTTTGGCTTCCATTCAAGCAGCAGA
>NW_017732313.1:8478-26221 GCF_001890085.2 Hipposideros armiger
ATTGGAGTTTGGATGGGATGTGTTGCCACATCCACCATACTTGCCTGACCTTGCATCATCAGACTTCCACTTGTTTCGCTCTCTTCAAAACTCCTTGCATGGTATAACGTTCAATTCAGATGAGGCTGTAAATCAGAACCTTGTTCAGTTTTTCGCAAATAAAGACAGGTCCTTCTATGAATGAGGAATTATGAAGCTCACTGAAAGATGGCAAAAGATTATCGAACCAAATGGGCAATATATCATTGATTGATCTTTGTTCTTTATATAAATAAATGACCTTTGCAAAACATAGACAAAATACATCATGACAAAATACATCATTTCTGACAACCCAATATATATGTTTTTTATACATTTTGATCTGAATCATCATTATCATTGATTCTGAGAAATCATCTGGCTGTTCTTACTTTATTTTTATAAACTCAAGTACAATGAACTCATTTTTATGTGATATGAACTCTCTAAATTTGAGACCATATATGTTTGAGGAGACTGGTCTAGTTGTCCCTGGGCCATCACTTCCTATTCTCACCACAATGACAGGACTGATAATGCCTGGCTCGCAAATTTATTGCTAATCTACCCATTTATTTATATCAGTTAGCTCAGGAATTAGAAATGGCTCTGTAATTGCTAGGATCAAATAAAACAACAGCATGATTTCTATTAGTGTATAAACTTGCAGAAATGGATTTACAGTAAAATACCATTTTCATTTTTAATGAAATTTAAAATCATTATTTATATGAAAAAAAGAAATGTTCCTTCTTAAATACAATGTCATACCTTTTCAAGTTTTATTAAGCACATATTATTCACACAAACAAATGGATGCAGACACATACCTACACCCATCCATTCCCCAACTTCATTTAGAATTGCTCCAGAGGGTCCTAATTAAGTTCCTTCTTTCCTTCTTCCTTCCTCTCTCCCTCCCTTTCTTTCTCCTTCCTTACAGACATCCCTTCCCTTTCTTCTGTCCTTTGTTTATACATCTAAGAAGTTTGCTCAGATCTGCTTACTTAACTATCCATTTTAGAACATTGATTTCTTTTTTTAAAAAAGATTTTTATTGAAAATATATTTAGCATACAATATTACATTAGTTTCTAGTGTACACAATAGTTATTCAACATGTATATACCTTAAGAAGTGATCCCCATAAGTCCAGCAACCATCTGACATGGTACCACGCTGTCACAATATTGTTGACTGTACTCTCATGCTGTACATTACATCTTCGTGCTTATTTGTTTTATATCTGGACATTTGGACCTCTTATTTGCCTTCACCTTTTTTCCTCTTTTTAAAATTTTCAATTAAAGTTGACATTCAGTATTATTTTATATTAATTTCAGGTGTACCGCATAGTGGTTAGACATTTATATAATTTAAGAAGTGATCCCCTGACTAGTCTAGTACCTACCTGGCACTATACATAGTTATTACCATGTCATTATCTATATTACCTATGCTTTACTTTACATCCCCATGATTATTTTGTAACTACAAATTTATACTTAATCCCTTTACCTGTTTCACACACCCCTTAACCCTCCTCCAATCTGGCAACCATCACAATGTTCTCTGTATCTATGAGTCTGTTTGTGTTTTATTTTGGCCTTTACATTCCACTTATAAAAATAATTACATTGCATCTGTCTTTCTCTGACATATTCCACTCAGCATAATACCACCCAGGTCTATTCATGCCACTGCAGATGACAAGAACCCATTCCCTTCCCTGGCTGAGCAATATTCCACTGTATATACCATATTTTGCCATGTATAATGTGCTCCCATGTATAATGCACACTCACATTTTTTGGCCCAAACTTTCAGGGAAAAAAATCTTTCATTTTAATTTTTTAATTTAAATTTTTATTTGTTTATGTTTAGGTACTTGTTTTTATATCACAAAGAAATTTTAGCATTTTTTTTCCAA
This sequence comes from Hipposideros armiger, assembly GCF_001890085.2. Taxonomy (NCBI): domain Eukaryota; kingdom Metazoa; phylum Chordata; class Mammalia; order Chiroptera; family Hipposideridae; genus Hipposideros; species Hipposideros armiger. The sequence continues at coordinate 10,430 of NW_017732313.1, forward strand.
CATATTATGGTACAAGAAATTTTATGTAACAAATAATTACAAAACACAAGAACAGATAGATACAAGGTATAAGAAATTTTATGTATTGGTAGCAAATTTATGATATTTATACATCATAGAAGGCCAAAAGCTCTTTCTCATTGCAATTTCATCATAAGTTCAACAAAACCAATTATTGTATTTCAGGGTATTGTTTTGCATACAGATATCATTATTGATTTCTAGAGTTACACTTTTAACTCATAAACAAAAATAAAAGAATTAAGAACATTTATAAAGATACGGAATTCGTACTAACCTTGTAGAATGAGCTTCCTTATTTTCCCCTCACAAATATGGGCAAAAAAGTGCACATTAAAAATGGCAAAATACACAGCCAGAAGTTTTGAGGTCTTCACTTTCTGATACCAGTAGTCTGGGCAAGGGAGCCTGATGTGGGAGCTGGGGTCCCTTGCTCCTTTGTAGAGAAACTTTGTGGCTGAGATATTTCACCCAATTTTCAACCACCATACGTGGGTTGGGACCAGCCTGTTTTGAGTCTCCACCCCTCCTACCAGTCTTGACGTGACTTCTTCTCTATATCCTTAGTTATAAAACTTCTGTTCAGCTAAACTTTAGATGGTTCTCCAGGTTGATTGGTCTATAATTTAGTTGTAATTTTGATGTATTCATAGGTAGAAACAATCACAACGTTTATCTACTCCACCATTTTGGATCACTTCTCAGAGCACTGATTTGTTAAACTGGCATTTTTTAAAGTCTCCTGAATATGACTGATTTGGAGATTCAAACCTTTAATATTCTAAATTCCAGATGATTTTAAATTTTTGTTCACTGCAATGTGTGTTCTATAACATGAAAATTCAAGGCTTCAAGAAAACTTTATATATCTATTTTTCTAATGATCTATGAATATCAATTAACAAAATTATAAACAGTATTTAGTGAATGATTTTATTTTAAAACTATAAATTCATGAATCAGTCTTGCAAAAATTCTTGAATAATTTTGAAACATCATCTTTTAAGCAGTGTTATGTTCATGTTGCTTCAATTTTATCTGAAGTCTCTTAGCTATTAGTTTAGAGAGTATTTCTGGTTTGAAATATTTCCCTTCAAAAAATTACAGGAAAGGGTCAGCTGAGTGGCTCAGTTGGTTAAGAGCTCACTCAAGAGTGCGAACTCTGAGCAACAGTGGTTTGATTCCCAGCCCAAGCTGAGCTGCCACTGAGCTGCCAACAGGTGGCAGGATGGCTCAGTTAAAACAAAGCAAAACAAAATAAAACATTACAGGAAAACATGAAAAACAGTAATTATTCTCTTGCTGGAGTAATATTAATCGACTTAAATCTTGTAGCCCAGCATTAATTTAATGGCTGGCAAATAAATTTGGCAAAATTGCCTCTCCCAAGCTAACAAACTCCGCTTTAGTAGTCTGTCACAGAACTTCAGGTGTTTAAATATGCAAGTGATCTTCTGATGCTGTTATCTGATATCATCTCATGATACAACTCCCTGATAGTTCTGTATCAATTATCGTTTATGTATTACTTCTATCTATTTCAGCATCAATTAGTTCCTAGTCTTGGATTTCACAGTTCAGTAAAATTTCAAAGCAAAAATTGGGATACCAACATAAGGTTATCTGATTTTTAATTTTTAAAGTTAGAATAGTAAAATTTAAGTTAAACAAATTCCCCTTACCTAATGTCACAAAGTCAATTATCTATCTATGTATCCTTGTTTTTCTAATTTTATTATGAACTGGCAGATCATTAACATTCCTGGAAAGAGGAAACCCTATTTGCTTTCTTTTAGATTTTTAATTAAAAAAAAAATCTCACTAGCTGTCTCTTGTTTATTCTTCTTGCAAACAATGTCCCACTTTCATTCTTTCATGGGAAACTTTTCTAGCCTACAATTTGTGGACTTCTATGGTGCCTCTCCTAGTTACAGTTAAATGGATTTCATAAGTAAATAATCTTAATTTGAACTACTTTATCACTAAGTGAGAAAATCTTGTTTCTTCTGAAACATACAAAGCAGCTAAAATTTGTATAAAATAGGTAACAAAGAATTCTGATAGAATTCAATATTCTAGAAATATTTATTCCTTTGAGTTACTTGTAACTGTCTGTATATTTAAAATATATATCCAGAGGGCTAAGAATGAAAGCTTATAATCATTCCAATTTTCTTCAATCCATGTTTAAAAAGAGCATCATATCAAGATCCTGTGGGATTGTTTCATAGATAGATAGATAGATAGATAGATAGATAGATAGATAGATAGATACAGATAGATAGATAGATTGATATTAGCAAATTCAGCTAGCCAAATTTTGAGTAACATAAAACTTTGTCCAGTTGCATTGAGATAACCTACATGCTAGAGAAACATGGGTACTTTTTCCTTCATTTATTTTACAATAAGGGAGAAATCCAAAGCAAGTTTTAACATTCTTCTGTTATTAACCAAAATAATAGTATAAACTCAGTAGTTACCTCTTCTTTGTCCTCATAGCCATTGGTTGTCTTTTAACAGAATAGTGTTAGGTGGTATAATTAAGTTATTTACATATGCTTATGCCTATCAAAAGAGCCTCAGAAACTTTGATCAATTTTAGTCATGTGGGAACATTTATCTAAGCATTTAAAAAATATTAATTGTGCACCCTTCTTCCCCAAATATGGTACTGTATGATGGAAATAAAGTAATAAATGAGATATTAAAAATAAATACACTGATACTGGTCAAGCTAATATGTTAGAAAGGGAGATATACAATAAACAAGGAAGCAGGTAGAAGGAAATAAATAGAAGAGTTGCATCTCGTAGTGAGCTCTTTGAAGCAAATAATTAGGGAGCCCTAATTTCTATTGGGTGGTCAAGGACAGCCTCATTGCTGTACCAGTATGTAAGCTGAGATCTAATGGATGACTTGAAGCTGGATATGCTGCCTCCAGGCAGAGAGAACAGAAGGCACAGAGTTGTTCAGGATAAAAAGGCATTACTGCTGTGACTTGAGCTGGTAAGTACAGAGTGGGGTGGACACAAATGAGGCTGAGGTGGCGAGTGGGAGTTAGGAGGGCTCATTGAACAGAACCTTACAGGCCCAGGAGTTCCTCCTGAAGATTCTGGCTCATTTCACTGGGTTTATGACTGCAGAAACAGCTTCCAGAGCATTGGGTATATTGCATGCTTTTATGTTCAGGTACATGGAATGAATGTACATCAGACACTATTGAAAAAATAAGAAGAGAGTTTTCATGCAGCAGCAAAGCCAGAAATGCATTCTGTCCCCAAGGATCTCAGTAAGCTTTAAACATGGACTGTTTCCACAAGGTTTAGTTTATAAGAGCTCACAAACCACAGCTGAAACCCTGTTTAATGATCAAGCACAATCCGGACATTTGAATCTCTGTTATGAATCCCTCATGGACAATTTAAAGAGCTCAACTGCTTTGTTTAACTACAAAAATGCAAATTACTCTAGAGTTCTAGAATTTTACTTTCTTAAGGGTGTTATTTAAAGGAAAAAAATCATAATCAATGGTGTCTGAACACAAGAAGGCTATGAAGGCAAGACAAGTTCCTTTCCTCCCTCCCTCCTTTCCTTCCTCCCCCTCCTCCCTCTCTCCCTCCCCTGCCCTTTTATAAAATATACTTATGGGAGATTTATGCCCCTTGAAAAAGCCTCAATATCTTAGTAAGATATCATAAAGCAGAAATGCGTGTGTTATAGTTGCAGGAAAAAAATATTTCTCTTTATTTGAAAGTATAATATCACCAAAATATAATAAATGCAGAATGGGAGTCTCCCTGCTTTGCATCTCTGTTTCTCCACCCCTGGTGCTGTACTTGAACTTCAGTAGGATATGCACACGGCCATGACTCCACTGCCCTGGGGAATGTCGCAAATGTGCACCTACTTGTGGTTTAATTTTGGCATTCTTAGAGAATAGCTGAGACAGAATTTCAGCAACTGGTATTCAGGTCACGCTATCCAGGGGAGTGAGAAGTGTTTTGTTGATAGAAGGTGTGTTCATTGAGATTGTCAAGAATCTGGTTCAAAGCCCTATCATTGTGGGTCACCAGCCCACAATGAATACTTTTAGAGAATTTGGCTGTAAAATCATAATCACAAAGGAAAAGAATTTCTTTTCAAGTTTTGAATTTTAGGTTTGGGAACTTATTAGAAATTTCTTTTAGCTCTTATACCAATATCCTTGCTAAGAAGCTGGAAGTATCAGAGACTAGCTTTCAAATATATATATATATATATATATATATATATATATATATATATATATATATATATATATATATATATAATATATATATATATATATAATATATACATATTAACCTTATTTGTTTTAGGAAAATAAAGATTGAGAACATCACCTGTTATTTCCTCCTATTTTCTCTGTTTCCCTGCTATTAGGTAATTTGAGAATATACACTTCATTCAAAATATTTTTCATTTTACACCTCAAATGTGAATAAACAAGAGATTAGCTGTTTCTCTTAGAGTCAAATAGTTCCTGTGTTGAGGTGTAATTGTCATAAGTGAAGTCTGTGACATGAGGGACATTACAGTTTAAATCTGACACTAAAGACTGTAGAGACATTCTGTGATCCAAGTAACAAATCACTAAGGCTGGCTTGCTGATGAATTATAATGGCAATAAAAATAAACCCAAGAAATTAGGACAAGAAACAGTGCATTTCAGTAAGATAGACATTAGAAAATGAAGAAATTCAGGTAAGTATAGAAAAGCTAGGGTGATGCTATCAGGTTCTCTCTCTCTCTCTCTCTCTCTCTCTCTCTCTCTCTCTCTCTCTCCTATTCTCACCATCAATACAGCTCTCACACAATCTATGCAATATAATGTTCTCTCAAACATCTATGTTGCCCTTCAGGTCATGTCCTACTTCCTATTACCAAAGTTCCACATCTGCTAATACATTTCCTAATTTATGTATTATTTGCTTTATTTACTACCCAAAAGCCCACTCATTTTATCATAAACAATTTTCCTACATAAACTATTGTCCTGCTAGCCAACTCGTAAGAGCTGTTGTGTGTTATATTTTTTTATTATTTTTCCATTACATAAAGTCATAACACTTTTTCACACTGCATTGTACTTCTCTAATTCTCTCTATCTCTTTCTATTGAGTTTAGTGCCCCAAGGGCAGGGATTGTGTTTGGTGTGCTTAACTGTTGTATCCATAATGTCTTCATAAGTGTAGTGCCTGGCCTATGGAAAGTACAAATCAATATTTGTTTAATTAAAATCTTAATGAGTGAATTGTAGAAAATTCAGAAGATGCAAAATAATGTAAAAGAAAATGAAATAGTTTGCAGTCTCATCATCCAGAAAGCCTTAGTTAAAAATCCTGTGTACAACTCCATGTTTTCCATATGTGTACAGTTTGACGTGGTTCATTGTCTTACTGATAGATTTTTGATTGACTATTTTTATCTCATAGAGTTAATATTTGTGTATTTAAGATTGTGAAATATTTTTTATATTAATATCATCTTTGTTTCTTAAGATGGTTTTACTTTTTTCTTTCCCTAAAATGAGTTTTTCTTCATCCTTTTTTTTTACCTTTCCATATATTTGCTCCTTTCTCTCTCTTGCTCTCTCCCCCCCCCCTCTCTCTCTCTCTCACACACACATACACACACACACACACACACACACACACACACACACACAAATTTGGGGGTTCGGTTTTGTTTTAGATATTTTGTACTGATCAATAATTTTCTGTGTATTTTTTAACCAAGTGCTTTCTCTCTAGCTTTTCCATTCATTCCCGCAAGTTATTGGGAAGAGTTGATTGACTTCGGTCTGTCCTGTTCAGCCATATACTTCCTGACTCTTCATGATTAAGATTGAGGTAGCAGCTTGGGTGCTGATGATTTTTATGTTTTGTTCAGCCCTGTAGCTATCTGGATGGTGTGGGGACAGTGGGTATCTTGCATTTGGGAAAGCTAGACTTTTAGAACTCCATGTTTGTTACCTTTCTCTGTAATCCTTGTATATAATATATAGATTTGGGGATAGCAAATCTATGTACATGGAGAGAAATTCTCTTTTGTATCTTTTATTTCTTTTCCTCAAGGTGAGCTGCCAGTTGCTGTGATTTAAACCCATAATAGATTCAGGTTTTTATTTGGTATGTCTTTTTTTTCTTAATTACACTTATGTTTATTTTATTTTGTTGATTTTGTTATTATTTTTCCTTTTCTTTTTCCTTCCAAGAGTCTAGTCCTAAGTGATTACATTTCCCACATAATCTCATTATTTGCTTTGGCCAAAGGTCGGGAGCCAATTTTTTTTGTTTTGTTTTCTTTCCTAGCTAGTACAGAAGTAATATTTGTGAAGAAGTTTTCAAAGTGGAAGCTTTCAGCTTCAGGTCCCATGACAACACATTTGCGAATATCCTAAATTTACCAACCCAGTTTACTCTCCAGAATCTGGTTGCCCTAAAGTTTTTTTAATACTGGGGGAAAAAAACTTCAACTATTTGAACTGCGGAATCTTTCAGTGTTTATGTCAGTGGTATATTCCTTATTCTTTTACATTTCTTCTTTGCTTATTATTTTCTGACCATTTGAACAGCATCTGCTCTTTAAATATTAAGCATATTGACAATTTGTCAAGTAACTACAAATATTTTTAGCTATCTATTATATTGAGGACATTTTTTAAATAGAATTGTTTAAAGTTTTATGTAGTCAAATCTAGTGTTTAAATTAAAATACAGTAATACCTTGGTTTGCGAGCATAATTCATTCCGGAAACAAATTACTCATATTGCAAGACATCGCTCATTTACCAAGTTAAAATGTATTAGAAATGTTTGCTTGTCTTGCGGAACACTTGCAAACCAAGTTATTTGCAATCCAAGGTTTTACTGTATTTGCTTCTGTATTTATAAGCTGGACTGACTTCTGATTTTCCTTTTTATTTTTCTATATTTCTGTGGTTTCAGTACCAGTATTGTGCTGGCTTCGTGAAGTGAATTACGTGAAATTCCACCTTTTTGTATGCCTTAGAATGATTTCTGTGGTAAGAAATCTATAAATGCACTCACAAAACAACCATATTTTCATCTCAACCCAGATCTTTTAATTAACTACTTAGCCATTCCACTTTGAAATTCCAAAAGCTTCTCAAATCTAACATAATCAAAGTTAGGTCCAACTTTGGGCATTCCTGACCAATGTTCTGTTCTACCCCAAACACCTTCTTTCTGTTTTGCATGCCATTGAATGAACTCATCAAATTTTCATCAAATCTTTTAGAAACCCTGGTGTTATGCTGACTCCTCCTATTTCCCGAAACTGCTCCATCTCCATGCCCTTGACTGTTTTATGTCTCTTAGACCTATCAATTCCTTTTCATATTTTCCATTATCATCCCGTTCAGCTTTCCAACTGATCTTTCTTCCATTCCTGTCACCTTATATCATGTTTCCATTGTAACATGTAACATGATCTTTTAAACAAAAATGGGTTTTTTTCCCCCTAACCTATTTAAAACTTTTCTTTGGTTCCACATTGCCCTTGGAATAAGGTTCCCATTCTTCACGTATCTTCTATGGGCTTTCATGAATTATAAATTCTTACCTTTCCAACAGGCTACCTTATCACTCCTCACCTCATACTCTAAACTCCAACCATCCACTAAAATACCCTCATTTTTTAAACAAATTTCATCCTTTTATGGCTATGAATGATGGTCAGATTTTTTTCAGTCTAGAATGCAAAATTTAATCATCCATGGACTGCTAGACACTGTCCTCTCACTATTTTTACCTTGCAAATATCTCTGATTTCATAATCATGTCTGTGCTCAGATCACAGAGCATTGTCAGCATGGAGGGTGAAGTAAAGACACTCATGAGAGAGGACTTCCAGAACTGCTTCAGAAAGTGGCAAGAACAATGGGACAAGTGTTTGAAGTGAGGGGGAGTATTTTAAGGGGGATTAATGGCAATGTGTCTTTTACTTTAATAAATTTTTTTTTTAAGATTTTATTGGGGAATTGAGAGAGGGGAAAGCATTGGGGAATCGGGGAAGGGGAACAGACAAGTTACTGTCCTTTTGTACTTCAGTCTAGTTGTGGAGGACGTTGCTTCACTGGCCCATGTTGGTATTATCATTGTGCTATTCCTAGATGAGGCAGTTACTCGCACGCCATTGGACAGCTGCTCACGGTGGCTCACGGAAGCTCATGAAAGCTCACGCCAGCTGCCAGTCTGCCTCACTGCAGCCTACGCCATTGCCAGTGACTCATGGCAGCCCAGCTCCAGGTTGAGCTGTTGTTCACCATCTTAGCTGTAGAGGGCGCAGCGTCACTGGCCTTCATGTGGGATCTGAACCGGGGCTCTGTTGCTCAGAACTGGCATCCCAAGCCAACTCTTAACCAATTTGCCACTCAGCCAGCGCTAATACATTTTTTTTTTATTTGAACATTCACTATATTTTTGGATCACATCTCATATTTCTTCAAATAGGTTCTCAATCTCTTGCTTTCTCCTCTGGTACCCCTGTGGTACAAATGTTGTTATGCTTGATGTTGTCCCAGAAGTCCCTTAAACTATCTTTTTTGTTTTTTATTCCTTTTTTATATTTATTGTTCTGATTGGGTGTTTTTACTACCTTGTCTTCTAAATCGCCAATTTGATCCTCTGCTTCATCTATCTGCTCTTTATTCCTTCTAGTGTATTCTTCATTTCAGTTATTGTATTATTTATTTATGGTGTCTGTTCTTACTTATGTGTGCTATCTCGGTATTGAGGTTCTCACTAAGCATTCTTATAACCAGTGTTTTGAATTCTGTCTCTGGTAGGTTGGTTGCCTCCATTTCATTTAGTTCTTTTTTTTTTTTTTTTGGAGTTTTCTCCTATTCTTTTGTTTGGGCCATGTTTCTTTGTTTCCTCATTTTGTCTGCCTCTCTGTGTCTGTTTTTATGAATTAGGTAGGTCTCTTATGTCCCTCAGTCTTACCTGGCTGGCTTTATGTAATAGGTTTTCTGTGTGGTTCAATGGCACACAGTCCCTGATCACCTATACCGTATACTCCAGAAGTGCCCCTTGAGTGGGTTGTGTGTGCCTTCCTGTTTAGTTGAGTTTTAATTGCTTTTAGCAGGTCAGTGGGTTGGATTGACTCTCTGGCTGACTGGCTGTGAGAATTGTTCATGCTCATAGCATATGTGTTTCTGTGTGGGAGCTTACCATCTCAAAGGGGAATTTGCCCCAGTGGGCTCTTGTGCCTTTTGAGACCACTCTTTGGATGTTACACTTGTGAAGCTAATTGGGTAATGCTTTGTTTTGGTCTGAAGCACCCAGGTGTGTTCTTTTTGGTGCCTTTTGGGAGTAGCTCTTGTGTAGGCCAAGTTCAGCTGTTGCCTGTGACCATCTCAGGGTTACCTGTTAGGAGCTACAAAGCTATATGCAGTTGTTTGCTGCTTGTGCTGGACCTGGAAGCATGTGGGGGTGGCCATGTTGTGAACCAAGGCTGGCTGCTACCAGTACTGGGCCTGGGGCAGCTCAGCAAAAGATGCAGGGCACCTCTAGGTCTGTAGCCACTTGCTGGCTGCCTATAAGGCTCAGCAGCTGAAAGAGCCTCCTTAGGTGTGCAGGGCTGGGTTGGTTGTCCGGGTGCTGACAGTTCCTCAGGTGGTCCTGTGTGAGTTGAGTGGCACAGAGTGCCAGGGAATCACTGAGTGGGGCAGGTGGTTTTCACAGGGTTAATGCAGATTCCATTCTTGCACCAATTCTGAGCTTTGGTCCACTCTGCAAAATGCCCAGAAAGCACCAAGGTTGACTGCCAATCACCTCTGCCTGCATATCCCCAAGAAATAGTTTGGGGGAAAAGGTTGCAACACAAGCCAGGGCTGACTGCCCACCAGTGAAAGTGTCCCGGGCGGCCTCATAAGCTGCTGTGGGCCATCTGCTGCTAGAAAAACCCCCAACAGTGTGTGGGATGGGGCTGGCTGCCTAGACACTGAGAGGGTCCCTGGCGATGCTGCGTGATGGACATTGCGGGGTCACAGGGGGTCACAAGGGTGGGGCACATGGAGTTCACCAGGCCAATGAAGCCTCAGATTTGGCTGTGTAGGGGAGAGCTCAACACAGGAAAGATGGTGCCTGCCTATAGGCTACATGTGAGGTGGGCTCTGCACAGAAATAATGGTGTCTCTGACCTCTAGCCCTCTCCCTGAGGCCACACAACTTAATCTTTCCCTGTATGTTTCTGACACCTCCCAAGTTGCTACCCCTCCACCAGAGCCCAGGGTGAATGCCTGTGAGTGAGTGAGTCTTTGCCTAAGTCCTTTTAGAGGATGTCCAGGTTTCCAGTTTCTTTTCATCTCACTGGGATGGGCGACATTCTCACTGATTTTCACAGCCACATGTTTTGGGGGATCCTCTTCCAAGCACTGGATCCCTGGGCTAGGAAGCTCAGGGTAGGGCTAGGACCCCTCATTCTACAAGGGGAATCTCTACCACTGAGGTATCCCTCCCAATGCTTAACTGCTACCTGTTCAGTTTGAATCTCTGCCCTTCCTACAAGTTTCAATGTGGACTCTTCTTTATATCCTTAGTTACAGGGTTTTGTTCAGCTAATTTTCAGATGGTTCTCAAAATTGATTGTTCTATAATTCAGTTCTAATTTTAATGTGGTTATATTAGGAGTCAGGTATAATGTTTACCTATTCCATTATTTTTTCCTTCCTTCTCTTTGGTTTTATTTATATCAATAAATTTTTCATACTGTTACATTAAAAAACAGTATTCTATCTTGTACTTTGAATGGCTCTTTTACCAAGGCATGATATTATAAAATATTGGTTCCTTGAGTTATGCATGTATTCCAAAAAGTTTTAATTATGCAATATCAAAAATCACATTTGTTGATATCCCCCCCAATCTTAGAAAGTCTTTAACTACTCTGAAACTAAAGATCACAGTGGTGGTAACATGTTTTCCAAAATTCTAATTTTTAATTGAAAGTTTGAATGTTATCACTAGCAACAGAAATGTCCATTGTTTCCCTCGAAGTGACAGCTTAACTGCATTCATTTCTGTGAAAAATCTTTGCCAAATACCCATGTCTAAATAAATATAGTTTTTTGTCAGTCATGGTACTCCACAATAAAAGTAATTGGTTCAGTTCACAACTTAAACAATGGCACAAATGCTATTCCTTACTTTGCTGTGCAGCAAAAGCGCTTTGTGCATATTTCTCATTTTATCACACAGAATATTAAAAAGAAAACATGTCCTTAAGGATTAAAATGTAATAAAAATGATAAAAAACCACTGCTTTATCAAGGGCTTTCTTGAGTAAAAGGCATTATTTTTTTCCTCTGTGTGTGTGATTGTGAAGAATACAATGGCTGCTAGTATAGATTGATGCCTCTGCCTGGATTCAAGCTAACGGGACACCTGTTTATCTACCCTTGCTATTACACCATATTTGCAAATGTGAACATGTCAAAAGATAAAAATGAAACGTTATTATTATGAAAGTAGGTCTTGAAGACCTCCTTGGTCCTCTCACGGATCACACTTTGAGAACAATTTGTGAGGATATGATCTTAAGTATGCTAAATGAGATGAAAAAGACAAAAAAATATAATATTTTTATATATTATTTTCTCTTGGTGGTAAATCATGGATAACATTTTGTCTTTTAAAATATTTTATGTATTTTCTTTTTTTATTTAGATATAGTTGGTGTACAATATTATATTAGTGTCAGGTGCGTAATATAGTGTCTTAACAATTATGTACTTTACAATGTGGTCACCTCACTAAGTCTAGTAATCATGTCACCATGCCAACTTATTACAATATCAGTGACTATATTTCCCTTTACCTTTTGCACCCATTCACTACCCCCATCCCCTCTGGCAACCATCAGTTTGATCTCTGTTTCTATGACTCTTTTTTTGGGTTTTGTTTTGTTTAGAGTCCACATGTAAGTAAAACCATATGGTATTTGTCTTGCTCTGTCTGACTTACTTCATTCTAGGTCCATCCATGTTGTTATAAATGGGAAGATTCTATTCTTTTTCCTTGCTAAGTGATATTCCATTATGTATATACTATATATAAATCACATCCTGTTTATCCACCTATCTGTTGGTGGACATGTAGGTTGCTTCCATATTTTGGCTATTGTAAATATGCTACAGTGAATATGGGGGTACATATATCTTTTTAAATTTGTCATTTTTTCTTTGGATAAATACCAGAAGTGGGTTGTAGGATCATATGGTAGATCTATTTTTAGTTTTCTGAGAAATATCTATATTATTTTCCATAGTGACTGCACCAATTTGCATCTCACTGATATTAAACAAGGGTTCCCTTTTCTCCATAGCCTTGCCAATGCTTATTATTTGTTCTCTTTTTGATAATAGCCATTCTGACTAGTGTGAGATGATATCTCATTGTGGTTTTGATTTACATTTCCCTGATGATTAGTGATGTTGAGCATCTTTTCATATGTCTGTTGGTCATCTGTATGTCTTCTTCAGAGAAATGTCTCTCCATGTCATTCTATGAGTTCATATTACTGTAATGAAGAAGAATGGAATATCATACTTTAAATTCTTGGCTGTAAAATGATAAGCTTCTAAACAGAAGGAGACACAAGTTTAATAAATGACAGGTTTTTTTTAAGGAAACAAAGGAACAAGACAAGCAAATAAAGAAATAAAAACTCATAGACACAGACAATAGTTTAGTGGTTACCAGGGGGAAAGGAGGGAGGGTGATGGTAAAAGAGGTCAAGGGTGTCAAATATATGGTGATGGAAGGAGAACTGACTCTGGGTGGTGAACACATAATGCAATATATAGATGATGTATTGTAGAATTGTACACTTGAAACCTGTGTAGTTTGGTTGACCATTGTCACCCCAATAAATTTTAATGAAAAAGACAGGTTTGTTTGTTTTTTCCACATATGGAGGATATTAGGACATATGTTGGCTGAAAGTAAATTAATATAGAGTAGGGTGGGTCTAAATATACAGGAAAAGAGGTATATCATTGACCAAAAAATATGTCCCAGGTGACACAATAGAAAATGAGACAAAAGCATGTAACCTATTTACATAGTCAGCATGATTCAAGGACATGGAAAGACAGGTGCTGTTTCTTATAATCTTTTTAGATGGTCTTAAGGGAAATAAGTGAGCTGAATGTCACTTGTATGTCAAAGAGACAACTGGTGTATTGAATAGCCCTCTAATCATGACACTGTATAATGTATGGGGTCTAGTATGTTCAAAAGGCAAACATGGATGCCTTGTTCAAAAATTATTAAGAATTTCAAGATGGCAACAATAGATTACAAGTGAGGTCGAGGCGCCATTGTATCTGCACAACCTGCATACTTGTGAATCCACACTAACTCTAAAAACCTAAACGTGTTTTAGTGCCAAATTCTAAGGCACAGCGTATCCTACTCCTTGGAAAAATTCAAGTATTTCCTCCAGCAATATAGTAACAAATGTCCTAAAACAACATATGTCTGCCAAATATAGGTTAGTTTTTTTTCTTTCTTTTCTTTTTTGGGCTATTAATATAATTAAAAATATTGGAGCTTCATTTTTGGAAATGAAACTTCAGAAAATCACCCTCTAAGGGGTTAATCTAAGCTTCATATGATGTGTGTTTAAGTTTGCTCATTAAATATTTTCTCATTTTCAATACTAAGCCTTTGAAGTTTAGTATTGCCAGTCATCCTGGCAAGTGTTTCATCAAAATATAAATTCTGTACACTGAATAAAACAACATAGAAAGATGAGTTTACTGCAAGGTTTTTGACCTGCAAGCCAGGAAACTCAAAACTATGGGAGCAATGATTTCTGAGTTGCTTATAGACTGAAGGGGTTTTATGGGGTAAGTTTTGAAGTTTTTGGCTTTTCCAGCTTATTGGTTACCTAGTGATCTTTTGCCTTATCTAAATCATAGTAACTGAGTCAGGAGAACAAGGAAGTTCAAAGGTGGTATGAGCAAACTTGGCGTTTGGTAATTGATTAGCATTCCCTGCTGATTTCTGAGAACAGTAAATTCCTACAAATCATATTAGGTAAAGTTAAGTTTTATTTTTCTTTAATGAGCCTGCATTGGCTAACTCCATTTTGTCTCTAATATAAGTGACTCCATTTTAGTTTTGGTTCTACAGTTTTCCAAATATAAGATTGGAAACTGTATCTTCAAGTACAAGAGTTTGGTTGTCAATTTCCTTGAATATTTAGAATATAATTTATGAGTAAGTGTAAAGATTTTCATAAAATTAAATCAGCTGCATAATAAGTGCTCAATAATAAAAAGTAAATAAAAACAAGTATAAGATTTACATAAAATAGTATTTTAATCTATACATTGTTGTTTTAAGTTCTAACTTGAAAAAGTTTTCTGCTTTCTTTTTCTTTTCCTTTAAAAAATGTTTTTGGAGTCAAGTCATGTTGTCTTCTGGTGGCTCAGTTACAACATTTCTTTATTTCTAAGGACAGAAAATCCATTCCATGAAATTGTGATAAATGAAAAAGAATTCTTAATGTTAATCTCATCCCTTTTTGGTATGTAGTAAACCACTTTAACCTGATGGCAGGTATATCATTTCTAGATACATTTTCTTTAATAAGGTTATATTTTTTAAATTCAATAACCACATTTATTCAATCCACAGATTTGCAATCCTATTAAGTCTATTTTTTTTCAACTTAATAATGCCTGTATATGAACAACATACAAATTTTAATACTACAAATAAATTGGAACAATATGTAGAGGTTCTTTGAAGTGACACAAGACATGATGTGTAACTGTTTCACAATAGGAAAATGTGTTGGGTTCCAGAGAGAAACCATGCTTAATCAGTATTGAGATGTATAGCTACACTTAAATTTTATTTCAATCAAGCCAATCTGAAAAAAATTGTATAATATTTTCCAAGGTCTCTGTGTAGATGTGAAAAATACATTGGTGAAATTGATTTTTGATCTAATTAGAGTAGATCTTCATTTACTTCATCATGTATGAATTTATTTTTAATTACAATTCATAGTTTTAGGTTTATATAGCTTACGCTAAATCACTAATTAGGCATAGATTAATTTTCTTGAAATATTTATTTTATTTAACAAACACTTACATAGTACCTAGTACGTAGTAAGTTCTTCTAAGCCTTTTATAAATATTAACTTGTTTAATTTTCATAGCAACCCTAGCATGAAAGTACTGGTAAAATTCACATTTCACAAATAAAGCAAAAAGAGGCTGAGAGGCAATGTCCACAGAAGCCAAACAGTAACTACTCTGTGCTAATAGAATTCAAAATAGTGGTTACCGTATTTCCCCATGTATAAGATGCACCCTTTTTCGAAAAATTTGGGGTCTAAAAACTGGGTGTGCCTTACACAGTGGTTGTATGCGCACAAAAACAAGGGTGAAAAAAGCGGGAAATGCAAGTAAAACAAAATCTACAACCACTGTATAAGACGCACCCAGGTTTTAGACCCCAAATTTTTTGAAAAGGGTGCGTCTTATACATAGGGAAATACAGTATCTTAGCAAGTGACTAGGATGGTCTAAGAGTGTTTCCTGGGGGCGCATGCCATTCTTTTTCTGGATGTGGGTGCTGGTTACCCAAGTTTGTTCACCTTGGGAAAATACGTTGAGTTATACACTTAAGATAAGTACATTTCTCTCTCTCTCTCTCTCTCTCTCTCTCTCTCTCTCTCTCT
>NW_017732313.1:26226-108820 GCF_001890085.2 Hipposideros armiger
TATATATTATTATGCATTATTCTTCAATAGAATGTTGGGGATAAAAAGGTCAAATGTCTTGCTCAAAGTTGTGTAATTCATAAATGGCAGAGTCAGGATTTGAATCCAGGCTTTCCTAGGTTTTGAACCACCATAATAACAGAATGCTTTTTGAGATATTAACTTTTGGTTTGCTCTTTAATTTTCTCTCCCTGGGCCTTTCCCTTTACTCCATCTAGAGAGCAAGGCCCCTAGCCTAGTATCGCTTTGTTTCAGCGATCTTCGCATATTGAATCAAAATTTCAGGAAGACAACAGCTCTTTCCATTTTTTCCTTTTATGTAAAAGCTTAAGGATATTAAAGAAATAAGTTATATAGAAGAGAGGTAGACAAGATTGTCTTGGAGTATAATAAGAGCAGAGCTATTCCCAGGTACTGATGAAGGATGAAGTCAGTAATTCCCATACACTTTTAAGAACCTATTTCTCCTTTCAAAGCAGTGTTCAGACATGGTGGCAGGACTTCAATGGGGGTGACTATTGGTGAAACTGAGGTTTCGGAATCCTGGCCCTGATATTCACAGCCTGTTTAAAGATCGCTGCAGTCAAGGGGAAGATCACCAAGGGGCATCCAGGGACCACAATGGCCTTGGTCAATGAGAATGTCACCAGTGACATAATGGGTAGATAGTAAATGCATTTCTTTCACTCTGTAGGCATTATTTAAACATATAGATTATTTGAATCAGTTGTACTAATTTTTTTGTCTTTATTCAAAATCATTGCTGTAAAAAAATGTAAGTATAGATATTTTCTGTATGTATCTATATATCTATATCTATCTATCTATCTATATCTATATCTATGTATCTATATGTAATCTAGGGAAGACAGAAAATTCATCTTAAACAAGAAACTTTTTGGTTATTTTTCTAATGTATATCCCATGTTTAGCATGAAATAGAAAACAATTGTAAGTCAATAACCACTATATCAGGTTTTGAAGTTAAAAAAAATGAAATTCATATTTGTATATGTGAAATTGGTCTTTTGCATTGATCTGCTTGTTTTATCAGTTTTGTGAATGCAATAGGATTTCCGTAAGTATAGCTATATGCAATTGAAAATGGCTTTAAATTTAAAGGAGTTCTGAATTTCTGCCCATCTTGAACATTTAAAATTTTAAAGTAGATCTCCTGATTTCAAGGATAGTAAAGAGTCCATAACAATAAAAGTCTGAATCATGGTATTGTGTAGTAAGGGGGGAAAAAAATGAGAGAAAGAGAGTGAGAATGGTATATTCTCTCAGGCTGCTCCTGGTTTCTAAGATATCATTGGGGAAAACAGAAGGCAGGAAACCATATTAAGGGGAGGTTGTCATTCACACATATTGCAAATATCATGGCACTCCAGGGCTTTTTCCAAGTCTGTGCACTCAGCATCAGAGTCAGCGTAATAGTTGCTTTTTGTCATATGAAGCAGTACTGGCTTTTGGCTGCGTTGAGAATTAATTATTTATCTCTTCCAAGTCCCGAGTCACTTGGTGTAGTAGATTCTCATTTTGTCCCAGAGGCGTAAAATCAAAACACAAGAAACATAGTGTAGAAAGTGGTAGAAAGGCTCACAATGACTCTTGAGAGAATCACTGCAAACTGGTCACAGTTGATTGCTGCCTGGCCTTGAAGCTCTGTGGTGCCATAGCACTGTTTAATACTTTGTAATTTAGGCCCTGAGAGGCATTTTGTTTGTTCGTTTTTTTGTCTGGATCGGTGAGCCAAAGTCCATCAGTGAGTCAAAGACAGTGACTGTCTATTATGTAATAGACAACAACTGTGTTTGGATTGTCTCCCAACGTTACCTTCTCTGATCCCAAGTCACTCTGGGAGCCACCACTATCTACTCCTGCCAAGCCTCTCACTCTTAGACTTTCTCTATATCCATGAGGTTATAAAACCTGCAATGCAAGAATTTAAAATATCTTATTTTCTTCTGCAAGAAGCACCTGGGATCCACATTCACTGGCAGAGTGTTAGTCCTTGATAACTTTCTCTTCTCTCTGTGTAAATTCAAGCTACATGAGCAGTGCTATTCCAGATATGGAACTTTTATGAATTTTTTCCCTAGGAAATAAAGTTTATGGGTTTTCTACATAGGAACATACTTTTCAGGGTTGGATTTTCCATGTGGGCTTTGCACACGTTTACTATTTTGAATATCATGTACAAGATCAAAATGATTTAGAAAATTTTTCATGAGGTATAGCCCTAGGTGATAAAGTGAAAACCAAAATAAGTCATTCTGACCTAATAGTCGGGGAGATTAGAAAAGAACACAATGTCTTAATATAACTATTTAAAGGGAGAATAAGGGCAATATTGAGCTTGTTATTTTATCTATATTCCAGTAATATTTCACTGGACTTATTTTCACTATGGTCACCTCTGGATTTCTAAGAATCATATATAATACTTTTTTTCCTTTTTCTTTTACTTGCTCTTTTGGATCATTGACTATGTGGACACTCTTTATTTTGAATCTCTCTCTCTCTCTCTCTCTCTCTCTCTCTCTCTCTCTCTCTCTCTCTCTCTTTCTCTCTCTCTCTCTCTCTCTGTTTCAACGTTATTTGGCCAATGTGTTAAATTCCAGTGTTGTGGTGAAATTCTTTTCTTTCTTGCTTCTCATGCCTTCAGTTTCTTTTAGTTCCTGTCTTATTTTCTGACTGTTCCCTCCTATGGCTTTTCAATAGACTTAGTTCCATCTACCCATCTTAAATGATTTGATTTCCATGGATTGAAGCCGAGGCCTTCTTTTCCTTCTGTTTTATTGCTTTAGTCAGGCACTCTTGTTTATGTCCATTTGTTCATATAGTAGTTTATAATGATGGACCCAAATTTATATGTTATCCAATATTTTCATGCACTCTAGAATTATATGTAAAACTAACTTTTAGATATCCCATGTACTCTTTAGACTCCATTTCTAGAATTGAAATAATTGACTTCTTCTCTCTCACTGAGATGCTTTTCCTTCTGTGTTTCTTCTCCCATTTTGTATCACATACATTGATACAATAGGCCTGACAGTCATCTTAACTGTCAACTGTTTCTTTACTCTCATATTTTTGCTGAAAGTCATATTGTTAATGTTTTTAATTAAATATCACATTTGGTCCTATTTTCACCCCGTTGCCACTGACTAATTTCAGGCCTTCCTTGTTATTTGTTTGTTTGTTTGTTTGTTTGTTGTTTTAGCTGAGCCATCCTGCCACCTGTTGGCAGCTTAGCGGCTGCTCAGCTCAGACCGGGACTCGAACCGCTGTTGCTCAGAGCTCAAACTCTTGAGTGAGCTCTTAACCAACTGAGCCACTCAGCCGGCCCTTGGCCTTCCTTGTTATTCATTTGCACCATTAGCAATTCTGATTTACTCTCTCCAGGTCCTGCCCTATTTAATCTATCTTCCATATAGCAATGAGTGATCTTTTTAATAAACCCTTGTTTATATGGTCAATTAATCTATGGCAAAGGAGGTAAAAATATACACTGGAATAATGACAGTCTTTTCCACAAGTGGTGTTGAGAAAACTGGACAGATACATGCAAAAAAGTGGACCACTCTATTATACCACATAAAAAAATAAACTCAAAATTGGTTAAAGACTTAAATATAAGGCCTGAAACCATAAAACTCCTAGAAGATAACACAAAGTAAACTATTTGGCATCAATCTACATAATATTTTTTGGATATGTTCTCTTGAGTGAGGGAAACAAAAGAAAAAATAAGCACATGGTACTATATCAAATTAAAAGCTTCTACGCAGTGAAGGAAACTTTCAACAAAACAAAAAGGCATTTCATTGAATGGGAAAATATATTTGCAAATTATATATTTGATAAGTGGTTGATATCCAAAATACATAAGAAACGTATACAACTCAATAACAAAAAATAAATAAATAAACAATTCAATGGAAAAATGGGCAGAGGATGTAAAAGGACAATTTTCCAAAGAAGATATACAATGACCAACAGACATATGAAAAGATACTCAACATTGCCAGTTATCAGGGAAATGCAAATCAAAACCACAGTGAGATATCACCTCACACCATTCAGAATGGCTATTGTTAACAAGTCAACAAATAACATGTGTTGGCAAGGATGTGGATATATGCACCCCTATGTTCACTGCAGCGGTATGTTCAGTAGCCAAGATACTGAAGCAACCTAAGTGTCCATCGATAGATGAGTAGATAAATAAGATGTGGTATACACAAACACACACACACACACACACACACACACACACACAATGGAATATTATGCAGAAATTTAAAAAGAATGAAATTTTGCCATTTGTGACAACATAAATCCAGAGGGTATTACACTAAGTGAAATAATCAGGGAGAGAAAGACAAAAACCACATGGTTTCACTTATCTGTGGAAATCTAAAAACTAAACAAAAGAAACAAAATAAAATTTAAAAATACTCATAGAGACAGAGACCAAAGGAATCTTTACCAGAAAGTTGGGGGTAGGGGGTGAGTGAAAGGGGAATATAGTTGTGGTAAGTTTACGTGGTGACAGATGATTACTAAAATTAGTAGGGTGATCACATTGTAAGGTATAAAAATGTTGGATCACCTGAACCTAATATAACCAAGATTATATACCAAATATTTTTAAAGAAAAAGAAAAAGAAAAAACAAGAGTGATCTTTCTAAAATGATATTTTGAAACCATTTCTTACGTTTCCTATCTTAATGGTTGCCACAGTTTATAAAATACAACTCCAATTTTATTACTGTGACAAACATACATAATAACAACCAAGCACAAAAAAAGTCATGTAATACGTTTATTTAAAATTAAGTTTTGCTCTCTCATGCTTCTCTACCTTTGCCTTTTTTACTAGAATGGCATTTTTATTTATCTTTAATCTCATCTCAAGCAGTATTTTTTTAAAGAAGTCTTCCAAATTCTCCTAAGCTGACTTAGAATGTCCCTTCCTTAGGCTGTATTAGCAGTAAATTTGTCTTAAATTTCTCCACTAGACGACTCATCACATTGTTTTTTCCTAGCTTGCTTACATGCTGGAAAGCAACCTGGCTTCACAGACAGCACATCATGAAGTCCCACTACTTAGCACATAGTATGCAATAAATATATAGTAAATAAGAGAATTAATGAAATTTTTTATTAAACATGTACTAAGTTTGTTATTAAATACATAGTCATGTGTAAGGCCAATAAACCACTTGTTTTAAAAATGAGCTTTCCAGGGTGGATTAAATTTTTTAAAATAGAAATAAGAAGAGATCCTTTTTTCCAGATAGGGAAAGTGATGCAGACCGTGGCACAGGACATGTTCAAGTCTAGCAAATTATTTGATGGGAGCATAGAAGGGAGGATTTAGGGAAGGTTGTAATGAAGGGACTTGAATGTGTCATATTTTCTGTGATTTAAAAGAAAAACCCACAACTTTAGCACAGACAATATTATAGAAAGGTGTCAATTTGAATCTATCTCCTAGAGACATTAGGTAATATTTAAAATACCCCCAAATAATCAGGAATACATAATCTAGGGGTACTTATTTGGCATGTAAAAGACTCTGATGAGGATTCCACCCTCCAAAGGAAGCTGTTAACAACAGTTCCAGTATCTGTTATCTTGGTCAGCACCACTCATTTATTTTTAAGTAGCATAAAGAGTGCTAGAATTTTTTTCCCGACCATTCATAAAGTGTGTCTCATTAGAGACACATGGATGGGCTTAATAAAATGTATGGCACCTCTATACTTGCACAGATAGGGCAGGAGCATGTAGGAAGTTCAGCAGTCTCTTATCCTTTGAGCACATTCCTTCCTGTCTTAGGGCTTCATTCTTTCACCCGTATGCTATCACCTGATCCAACAAGAGAGGTGGCCAAATTCTGCCACTGCAATATGGTTCCATTTTCTTCAAGTGGATCTCATAGTTGGAAGGGCCAAAAGGGAAGAAAGATCTGAGATATTATTGACTAAATAATAAAAAACGACGTGATCTTGTGTGTGCCGGGTTGCTGGTATGTGTGTGTGGTGGTGTGTGGGGGCAGAATTAAATCTGATACTGAACTTCACATCTTCTGGATGTGGTGATGGGTGGAGGGTACCTGCAATTCTCAACTATATCTATCTATTGGAGTCGGATCATCTCTTCTTCCCCCAAATTAATCAATGTGAAAAGCCGAAGCAGTTTACGTCAGTCCACAGCACAGGTTAAGGCACTTGGTATTAAATTTGTTAGAAAAAACGAGATCACTGAGGGAGCTGGCTAGTTACCATGTGGGTTAGTATGTGATCTGGTGAGTCAAGAAAAAGGATTGCTCTTTATTAGAAAATTAGCTTCAACTCTTGCTAAACTTGGTGAACTTTTTCTGTGTGTAGATATAAATCTGGACCCTATAGCGGTGTTGCTGGATTATTCCAAATCCATAACTATTTCTATTACTACTCCTTATAATAATCATCATCGTTAAAAATAAATCTCAGAACAAATATGGTGTTACCATTGGTTCTTCATGATTTTGATGCGTTTGTCATCATATCATTCACACCGTGCAACAAATTGCTAAATAATATTGTTTGTTTGTTTATTTGTGGCTTTAACATTTAGGTTATTGTAAGTCATTATTCTTCAAACTGTTGTAATGACAAAAAATTTAGATGTTCTTATATTACCCATCATTCATCTCTGTATTTATTATTGGTGTCTTTCCTTGCTCCAAGCATATGAGTACTTAATTGTAGAGCAAGGGCACTGGATGCATCAAACTTGGTAGTTCCAAGTTCAGGTCCTTGGAAGACATTTCCAAATGCTCCAGTCCAGGAGTTTTGCAGTAGTTCATGTGTGTCCCATTTCCCCTTTCTGCTACTTTCCTGTGACAGAGCAGTATTGGGCAACCAAATAAATGAACAATAATGGCGAATGAGGAACAGCTCTTCCAACTATATTTCTTCCTTTCTGTGGTTTTAAGTTTGACAGTGCTAAGTTTCTCTTTTGTGGAGTAATGAATATACAGGAATGAATATACTTTATAAAATGATTAAAATTTAATTAAAGTTAAAACAGAAACTTACTTTGTGTCAAAGCTATAACAAAACTTAAAATTTGTTTTACTACTTTCCATTAAGTTTTAGATGCAAGAGACACAGTTATACTTTTAATAACACCAAGCTATGTTACATATTTGTCCTAAATGTATCAACCTGTTGGGAAGAAAAAGTGTCTAAAAAAGATGTTAATTTTCCAGTCTCTGACAAGCTGTCTACCAAATGACTTTCCTGTGACAATAAATAGGTTTCGTTGACATGTTTATTTACATACTATTTAATATACCTTGCATTGAAAGGAGACAAATAATAACTTGAGTCAATGCTGGATTACTTTGCTCTATGCAGATAAGAAGATAAATTCAAGGCCTCTAATGCAAAATGACACTAATCCCTCACTAGTGAATGAGAACCAAAAATTCTCTGTGCCTTATCCCCCTTTTGTTGTTCATTAGAATAGTGTCCTTGTTTTCTCCTTTTGAAGTACATGGAGGAACTAAAAGAATAGAGAACAACAAATGTGATAAAATTCTGGAATTCACTGCATAATAGCTTTTCCTTTTCACAGATTTGCAAATAATAAATGTATCTAAATATAATGATGAAAGATATCTTCCATTTTTTTTATATACCTTGTATTGGAAGAGTTGTGCTAGGTGTTTGATCTTTCATAATTCATCCTGCTTCTATGGTTAAAGGCCAGCGTTGGTATCTTAAAATGTATTATTAATTATATTTTTTCATAAAAATGTCTTCTTAGATGCAACAAGATTGCTCTTATACTTCAAAGCAAAATGATCTGAGTAGATTCTTAAGTTTAACATAATTTGAGGCTCTGTGGGGGTAAATTTTAGATTTTTAAAATTCTTGTTTGGCAGCAGTTTCAGGATTGGCTGAAGTGTCTAATAACAAAAGAATACTACTTCAATTATATGTCTTATAATGACCAATATTAAATAACCATCTGTTAATAAGCCTTACTTTTCAATGTGTTCATAGTAAAGAATGGGGTTTATGGATTCTATTGCTGAGAGCACTGTGAGGCGTGGACAGTGTAACAATGATTGAAGCAGCCCTGATATTTACCACATCCATGTCATTGTACATAGATGCTGGATATAAGCTTAATATTTAAACAAGTGATCCAAATTGGCTAACTAGAGATCAGTAAGAACAACATAGGTAATAAAACCTCTACTATCACAATAATTCAGTTATATCAATAAAACATCTCTTTTGCAAACAATTAAATTGATTAGTACTTTATGGTCATATGTATTCCTCGAGATAACGAATAATCATGGAAAGATCAATAGTAAAGTTAGAGAAAGAGAAAAAGTGAAACTAGCTACACGCCTTTCTGAGAAACTGGTTTTGCTGGGGTATCAACATTCTTCTTTGTGTCTGAAAACTTGCTGGGAATGTTTACAAGGCAATATATATTTCTCAGTCAGTCCACACATGTCTATGGCTTCTTCACTTCATACATGAGAAATTTCACCAAACTCTTGTTGAATTCAAATCACCACAATGGGACCATCTTCACCAATATATCAAGTTGATGTATACAAATCACATCATTTGTGACTTTGTGACTCTTTGTGTCAGCATACAAATATTATTAATTCAGGGACTCTTTTTTTTTTTCATCAGAAAATTAGGCAACCTATAGGAGTTTGGTAAATACTAGGAAACATTTCTTGAAATTAAAATTAAGAAAGTATAGCATTAGAATTCTGAAAAACAACATTATTATTAATTTATTTGAACAGTTTCAACTTTATAATTTTAATCTCAGTTCAAATGAATGGAAAATAAAATTCATATACAAACTAAGAGGCAGAATGCAACTCAATTGAAATACATTTTAATTAAAAAAACCGAGGCTCATTTTCAATTGGTGGCCTCATTTGCACTCCACTATTTTCTCTTGCCACTTAATGGCAGTACAGAACCCTGGCAGCTGCCTTGTATCACAATTGTGAGCTGTCAAGGTAAGTAAAAGAAGGTATGAAACCTGATAACTTTGGTCAGGAACAGTTCTCTAACTGCAATTATGTAGTGAGTAAAGAGTTCGTGACATTAATTCAAAAAGTCCAGTCTAAATTATTAGAGGCTCTCAGTCGTATAGGGGAATTCTTTTGTTATTGAGTAGGCTTCTGAGATTGTATTTAGCCAAAATGACAGTGCTTTCATCTTGAATTTTTCATAGCACATCTCCATTTCAGCTGACAAACACCCACAAAAGAAGATCCATCTTTCTAGCAATCAAGATAATCATGCCTGGCTTTCTCTGCTCCTCAATGCCATAGGTCAACATTTTGCTATGTGCAAAACTGACTAATGCAGGTAATAAACTGTTGAAATTAGAATTGTGTGATAGACTCAGAAGAAATTCAGAGACTGCTACCTTCCTGAATGCAAAATTCCTTCAAAGGAGAACACAGAACGAACTTGTACAAGATTGACATTTGGCTGCCTGGCAAAATCTTTTGTTACTGTCCAAACTTAATGGTAGGACAGATTTTTGTTTTTGTTTTTCTCCAAATATCTCTGTGTATTTAGGTATACATTCCAAACACACCTAGCCCCATATATCTCTTTCAACATACAGTTACATGTACATTTTAAACCTCTCCTGATATTTTGATCCAATAATCAACTACAAGGCTCAGCTGTTCAGCCTGCAGCTATTGATAGCTTGAAGGCTTGTAGGGGTATGTGAAATCCATTGTGCTCTCGGGTTTGCTGGCTGCTAGTTGTTTACAAATTATCCCCATCCACATGTATTCCAACCCTGCTATACAACCACACTGACATCCCACTCGAATTACTTATTTCTTTCTTTTATAGGGAACTTTACTCTTTTTTAAGCTTTTTCTTTAAACTATTTAACAGGAAATAGGAAAATGTTTATTAAAATAATAGAGTCAAGTGGACTTTTCTGTTTTTAAAATAGACTATTGCCTTCTTTTTTGGTTCATGTAAGATTGTGCTGGCAGATAGAGCCCACAGGTAGATTGACTTTATCTCATAGTTGCTTAGAAAATATTATTTAACAAACTTTTTCTATTTTTGTATTTGTAAGACAAATTTATGTAATTTCTCTAATGATTTTAGATCATAACACAATGGGTTTTTCAAATCTTTCTTTTTTAAGTACCAAGAAGTTCATGTATATCTCTGCAGTTCATGAAGGACCCTAAACAAGTTTCAAGTTTCCACAGAGTAGAGATGAAAAATGAAAGAAAAAGATTGTCCTCTTTCATGTTATGAGAAAATATGTTGAAAGTAACCTTCTTTAGTTTTGTAGAACATAAAAATCAATACTTGATTAAGTATTTGCCAGCAAAGTGTTCTTGCAACTTGTTTGCTATACAGAATTATTACTATATTTTTGTTTTATTTTTACAAATAGTTCTTTGGGTACTCTGCATTTAAAAGAGTGAAAAGAGTGTGCTGCTTGATAGCAACTTTTCTTGTTAAGCTGGTTCAAGTGTTCAAAATTATTGTTTATTATCACATATGGTAGGACTGAAATATACCAAGATTTCCAGAGTAACAAAAGGAGTAAATATAGAGTAAAATGCCTATGGAAGCAATTGATAATTCTTAGAACACTGAGTCATGAAGAAACAGCCAATTCACATGTGAATAAATAACATATTTGATCTGTTATATTCTAAAAGAATTTACAGTGCCAATCCTTTAGAAAAAACCTAAGTCCAATGATTGTATTTTTGTGATACATACACAGACTAATACATCACTTTTGTTATGTGTTCCATCAGGTTTTTATGTCTTCCTATAATCTTCCATATATTACTCAACTCAGTGGGAATATGGACATTATATGCCAAATTAGGGTTTATGAAGTCCCTAGCTAAGGGACTTCTAAATAAGAATTAATGTAGAGAGATCAGTCATTCATTTAGAATGCATAATAAATTCAAATATTTCACTTAAAGAAATAAGTACATTCCTATTGTTTATAGCAAAGCATTAGGTAGGGAAATTGATAAAATATTTTTCTTAAATTTTAACATTATCTCAGTTTTCCATGTCACACCTGGTGTAAGATCTTTTGGATTTTGTCTCCATCTCTATTGAAATGATATTATGTCATTTTAAATGCTTCCTCCAATTTAGACTTGGGGACTTTAAGGACTTCTCATGAACACAGTTCCTCAGTTAGATGTGATGTTTGATTCTTTGTGTCTGCTATTCTAACTCAGACTTTCTGTGGGGATGTTTGATAGAAAAGGCACTGAGGTCAATAAGAGGCCATAAAGGCACTTTGCTGCCACCAGTGCCCCAAACGTGTTTTCAATCAACTTCAAAAAGTCCAATGAAGACCAATGAAGCCATGTCAATGTGTTTCAAATGAGAAAATGAGTCTCAAAGTCATGATTGCCATGACTTTGAAATTTTTAAAGAAAGAGCACCATTTTACATCCAGCTACTATATTTTCCAACCACCCCCCGCAAAAAAAAATAATTACCTGAAAAGTTTCATTACACTAGTGCACACAGAAAGTGAATTTTGCAGTTAATGCAATAATGAGTAGAACAGAAATCTAGATAGGCAGAACAAACCCGCTTTTGAGTGACTTACTTGGTTTAAAACAAAAGCCAGGAAAACAGACAGAAATTTACAAAAGAAGGCATGGTCAAGCAAAGATGAAGAAAATGAGACTCAGAGAATTTAAGTAATTTCCCTAGAATCACCCAGCTAGTTGATGAATGAGCAAAACTTTGAACCCATGTATGTTCTACCACCAAATACTAGTTTTTTTTATGGGGATTGAGCTGGTTTCTATTACTACTTATAAGATGTTTGACTTTGTCGTAGTCCATGCAGACCTCTATAACAAAACATCATGGACTGGCTGGCTTATACACAGCAGCAATTTATTTCTCACAGTTCTGGAGGCTGGCAAGTCTAAGATGAAGTTATAGACAGTTTCAGTATCTAGTGGGGTCCCACTTCCTGCTTCATAGACAGCTGTGTTCTTCCTGTACTGACATAGTGAAATGGGCCAGGGATTTTCCTGGGGTATCATTTATAAGGGGACTAATACCATTCACAAGGGCTTCACTCTATGACTTTGTCACCTCCCAAAGGCCCCATCTCCTAATACCATCACATCGGAGATTAGAATTTCAGCATGAATTGTAGTGCAACATCAACAGTCAGTCTATAACAACATCCTACTTCTAGGGAGAGATTTTAGGTATAGCCAATTCATTGAGAAAAGAAAAAGGAAAGCAAAACAAGCATTGCAAGCAAGAAAGAAAAACATACAAGTAACTGTTGCTAAGAGGAATGTAAAAGTTAAATGATTCTTATGAATATTAGAACAAGTTAGAGGATTAGGGTCTATGGTTGCATTGCCAGCATGGGAAGAGAAGGTGAGATTCTAACTCTGTTTGAGCAGAAATCAAAACTAACCTCCCTACATAAAGCCAAGAATCCTGAGGTACTGCTTCCTCTGTGCAATGGGGACTAGAGAAAGTGTCCATTAGTCCAGAGAAGCAATGTCACCAGCACAAAACTGGGATACCATGCAGGTATCAAGTAATGATATGGAGTCTTAATTTCACATGACATAGGTGGGGAGGGAATTCCTCATGAGAAACATAAAGTTAGTTCAGAGTCTTTGAAAAGCTTATAACCCTAACAGAAACAAATGCTAAAAATTGGACACTTCTGATTCAAAGGAAGAACAACATACATCATAAAATCATTATAAAAATTACAACTACTACCAGGAAACAAACTGCTATGAGTGTGAACTAACTAATATAAAAACAGGAGGAATATACTCTAAAAATTCAACTTCTAAGAGTTTAAATCAAGTGTTTTTGAAATGATCAAAGAAAAAGAAAAAAAATCATTAAATTTTTAATTTTTAATATTGAACAAGACTACATTAAAAATGGATTATCTAAATTTAAAAAAATCACCAGCTATTTTAACATTAGGTTATATAAAGCTGAATGGGCTTAATTAATTGGAATATAAATATGATGAAATCACTGAATATAGATCAGTGAGGAAAAAAAAGCAAATATGAAGGAGAATTTGAAAAATGGATGAATGAAAAGCAAACCTCCAGCCTTTCTCTATTACCAGTTATGAAAGCAGGAAATTGAGAAAATGGTAAAAGGTGCAATACTCTAAGATAATTTTGTTGACGTTTTTCCCAAATCAAAGAAAGACGTAAGTGCTTAGACTGAAGGTTTATATTAAGGTCCATCCAATACAAATAAAAACAAATTTCTACCCAGGCACAGTGGGGTGCAGAGGCCAAACATCAAAGACAAAGGGACACCACAGATCACTTATAAAGGAGTAGGACAATAGACTTTCTCTAGCATTGGAAAATATCAGGAGAGAGTATAATAATTTTGAGGAAGAACAAAGACAATTTCAAACATAAAAGACTGAGCTTACTGCTCTCAGAGTCTCACTGAAAATTCTCTCAAATATGCACTTCAGGGATTGAAAAAAGAAAAGAAAAAAGGGAATCCAGATGAAGGAGTAGATACAAAGCAATTGTATGAGAAGAAATTAGTCAAAGTTGTTACATCTATCTATCTATCTATCTATCTATCTATCTATCTATCTATCTCTCTCTCTCTCTCTATATATATATATCATTGGAATTGAAAAGAAAACTGATGACAACTTTGGTAAATTTTTTAAAAAGTTGAACATTAATTACTAGAATTCAAAAATATTTTTTAAATGGGAAAAATATGAAATTGCATTTGTCCAGGAAGGTGACAAAGATATTGAATCACCTTAACCTTTTAAAAGATAAGCTTGGGTGTTAAGCCTTAAAAAGTAAATCTATAAGTATACAACTTTAATTTCAAACCTGAAAAAGCCAATATGGGAATTAAGGAAATACAATCTATCAAACAGTGGGAAGGAAAGGGAGAAATATAAAAGCAAAGCAAAAATATGACAAACTAAGAACCACAAAACTAAATCATAGAAGTTATTTCACAATATCCACTATAATAAATAAACCAGTAAGTCTTCTTAATTTAAGGCAGAGACTTCCTGAATGAATAAAAACAGCCCAACCATGTGAAAAGTGTAAGGAACCTAAGTATCTATCAGTAAGAGGCTGGCATAGAAAGTTGGAGAACATTTGCAAGATAGGATAGTATATAGTATTTACAATGAATGAACTGGATATATATGTAAATAGCACAATTTAAAGAGAAAGAGGTAAAATAACAAAGATATATATGGCTTAATACCTCAGTGAATAAAATTCAGTCTCCATACAGTAGCTTGCCCAGCTTATATCACATGACCCCTGACTATCTCTATATCTGCAAATTTATCTCTTATCTCTCTTCCCTTCAATTATTCTGACCTATTCACAACTGACATTTGCAGTAACTGAGCAAACATGCCTCCATGCCAGGGCCTTTCATTCTGCCTGAAACATTCTGCCTTCAGATCTACATACAACATGCTTTTGAACTTCACTGAGGTCTCTGCTCAAACTCATCCCTTGGAACAGGGTTTTTTCCTCACCACACGCTCTAAAATGGTGTCCACCCTTGTGTGCTATCTCTTTTTCCTTCCGCATGACATTTAATTACATACTTATTTTTTAATTTTTATGTATTGAAATCATTTTATGGAAGTATTGACATAGGAAAAGCTGTGTATGTTTAATGTATACAATTTGGTGAGTTTTGAGATAAATATAAACCCATGAAACTATCGTCACAATCTGGGCCATAACTATATCCATTCCTGCCAAAAACTTCTTCCCACCTTATTTATTTGTTTATTTATTATTTTGTGATAAGAGCACAATGTAAGATCTACTCTCTTAGCAATTTTTAAGTTTATAATACAGTACTGTTTACTAGAAGCACTATACTGGACAAGGATCTCCAGGACTTACTCATCTTGTACAACTCGAACTTTGTACCTCGTAACTCATACTTCCTCATTTTTCCTTTTCCCAGCCCCTGGTAACCACCATTCTACTTTCTCTGCTTCTATGAGTTTGACAATTTTGAATTTCTCAAATAAGTGGTATCATGTAGTATTTGTCCTCTGTCTGGCTTATTTCACTTAGCATAATGTCTTCCAAGTTCATCCATGTTGTCTCAAAAGGCAGAATTTCCCTCTTTTTAAAGACTGATTAATATTCTATTCCAGTGTGTTCCATTTTATATATATATATATATATATATATATATATATATATATATATATAGTATGTGATATACATATATCACATTTTAATTATTCATACATCAGTAGACATTTAGGTTGCTTTCATAGTGTAGCTATTTTTTACAACCTAAAGTGTACGTTGCTTTCATAGTGTAGCTATTCATACACTCCTGAATGAATACAGTAATGTAGATATCTCTTCAAAACTGAATTCAATTCCTTCCTTTTTGATATATACCCAGAAGTGGCAGTGCTACATCATGTGTTAGTTTTATTGTTAATTTTTTGAAGAACCTCCACAGTGGCTGTACCAATTAACATTCTCATGAACAGTATACAAGAATTCCCTTTTCTCCCCATCATTTCCAACACTTACTTTTTTTTTTTTTTTTAAATAACTGGCATCCTAATTGGTACGGGTAATATCTGACTGCGATTTGGGTTTTGCTATCCCTGGTGATTAGTGATGCTGAGCACCTTTTTATATATCTACTGGCCATTTGTGTAACTTCTTTGAAGAATGCCTATTCAGTTTCTCTCCCCATTTTTAAATAAGGTTATTTTGATTTTTTTGCTTTGAGTTATAGGAGTTTCTGGTATATTTTGGAAATTAACCCTTTATAAAATATGGTTGCATACATTTTCTCCCATTACATAGGTTGACTTTTCATTCTGTTGATTGTTTATTTTGTTGTGCTTTTTTTAATTAAATATTTTGGATGACATTGGTTAGTAAAATTATATAGCTTTCAAGTGTACATTTCTATTATACATCATCTATATATTGCATTGGGTGTTCACCACCCAGTGTCAGTTCAAATTTAATATAATCCTACCTATCTATTGTATGTCAAAAAGCTTGTTCTCTGTTTTCTTCTTGAAAATTTATGGTTTCAGGCATAATTTTTAAGTTTTTATTCCATTTTAATCCAATTCTTTCTTTTGCTTGTAGATATCCAGTTTTCACAAAACCATTTATTGAAGACACTATCACTTCCCCATTGTGTATTTTTGCCACACTTGTGGAAGGTCAGTTGATGGTTTATTTGTGGTTTAATTTCTGGGCTCTGTGTTTTGTGCCTTTGATCTATATGTTGGTTTTTATGCCAGTACCATTACTGTTTTGATTACTGTCGCTTTTTAAATATATTGCTAGATGTTTTATTATTTTAGTGCTATGCTAAATGGATTCTTTTATAGTTTTCTTTTCAGATGGTTCATTGTTAGTATATATAAATGCAACTTATTTTTGTAAAATGACCCTCAGTTTTGCTGGATTTTATTAAATTTTGCTGAGTTTTATAGCTCTAAGCTATTTTTGTGGAATCTTTAGGATTTTTATAAATATAAATTGTATAAAATCATGTCATTTGCAAACAGAGCCAGTTTTATTTCTTCCTTTTTAATTGAAATGAATGTTATTTCTTTTTCTTGCTTAATTGCCCTGGCTAGGATTTCCAGTACTATGTGGAGAAGAAGTGTCAAAAGTAGGCATCCTTGCCTTGTTTCAGATCATAAAGGATAAGCTTTTAGTTTTTTTACCATTGAGTATGATGTTAGCTGTGGGCTTGTCATGTATGGCCTTTATTATGTTTAGGTACGTTCATTCTATATTCTCTTTGTTTAGAGTTTTGATCATGAATGGATGTTATATTTTTTTCTGCCTCTATTGAGATGATAAAATGATTTTTATCCTTCATTTGTTAATGTAGTGTATCACATTTTTTAATGTGTTGTTGAATTTGGTTTGCTAATATTTTATTGAGTATTTTTACATCTATGTTCATCAGGTATATCAGCCTGCAGTTTTCTTTGTTGTAGTGTCCTTATCTGGCTTCAGGATCAGGGTAACAGCAGTAATGACAATAGAACCAGGCACTAAGTAAATATTAAATTAAAAAGTAAATATAGGGCCGGCCGAGTGGCTCAGTTGGTTAAGAGTTCGCTTAAGAGCAACAGCAGTTCAAGTCCAGCCCGAGCTGAGCAGCCGCTGAGCTGCCAACAGGTAACAGGATGGCTCAGCTAAAAAAAAAAAAAAAAAGTAAATATAATTATCATTACTATTATAATTGTCATTACTATTGTTAATAGCTAGTTAACCTCTTCCTGATGACAGTCACAAACATATGGACAAGATAAAATGTTGGTCTGGAATTCATGTGCACCACAAATCAAAAACTCAGTGGAATAAACACTCTCTATGCTTATGTGGAACCTTAGAAAAGTTGTCTATTTAAAAAAGGAACCCCTGTTCTCCTTCTATCTCCTTCCATATATTTGACCTCTTTAACCTCTTCTACCACCTTACACTCCCCCCTTACGCTCTGGTAACCACTAGCCTGTTGTCTGTGTCTATGAGTTTTTGTTTCTTTCTTTCTTTGTCTTGTTCCTTTGTTGCTGTGGTGAACACATAATGCAATATATAGATGATGTATTATAGAATTGTACACTTGAAACCTATGTAGTTTTGTTGACCATTGTCACCTGAATAAATTTTAATAACACAAAAAGAAAAAAGACACATAATACAATATATAGATGATGTTTTATATAAATGTACACTTGAAACCTATATAATTTTACTAACCAATGTCACCCCAATAAATTTAATAAAAAATATAAATAATAAAGGTAAAAAATAAATAAAGAAAGAAGAAACCCTGGTGAAACCCTCAAAATTCTAAATAAATTCACTAGGTAATTTATTATTACTGGAAAGCACCATCATGAGAGGCTCATGCATTTTAATGGTACAATTGCATACTGATCAATAATACCATTTCAGAGCTATCAGTCAATCTATACTGTGTAGTCAGTGCAGCAAAATGCTCTTCACCACTATTAATGTAATTATGATAATAGCATATGTAAAGGCTCAAGCAACTTTATGCCCACTGAGCTGAATGAGATACTGAATTACAGGACTCTATGAAAATACCATCAAAGATACTTTTCTTCACTTCTCAGACTACTGATCCATGTTTTGTTAGCAATGCATAATGGTGGCTGAGTAAATTCATTATCTGGGAAGAGTTCTTACTACAGTGCCTGTAACAGAAAATTTCAACATTATTAATGACATAATTTAACACCAAATGATATATCAATGAGAATACCCTTTAATAAGATGAAGATATATTTCTAAAAGTTTACACTAAAATATTTAAGGTGTCAATTTATGAAATGTAGATATAATATTGTTATCACAATGTATATACTTTTCTTTAAACTTTATATCACCTTTAATGGAGTTTTGAAGGGTCCTTCATGAAGGGAACAAAAAGTAAAGAAAATATTTTACCTCTTTTGAGTCATAAGACTTGATAATCACCTTTTGTTCCTGTATGCACTGTTTTTAAATATATACATTTATATATATTACATATATTTATATTATGTGTATATATATATATATATATATATATATATATATATATATATATGTACTGTCCTTAAAAGAAAACATACATATCCATATTAGGGATGAAGCTGACAGAGAAACCCAAAGGATGATAAAAAGTAGTGGTGACTCACGGAGAAGAGAATGAAAGAACATACACCAATCATTGGCAGAACATGGGCTTAACCTACTGTGAGGATGAAAATTCTTCCACTTGTGTTAAAGCATGGAATGATTTTAAATGATTGTTATGGATCTACCTGTGCTTGGGGACAAGAGCTGGGTGAAAAGAGTGTTTTTAAATCCTGTGCAAGAAATTTGATTAATGATAAATACTCAAGAAGCCAACTAATATATAATTGAAAATAAGAGAACATAAATGAACATATTTATTAATAACAATACCAACAACATGTGGCCAGAAGCTACACTTTTCTTATTTGTGAATAAACTGTGAAGCAAAAAGGCTCATTGTATGGCCCAGGTTGGTAGCTACATTTGCATACGACTTAATGACTCCTAGATGCTGAAAGCCAACCATTCTACTGAAGTGCTCTTCTATGAAGAGCTGCCTGAAGGAGGCTGAAGTTTATCACAGTACGTTTATAGATCAGTTGAATGCCTTCATTTAATACTTCTCTTATTTATCATTTATTTAGCTACAGACTCATTCAGTAAATGAATAGAATAAGGCAGGAAGGTACAGTGGCATCTATAATGATTGATTCAATTATCTATTCTTCACATTTACAGTGCACATCACATATTACATACCAGGCACTGAGTCTGTGATTGATAAATTATGATCCCTTCCCTTCAAACAGGTCACAGCCTCAGAGAGGACTAGGACATTAGCACATACTTGAAAAGTTGAGACTGGAGCTACAGAAAATATGTTTTTTGCATAGCACAGTGAGGGTCCAGTAGAGGGAAGGACCTACATTTTTGCAGGGTTCAGAAAAGATTTCAAAAAGATGACATAACTTGTATGTGTAGGGTGAAGGAACAGTCCGGCAAAAGCACAGAGACATAAGAGAACATTGTTGAAGCTGAACAACCAGTTAAAAAAAAAAAAGAAAAAAGAATTTTAGGCAGTAGCATGTAAAGTCATCAAAATAGCCATTTTTACTGAAGCTATTTTAGTCATAATTAAAATTTCCAATTTATTTTATGACATTTTACTGCTTAAATGTGAAGACTTTTTTGAAAGATTACCAGATTCACAGAAATCTATTATTTAAGAAAAATTTTATTCAGATAATTTTAGTGCTTTTTAGTACTTCTCTCCTCTCCTGAATTCTGGTTTCTTCAAAAGCAGAAACAAACAGAGCTGATTAATGATTTCTCTCACTACTATTTTTCACAATAAATTTTCTTCACTGCCTATCAGAGAAATGATAAATGATTACTTGAAAGTATTTGATTAATGGCTAAGGATATAGATAAATGAAAGTTTATCAATATTCTCATGAGTTCGTATATGATCTTAGCCCAATTATACTCAACTAGACATACTCTCACCTATCTCACAGGAGAACTGACAACCTGAATTAAGGAGACATTATCACTGACCATTGAGCAAAAGAGGGGAAAAGAGATAAAAGGAGCTCTTAGAATCACCATTCCCCAGCATCAAGGTAAGAAAATTCCAAACCTGTAGACAATTTTAATGAGTTTATTTGAACCAACCTGATGAGAATTGCCAGAAAGCAAAATCTCAATGGATTAAGAAAATGCTCCAGAGAATGGCAGTTTTGCAGCTTATTTTATGCATTAGAATTAAAAGAGAAGATGTAAGGAGGGTTACATGAAATCCATTCGTGGTAGATTAAAGGGGTGGGAGAAAAAAAGCAAAGAAATCTCTGGGATTGGATAAAACGTAAAATGAAGACACCCACACTTCTTTCACATTGGTGGGTACAAGATAATTAATAATTAAATTTTATAGCACATAAAGATTGTATTCGAGGAACAAGATAACAATGAGAGGCGGTGTAGTCTAGGGCTCTGGTGAGGCTGGCTGTGCCCTGAGGGTTCCAGGAAAAGGGATTACTCTGACATTCATTCAAAAGGTATGTTATTTTAGATACAAAAAGACAATAGACAGGCTCACTTAAGTAAAGATTGACCTTTGTCTAGCAAGGTACAGGTCAAGCATGTGACGACCTGCCATGACTGGCTATTAATTAGGAATTTTTATGTTCAGACCATCCTATGTGGTTGATTTCAGTCACTGAATTTGTAGGCCCACCATGCTGGCCTCCCGTGAGTTTGTCAGGTGTAGTGTGTGGCCCCATTTTCATTCACACCAGAATTACCTTGGGTTATGGCCTCATCATCCAGACATCACCTTAACCACTGGTAAAGCAAATAAATATAGCAGCAATGACTCTCACAATAAAATTCATGGAAATGAAGGTTAATGACAAAATGCTAATAAAACATTTTAAGCTCCTTTGTAAGAAGACACTATATAAATATAAAATAATATTTACTAGTCATTTTAATGGGTTGAGAATTTTTATTGCTTGAGAAAGATACCCCATTTGAATTATGCTGGTCTTGCTCTGCTGTATATCCTTGGCTTTAAAACACAGCAAAGGTATTTTAAACTTCTAACTTTCTATTATCTCTGAATATTGGGAACGTGGCTGCTTCAACCAGCAGCTCTGTACGTAAAGTTCCAGAGGGAGAGTTTGATATTGAATGGCTTTTGAATTCCATGGCTGTTGGTGGCTGTGTTGAGAGAATGTGTTCTTTATTATTGCTAGCACAAAAGAAAATCACAATAAAAAAAGGAAATGCTGAACTAGAGAATATAACCTCTTGGTTGGGTCGGTGGCTGCCTCAATCCCAAGGCAAACATTCTTATCATAATAAGTCAGCATTCTCACTTCCCCTGACTCTCTTAAGCAATAAAAGGCTAGCAAAATCATTTCAGGTTCAACCCAAGAGCAGAGCTTTCCAGGATGCTAATCCACTGTTCATTTCACATAACTGCAAAGAGTTATGTTGGAGACCTGAGTTGTAAGACAGTGTTATCAATATCTAAAGGAACTAGATTTTACCAATCTGTTTCAAAAACGTGAAACTTCAGGTCCAAGTTCATGTTACTATATCCAGAGGGGCACACTTCACTTTTTCTATGGCAAATATACCAATGTGGGTAAAGCTGCTAGAAAAAAAAAAAAGAAAGAAAGAAAGGGTTTTGTAGTAAGAACATTTCTTATTATTTCACAGATGGTGACATACAATTCTACTGGGCATTCATTCTTCCTGCTTGAATCACATTGGAAACATAACCACTAGCATAGGAAGTGCCCCCATTTCACCTCTGCCTTTACGCTTGCTAAGATTTGGCATTTACTTTCTTTATATTGTCCATGGTCAAATTTCTGCATCACTTGATATATATCTATCTATATCTATATCTATATCTATATCTATATCTATATCATCTATATATATCTCGTTTTGTCTCCTTCCATCTTCCTTGTTAACTTACAGCATCCACAAAGATGTCAAAACCTTGACCAAATGTAGCCTTGCCTTTCCTGACTTGGGAGAACTTCATTCTGTTTCATTTAACCTTCACCCATGACTGATTCCCTAGACCATGTCCTCTCTCAAAGTGTGAGGGCTCTAAAACTGTAAATCCTGAGACTCTTTTCCTATTCCTTTTCTCTCTTATGTCAGCATCCTGTCCCTTTACTTTCTCATGAAGTTGTAGCTTTTATTGTGATCTTCATTCCCTTGAATCTTGCCTGTTCTCATGATCTCTCAGCTCTCTCTTGACTTCAAGTCCATTCCCATGTTCTCTGGATCTCACAATCAGTAAGAACTCTCTCTGACCAGTGCCTTCTGCTGCCGTGACTTGGCCTGTTGTAAAAATGGAATCAACTCCTGAGTTTCTGTGTTTCTGCTTCCCTTATGGAATGCCAGGTAATGGGTGATAGCCCCATGACACTAGTACAAAGCCCCAAGCCCCCATCTCTCTATATGGAGATCTTCTATCCAGTCAGGACTCATAATCTCTTTAAGAAACCCCAATTCCATTATTTAGACTCTTTGCTTTCTCCTGGCCCTCAAATCTTTTCTTTATCCCTCCCAGCAGGTGATTTATAACATATAAATCAATGAAATTTTAAGACATGGCTTTCCCAGATTCTCTTGCATTAAGCCCCAAGTCTATATTCACTACACTCTGATAATTGAGTGTGCTGTTCACCAAGTGATCAGGACTAGAGTGCATGTTTTTGAGGCCTTCTGCTGGGGCTTAGTGTTGGGGAGGGATGGAAAACAGACAGAGCCCTGGAGAAAACACTACGGGTATGAACACTCAAGCAGCAGTCACACAGCAACCACTGCAGAAGTATTTTGATATTTTAAAAACAGGTATGGCTGGACCAGCGATAATTGATGAATATCATCAGCCTTGTTGTGTCTTTCTTCCTGATGTGGAGAAAGGCCTTCCTCCCCCAAAAAACACACATGCACACTTCTGTGAAGGCCTCTCTCCTTCTCTGGGACTTTGTTAAATGTTCTCTTCCACCTCTGGGGCCAAACTCAAAGGATCTATCTGTAAACCTTGGATGGCTTCACTATTCTAAAAGTAATATTTATCTTCCCTGTCTTCCAATTTATTATCTTTTTATTTTTAACCTCCTTAGAAGAGTTATTCATTTAACTTTGCATTTAATTTCAACTCACATCACTTTGATGCCTGATCTTACTTCTACAAAGAAACAACTTTCATTTGGCCATGAGTGACCTCCCACCTACAGATTTCAGGCTGGCTTTTCATCTCATCCTATCTGACACTTCAGGAGCATTTAGTCTTGTTAACACACTTCTTGCCTTGGTGTCTTTTTGTTCGTTTGGTTGGTTTGGTTTCATTTTGGTTTTCATGACGTACTTTCTCAGAATTCATTTACTCACAGAACATTACCTACTAATCTCTTTCCATGGCTATCCTCTATGCATCTATCCCTTAAATGAGAGTGTTCCTTAGAGGTATGTTCTCAGCCCTATTCCTTTTGCTCTTTTCTCACTTCCTGGCTTATGTTATTCAAGACCACAGCTTTGGATACTCACCCACCTTCTATTCTTATGTAAATAAGCACATTCTTGTTGGACAAACACATACACATCTATACAACTTGTAGCTTACAGTAGTTTGTCTATGTGTCTAGTTGTGATTGTCTTTGCTGTTATATTACCTGGGGTTGACTAAGACTTTGAGGCCTACAAGTTGAAAATGTTCAAAAAGTTTGAGAAATGTTTGAACATAATTTAAATTTTATTTTCTGCCCCAGATCTCTCTCCTATCTTTTGGGAATTTCGATTATTTCTCTATTGGAATGTTCAAAATTATCCCATAGATAACTAATGGCCTTGTTTTTCTTAATTATATTATTAATTTGTTCTTCATATTGGATAATTTCTATTCCTCTAACTTTGATTTCACTGATTCTTTCTTATGCCATCTCAAATTGACTGTTGTGTTCCTCTAGTGATATTTTTCATTTCATATATAGTACTTTTTTAATCTCTAGAATTTCTGTTTCTTTTTATAGTTTCCATTTACCATTGATATTCTGTGTTTACCTGATTTAGTGTTTTTTCTTCATTATTTGAACGTGTCTTCCTTTGATTACTTGAACCTAATTATAATATATATTTTGAAGGTTTTTTTGTGTGTGTGTGTGTACTAAATCACACATCTGTGCCCACTCAGAGTCAGTTTCCAGTGACTGTTTTTATCTGATAATTTCCAAGTCTGTTTATATCTAATATATTTTGCTTGAATATTAAACATTGTAGGCTATACATTGTAGCAACTCTGAATTCTATTTTGTACTTCTGAAGGTTGTCAGTTTTGTTTTACTTTGTTTAATAATCTATTAATTTGCCTGGAATCTAACTGCAAAATAGTGTACAGCCATTGATTTTCTCATATCAGGCTTTTCTTTGTGCTTTAAAATTTTTATCTAGCTTCTTGAAACCTTCCATTCAGCTATATTGTTTAGTGACTATGCAATTTCTTATGCAGAGGTTATGTTGAAACATCCCAAGCCAGCAAAGTTTTTATTCTTTGCCACCTGAGCATTGTTCAGGCAGCATATTCACAGATCTTTCCAGGGTTTTGATTTTCACTGTGCTTTCTAGCATGTCCTGCACACATGTATAGTTTAGAAGTTGTTCAGTGATGTGTTTGTTGTTTCCCTTTAATATGTGTTTCTAGGCAAATGAGCCTTTCTCATTTCAACTATGTCAACCTTAAATATTTAGCTACTTTGCTGGTTACCCAAGCCCAGTTCACCACCTCTAGCTGGTAAACCTGTGAGTTTACACTGCCTAAATTTTGGAAAATGGGAATATCCCTAGGCAAACCCACCAAAATGGGTGAAGATATTTGCAAACAATGCTTCTGATAAGGGGCTAATATCTAAAATGTATAAGGAATTCATACAACTCAACAACAAAAAGACAAACAATCCAATTAAACAATGGACAGAGGACAAGAACAGAAACGTCTCCCAAAAGGACATACAAACTGCCAACTGATATATGAGAAATGATTCTTTTTACCAGTTTTGTGTATGTTTATACTTAGATTCTACAAATTAGAATTGCCTGACTTCTTCAGGATGCCCTTATAAAAAGAAGAGCTCAGATTATTTTTAAAATGTAACCTTCAATTTTGTTGAAAATTGTTTCTAAGGTACAAAACCTAATTACCTTACCATCTAAAATTCCTTAATGGCTAAAACTAACTCCTTTAATTATTATGACTAGCAAAAATAGTTACCTGGGTATATTACAAATATGCAAGTATAGACAAGATTAATTATTAATTTTCTAAATTTTATATTTTATTCTTTGCTTATTTGTTTGAAGAGTGCTTTTGCAGTGAAGATTTTTTTCCCAAATAGCTACTTTTGGGATCCATGGATATATGAATCCATGAGCACCCCCAAAATGACCACTTCTAAAGAGACTTCCTCTTCTTTTCTTTGCAACTCATATAGGCTTCAAACTCCTCTGCCTCTGCTGTGTCAAAAAGAGCCCTTTTGAGCAAAGGGCATGAAATCTTTATATTTCTAAATTGTAAAACATGCCAAAAACAGAGACAATTCAAAATGGATCATTCTATGATGTCAGCATTCATATCATCATTCACATCATCAATGTATAGACT
This sequence comes from Hipposideros armiger, assembly GCF_001890085.2. Classification (NCBI taxonomy): domain Eukaryota; kingdom Metazoa; phylum Chordata; class Mammalia; order Chiroptera; family Hipposideridae; genus Hipposideros; species Hipposideros armiger. The sequence goes on from NW_017732313.1 coordinate 52,114, forward strand.
TTATTTTTAGTCATTTTATTTATGTTGCTAATGCTCTACATTTACCAGCACAATAAGATTCCAAACAATATATCCTAGCTCTGGGTCATGGTTGATAAGTGCTGTTAGGACATGTGTCCCAATTTTTGGTTTAGAAAATGTGATCAGTAAATTATTACTCAGTATTGAAAAAGAAAATTCTAAGACTGTAAGCTATTTCAGATTTTATAAGTTTAGGAATTCTCTACAAATGATAAAGACCTACTTCCTCTTTTATTATTATTTTTTATGTCTCGTTTTACTTATACCTAAAAGAAGGATTTCTTTTCTAATTAGATTGAGGCAATATGTTGCCTTGTGTGAGTGGAACTCACATGAAAATGTTCATACATATCTTCAGAAGAAGAAATGTGATAGTTATCAGCATTATATGTAATGTTTTTGACATAACTCAGTAGTGTTTTCCATCACCCAACTTGTCACTAACTTGATACTACATATCACTTTTGTATTATTTTTCTTAATAAAACAAAAAAGGAAGCTTTAGCAAGGCAGCAGTAAATTCCTTTTTTAAAATTGTCTTTGGGCAATTAACTTTTTTCCTGGTATTACAAAAGGCAGGTATTGACACACAAGCAAATTCCTGTGTTTCCTCCTTCAATATTAAAGCAGTCTAAGAAGTCTTCATTGTACTCTTCTGGCTAAATTCTCTGTAAACATTTTCCTATTAGATCAATTGCAGTGCCTTTCTCTTAAAAGGACTCCAAATAAGCAACAGTAAATCATGCAGTAAGTTCTCCAATATTGCAAATCTGCATAGGAAAAACAGTAAATGGCACATTGAAAACAGTTCTCTGAAGCTCTGGGGAATAAAATTAATTCCAAGGACATGCAATAATGAGCTGCACTACAAAGCTGGGATTAGGAAAGCTACTTTTGCTTGAGAACAATACTTGACAGTTTTTTAGATTTATTTTTTATTGCAATATGGCTAAACATTTTTTTCAAATTATTAACCAAAATACAATTGAACATGTTTCACATCAAAATGTAGCAGACAAATCAATGCAAATACATTTTGTCTCAATCGAGTTAGACAAGAAATCCTTCTTGTAGATATAAGTAAAATGACAACATTTTTGTGATCCTTGCCTCACAGAATTTCCTTTTAATAGGAACAATATTTAATTTGTGTTATTTTTTCATATTTGACATAAATAAATTAGTAGACACAGGAAACAATGTTTTTTTTTGGTTTTTACACATGAAGGCCAATTAATTAAAGACACTTCATTAGCTCAGTCAGTTTTTAGCCACTGCCTCATCTTCATGTCACTTTCATGTTTTTATTCTTATTTTGTCTGACCAAAAAGGAAACATCACAGAGTTTTAAAAACTGAAGAATAATGCTATTCAAGAAATATGCACGTTAACATCTTTTTCAACAAAAATTTCTTTAGGTGGTGCCAAAGTGAACACTCCAATATTTAAGAAAGATGCAAAATCTTTAACTTTTAATGTTAAAACAGATAATACCTCAAGCTGAGTGCCAAACCCTTTTAATACAGGTCAAGTCCAAAACAATTTCAAAGCATAATAAAATCCATATGGAATGCTTTACAATGCTATTAACATCATTAAGTAAGTTTAAGTCAGCTTCCAAAGTATAATTTTTGAGTTCATAGCAAAGAGTTCTTGATATTGTAAAAAAACAGCCTGGTTGGTAAAGTGTATATGTAAGCTATCAACGATGTGGTATCTAGCTAGAAAATGTATTTTATTTTATATATTGTTAGCAGCTTCCTACAATCTTTGGAGTCTGACATGAGAAGATGCTTATTTAACCTGGTTAAATAAACTCACAACTCATAACTATTCCATCATGCAGGATTACAGATTATCACATATGCTTAGTAAATGAAGGAAAATATCTGATTGTGTGAGTTCACAGTGTTACACCATTGATTCATAATCTTTACTACACACTACTGCTATTACAAAATTTCACTGATTTAAATAGAGACTGATGACAAAACCCAGATAAGTTAAAAAAAGAAATTCCAGTTGGGCAAAGGGAGCATACCATGAATGATCAACATTTGTTTGTTTTGTTCTGTTTTCCTGCCAATATCTTCTCATACTTCTTAAAGGGAGAGATATAATACTTTTGCATTAGCCAAACATTCTTCCTTTACCTCCTGCCCACTAGAGGTAAATAGATAAATTGATAGACTGCTAGATTTTAAAATAAAATTTAACACTCCCTTAAAACACAAGAAAATTTTTATAAATGTATGAGTGTACTGCCTTACTTTGTATCCAATTTTGTTTTTGTTTTCTTACGGTCTTACATCTGTGACCACATTGTTGTCTCCAACTAATGTTTTATTCGTTAAAGCATCATTTCTGGAAATAGTGTGACATATTTTTGTAGTCCATGAATAAAATATTTACTGAAAAGAAGGTATTTTCTGCTATGATAATTTTTCTGGCCAGACAGAGTCTAACAATAAACATTTGTTTTACTCCTGATCCCCACAATAGGAAGACATCTGCCAAAATCGTGGTTGTCAAAAGCATTTTCTCAGAAAGGGATAAAGACATAACCATGGATTGTATTGTATACTCTATTCTGTAATACTGGGGGTGCCAAAAATGTATACAAGTGGATACTTTGGTCAACGTTGCTCAAGCACTAGTTCGCCATAATCAGAAGTGTCTGGACGCTGATGGTAACCACTTTGAGCACCTCTTGTAATTGCAGAAGTCAGACATGACTTGTATTCATCTTTTTTATTGGTATATATTGAGTATCACTATTTTAATACAGTTTTTTCCTTTATTAAAATGTGTATACATTTTTTAGGCACCCTCTGTATATATCAGAATCACTAACCATCAGTCAAACATTTTCTTCCTCCTATCCTTTCTTGCCTTCCATCTAAGTTTTGGGTTTTTTTTTAAAGAAGAAGAAGAAAGAAATTTTGGGGTATAGGGAAAGCAAGGAAGACTTTATCATACAACTTTTAGTTATAAAATTGATATCGTTAAGTGCTTTTCAAGCCTTATATCAGTGTCAACAATATTTTGTTGTAATGAAGATGAAGAATAAAAGAAATTTCTGACCAAAGTGTTGGTAGGAGAGAGAACTGTGTTATTCTCTAGGTCCTTTTCTGCTTAAGAAATTGCATGAATGGCACCACCTCCAAATATTTTGGACTCTTAAGATACATACAAGAGAATAAAAAAGGTATTTTTTCCCTCTGACTGAAATTTCTATCTAAATAATTATAGTGCACTTGACTGTGTCCTTATAATTAGTTACAGCCTTTGAGGCCCACTATTTCTATTCTTAATGTTCGCATAATAGGAAGCCAGGGTACTTGGAAAGTCAAACACTATATCAGAGATGATCCTAGATGATCCTTCAAAATCTGAAGGTTAGAGAGGACTTTTAGATCAAAATCCCATTGTTTTCTTAACTCTACTTGCACCTTTATGCCCTATGTTTGCTGTTATAATAGGTTGAATTTTGCTGTTTCCTGTTCCATCTTTGAATATTATTCTGTAAGTTGATATTTGTTGATAATTAAAGTTCTTATTGGTTCCAATTCTATTTCATGTGATAATACAGTATAAATATAATCACTTTTCCATACAATAGTCTTTCAAAGATTTGAAGAAAATTATCAGATTCTTGGTTAAGTCCTCTCGTGTATATGCTTGAAATTAGCCATCATTTTAACTTTGTCTCTCATCTCATTTTCAGCTGTTCTTTTTGGCACTTGGTCCAATGGACCACTTCAAATGTGGAGCCCAGAATTGAGCACAGTTCACCAGATTTAGCAAGGAATACAATCTACTCCTTGAACCAATGTTTTCCTGTAATTAGAATTTTGATATTTTATTCTGTCTGTTGGTTTATAGTGTGATTCAAGTCCTTTATTTCCATTCTAATTGTTCCATTCATTATTGAAAGTGAATATTAAAGTCTCCAAATAATTTTAGTTGAACCACATATTTTTTTCCTTCAGTTCTGACACCACTTAATACCATCACATTTGGTGTTAGGATTTCAATGTATAAATTTTGGGAAGATATAAACATTCAGCCCATAACAGAAATCTATGAAAACCCCAACTAATATTAAACTTCATGGTGAAACTATGAATGCTTTCTCCCTAAGATTAGAAAAACTAAAGGTGTCCACTCCTACCTGTTCTATTCAACATTGTACTATAGATTTTATGCAGAAAAATTAGTCAAAAAGGAGAAAAAGTACCCAAATTTGAATGGAAAATGTAAATTTATGTCTATTTGCAGATGATATGATATCATATATAGAAGATTCTAAGGGCAACCTAAAACATTGTTAAATATGATAAACAAATTCAAGGTTATAAGATAGAAATTGATTTACAAAAATTAATTGCATTTCTATATACTATATCAATGAATAATCCAAAAATAGTTAGGAAGGCAATTCCAATTACAATAACATTAAAACATAAAATACATAATGGTAAATTTAAATGAAAGATATTCAAGACTGTACACTGAACATTACAAAACATTATTGAAAAAATTAAAAATGATGTAAATAAAAAGAAATACAACTGTGCTTAAGACGTGGAAGACTTGGTATTATTAACATGGGAATACTACTCAAATTTATCTATAGATTCAAACAATCCGTCTCAGAATCCTAGCTTTTTTGTTTCAGACATTGACAGCTGATCCTAAATTTATATGGAAATTTGAGAGATCTCGAATAGCCAATACAAGCCTGAAAAAAAAAATTAAAGTTGGGAGACTTATCCTTCCCAATTCAGAATTTAACACAAAACTATCAACACTTAAAAGTAATCAAAACTGTGTGGTACTGACATACAGATAGATATATAGATCAATGGAATAGAATGGAGAGTCCAGAAATAAACCCACAATTTAATGATCAATTGATTTTCAACAGTTGCCAGAGAATTTCTGTGGGGGAAAGAATAGTCTTTTCTATAAAAGTTGCTGGGACAACTGGATTTCCACGTGCAGAAAATGCAGTTGGAACCCTAACTCATATTATATAAAAAATAAAATCAAAATGAATCAAAGACTTAAATGTATGTGCAAAAGCTATAAAATTATTGGAAGAAAACAAAGATGTATGTCTTCATTATCTTTGATTAGGCATGGATTTCTCAGATAATAATAAATTTCAAGAAACCGAAGAAAAAGTAGATAAATTGGACTTTATCAGAATTAAAACTTTTGTGCTTCAAAGAATATTATCAAGGAAGTGAAAAGACAACTGACAATCTACGGAAAATATTTGCAAATCATATATCGATAAGGGGTAATATCCAGAATATATGAAAAACAGTTATAAATAAAACAAAAAAAGCCCAATTAAAAATGAGCAACATATTTAAATAGACATTTCTCTAAAGAAGATATATAAATGGCCAAATAGCATGTGAAAATATGCTCAACATCACTCTTTGTTGGGGGAAAGTAAATCAAAGCTTCATGTGGTGCTATTTTCACTCACACTAAGATGGTTATAATTAATAAGACAGATAATACCACATGTTGGAGAAGTTGTAGAGAAATTGGAACCCTCATACATTGCTAGTGGGAATATAAAATGGTACAGATCCTTTGGAAAACAGCCTGGCAGTTCCTTGGATGATTAAACATAGAGTTATCATATGACCCAGAAATTCCACAAGTAGATATATATCCAAGAGAATTGAAAGCATTTGCTTACATAAAAATGTATACATACATGTTCATAGCAGCCTTATTCATAATAGCCAAAAAATGGAAACAACTCAAATACTCAACATGTGAGACCGGATAAACAAAATGTGGTATATCCATACTATGTAATATTATTCAATCATAAAAAAATTGGATACTGATTGATACTACATGAATAAATCTTGAAAACAGTGTTCTAAATGAAACCAAGACAAAAGGCCACATAATATGTGATTGCTTATATGAAATATTGAGCAGAGGCAAATTCAGAGGCAGAAAGAAACAGAAAGATTAGTGGTTTCTAAGTCTAGGGGAGGGATAAATGGGGACTGACTGCCCATAGGTATGGCTTTTTCTTTGGGGTGATGAAAATGTTATGGGGTGAGATTGTAATGATGGTTACATGAATACATGAAAAAGCACTGAATTATACACTTTAAAGAGTTAAACTTTATGGTATATGAATCATATCTCCAAGCTGTTCTTGCTGATAAACCATTTTGTGTGTGTACATTTAAGTATTCCTCCATGCTTTTGCTAGCATAAAACTATCAACATTTATGGAGGTCTTTCTTTCATATACACTTGCTTTATAAATTGATGCTGTAACAGACTCTGTATGTAAAGAAAGCCCCATCCTCCTTTTTTGGACGCTTGGCATTTCTTCAAAGTAGTTAAGTTGCTCATTAGGGAAATGTTGCTAGGCTCTAGTAAGCTCTGAAAATGCTTTTTTTTTTAAGTTTGTAATACCAAGAATTATATATCTCTCTTATGGAGTGCTTTATCCTTCTTATGTTATGATCTTTCTGAATTACACGGATAAAGAGAAACATTTTATTGGGGTCTTTCAAAAGAAAGATTTAGTTAGTTCCTGAAAAGGGTCCAAATTGAACAAATAATCCAATGTGTAGAGGCAGTTACCTTCAGTGATGCTGTTTAAACACGGTATACATTTTACTGTTTTAACATTTTATATACAAAGTCATTAGGTTACATTTTCCTTCATGTCTCCTCCCCATACTAATAGCCTTAGTGTAGTGGAATGGGAAATGTGTACCATTGTTACTTATTTAATGTTTGTAATATAAAGTAAAAAACATAGCAAGATAAGTAGAAACACATTTTATCAATCCCATGCATTGCTGTGAATTTCATTGATGAAGATTTAACATCAAGAACAGTAAATGGGCAAGGAAGAGCTGGACGTGTTATAATCATTGTGATGATTTAATTTTTTCTCTACACCTATTATGTTTAGTTTTGATGATGATACATTTCAAAATGTTTGTATCTGAACATTTCCCCCAGATTCTGCTAATATAAAATTATCCAAGTTTCTGAGAATTACTCCTTAATATATTCTTGCATTTAAATAAGTACTTGGATTTATTTTCTAATCAAATAATAATATACTTGACATGAAACTGGATTATCTAAACACAATGCATCAGGCAGTTTGATTAATCATACATTCCTATGAAATGGGATATGTTCAATAACATAAAAGAACAACTCCTACTGCTTGAGATATTTTAGAAACAGATATAAAAATATATTTATTAATGCATGTTAATATATGAAAGATCCTAATATGTTCTTAGTTAAAAAGCTTCTTTAACTTTCAGAAATTTATTTAACATGGAATTTTTCTAAGCCAGGAATCTTAATTATGGTGGGATAACCCCTTGAGAATATAATAGAATCTGCAAGGCTGAGAGTATAGCATTTTCAATTTTCCTCTCTCTCTCTCTCTCCCTCCCTCTCTCTCTTTCTCTCTCTCTCTCTCTCTCTCTCTCTCTCTCTCNCACACACACACACACACACACACACCCTCTCTCACCCTCTCTCACCTACAGAATGTGATGTGTAACAAAAGCATGTCATCAAATGAAGTTATATTGAAATAGTGTGAGGAAGTGTTGTAAAGGGCATGACTTGGCCCTGTTAGAGCACTATTAAGACCCTCATCACCTAATGACTACATTACTAAAACTGCCTCCAAATATGATCTTCACCTTCTATCCTAGTCCATCTTGTCCATTCTATATACCCCTGATAAGTTAATCTTCCTAAAATACTTCTTTTATAAGACCTGCAAAATGTTAAAATAGTAATCACACTTTGCACTTATGTAACATTTTCCACATATATTATCTAATCTTTATAATAGTCCTATGAGGCAGGAGGGCAGATATTATCATCCCTTTAACAAAGAAGAAAAGCAAGACACACAGGTATAAAGTTACATATCAAAAGTAGTTCAGATACAAATAAGTTAAAGGTAAAAATGTGGAAAACACATATCCGGCCTACAGCAAACAAAAGAAAGGTGGATTAGCTATATTAACTAACACCAGGCAATGTAAACCTCATAGTGATGGACCTCAAAAGGTATATTTTATAATGATTAAAGGGTCAAATCACCAAGAAGCAGTAATAATCCTAAATGTGTACCCATCTTAAAACATAGCTTCAAAATATGTAAAGCAAAACCTGTTAGAAATGAAAGAAATAATAGTCAAATCCACAGTTACAGTAAGGGAAGTCAACATTTCTGTTTCAGTAGTTAATAGAAAAAATAAAAAATTAGTAATGGTATGAAGACCTGAAAAATACCAACACATTTGAGCTAACTGCATTTATAGTACACTCAGTACGGTGGCAGAATAATACACATTCTTTTCAATTACGCATGGGTCATTCACCAAGATAGACCATATTCTGGGCAATAAAATAAGCCATGTTAAAGTAAAATAAACTATGCTTCCTGGACCTAGTAGAATTAAGCAAGAAATTTGTAGTAGAAATGTCTGAAAATAATTAGATATTTAAACTCATATTTATAAATAACCTATGGGTAAAAGAAGTCACAAGGAAAATTAGAAATATCTTGAGTTGAAAGAAAATAAAACTATTTCAAAATGTATGAGATACTGCTAAAGTAGAGCTTAGAGGTAAATATATAGCATCTCTTAGAAAGAAAAAAAGTCAGATGTTAATGATCTAAGCTTTCATCTTAACCGATTAGTAAAAGAAAGCAAATTAAATCTAAAACAAGCAGAAGGAAGGAAATAATAAAGATGAAATAATAAAATTAATGAAACTGAAAAAAGAAAATCAATAGAGAAAAATCAATAAAATTAAAGATTGTTTCTTTGAAAAAATTAATATAATTAGTAAACTGTTAACTAAACCAACCAAGAAAAAAAGAGAGAAAACAAATGATCAATATCAGGATTAAAAAGGGGGGCAACATAGACCCTGAGGTCATTTAAAGTATGAGAAAGAAAGATTAGTGAATATTTTATACCCCTATGTCCTACAACTTAGATGAAATGGATAAATTCCTTGAAAGCTGCACACTAACAAAGCTCATGAGAAAGAAACAAATAACTCTAATAGTCTATGTGTATTAAAAAAAATCAATCTATAGTTTAAAACTTTCCAGAAAAGAAAACTCCATGCTTAGACAACTTCTTCACTGGTAAATTAAAATATAATAATAATAAAAATAAATTAAGGAAGAAACAATATAAATTCTACACAAACTTTCCTGAGAATGTGCAGGAAGAGCTATTTACCAACGCATTATTGAGGCCATAATTTCCCTGTTACCAGAACTAAACATGGACATTTCAAGATAAGCCAACCACAGGCCATTATAAGGATAGACACAAAATTTCTCAAAACAATTGTATTAAATAGAACCCAGTGACACACAATATGGATAATACATCATAACAAAGTATGTTTCATTCTGCACATGGAACAGTTGAAAATCGAACAATGAAATTTGCCATATCAATATACTAGAGAAGTAAAGCCACATGACTACTTCAATAAATGCAGAAAATATGTAACCCCTATTCATTATAAATACTCTCAACAAGGTAGGAATATAAGAGAACATCTTCAGTCTTTTAAAATGCATTTACAAACAACCTATGATTTTATATATATTTTTTAACCAGTTAAAATATGTTTAGCCAGTTTCTAGTTTTGGGCAATTATAAATTTTCTATAAACATTCACACTCAGATTTTTGTGTTTACAGAGTATTAACTTTTCATGAGTAAATATCTAGGAGTGGATTTCCTAGCACATATGATAAATGTATGTTTAATTTGTTGGAAATTTGCGAACTGTTTTCTACTTGGCTTTTCCACCAGCAATTTGTGAGCATCCCATTCTGCCTACTTGCTGGTACTTGGTAAGCGATAGAGAACAATCATCCAATATCCACTGCCTCTCAGTGTCTCATAGAGATCATTGCTTCTGGGATTTCTAATGCCTCCCAGAGGGATCTTTCTACATCATGATTTCCTGTGAGATCTTGGTTTCCCGATGGCATCTGCTGGCTGGGCTCTTATGTGATTGTCAGCGGGCTCGATCTCTCAATTTCAGGAGATGCTATGTTCCTGTTCCTTTAGATAACGCTCAGCTGCTGTCTGCTCTTTAATCACCTGATATATTCCCATATGGTTACTTTCAACAGAACTTCCTGGGTGTTATTAAATATCACGAGGAGACTTAGGCACAAATGAAAACTGGCCAATGATTATAGTTCCAATAGCCTCAGCCTCCTCTAATTGCCTCAGACTCCTCTTGTGTTCTGTCACTTGTAACAGTCAATTTAAACTTCCACCAGGTATTACCTATGAAAGGCAGATAGATGGTCATTCTAAAAGTCCTTCCTCTCGATGTGTTTGATGCTTTCCTAAAGGTTACCAAGTGGTTATTTAATAAGAACAAGAATTTACGCCAATCCTTTCACCTCTCTTCAGATGAGGTATCTTTCCTCAAAGGCTATTCCAGACTCTCAAGGGTAGGATATTCACATCCCTTTTACTGCAAGTTTATGAGTCACTGGAGTTTACTATGCATATTCAGGACATTAACACATCAAACAGATGATGGCAGAGAACAGCTCTCTTTTCTTTGGTGGAGAACTGTGTGCTGCCCCGCTTTGAGAAAAACTTAAGAGAATTAAATGGAAGTGTTATAAAAAATGATTGATTTGATTTGTCTTTGAGGAAATTTTATGGTTGTTGGAAGTCTATTATATCTCTTTTTATGAAGATAGAAATATTCTTTTCCTTTTGAATTGTAAATCATTAGGGTTATAATGCTGCTACTAACATTTGTATAATAGATATTTTTCTAATATTGCTGAAGAGTTTTAAATTTAAAGCTTCTAATCATACAGATGCTGAAAAAGTATACTCAGTAGCAAAAGACATATTCTTTTCAGGATTATTCAAATACTGCCTGAAACCTTTGAATTAAAAACTTCTACTCATATGTGTATAAAATAGATATGTTCAGTTGCAAAAAATGTCCATATTTATATTTCTGGATTAAAACATGCTGTAATCTCAAAAATTTTGACTTTTAATTTTTTTCTATTTTAAGGAGTAACAAAGACTTGAGAAATACATGGAAAAAATAAAGGGATATCACAGGTAGCCTTTCCTTTTTAAAAAAATTCTTAATCAAAGGAACTGATAATAATGCAGACACTTCAGGTACTGTGGCAGCTGAGTGATTTTCTGACAATGGACACCGAAGCCTGAGGTGGATGCAGTAAAGGAATTTTATTTGTCCTCATCTGACCAGCAGAAATGGAATGGGTGGGAAGAGGCCAGTGCCTTAGTTTATTTCCTATCAGTCTGTTCTCTACTTATCTTCGTATTTGGAAGCTAGTGTCCCCAATTAAGCGGTAAGCTGCTTGAGAACAAGGGCTTTGGGTTCCCTGATTAGCCACATGCAGTGACCATCAAATTCTGGCTGAACTGTATGACCTGGCAGGAATTTCTACAACAGTACCATTGCAGGGACAAGCAATGGTGAGGTCTTCCTCCTACACAGGCTCTGCTATTTTTACCAACACAGTCCCCTCCAACTGTCCACAGTTGCTAGTAACCATTTACTCACCAAAGCTAGTGGACTTTCTCAGTTCTCATTCCCTTTACTGTCTTGGGAGTATGTAACACTATTTTCCAGTTCCACCATATTGAATTTCTATCTTTTCATGGCCTCCATAACATCACATGTGCTGAACATTCTTCTATCCAATCAGCCATTTTGTTTTGTCTCCTAAACATAGCTCTCCCAAGATTCCATCCTTTGGAGCAGTATAAGATAGTGGAAAGAATGCAGTTTTTTGAGCCAGTGCAACTCTGTTTGATTCTGGGCTGTGTTGTTTATTAGTAAAGTAATCTGTCTGAGCCTCAGTTTTCCCAATTTCACTTATCTGCTTCTTTCTTTATGTAGACATGAGTTTCTAACCTATGTCATTTTCCTTCTCTCTGAAGAGCTTCTTTTAATATTTCTTGAAAGGCAGGTCTACTGGCAACAAAATCTCTCAATATTTGTTTGTTGGGCATCTTTATTTCTCCTTCACTTCTGAAGGATAATTTTGGAGGGTAATGGATTGTAGTTCAGTGGTATTTTTTTTCCCTTCTGAACACTTTTAAAGATTTCACTCAACTCTCTTCTTGCTTGCATAATTTCTGAATAGAAGTCAGATTAATTCTTATCTTTGCTTCTCTGTAGGTAAGGTGTTTTGTTTCCTTTCCTCTCCCTCTGGCTTCTTTCAGATTTTTTTTTCCTGTTCTTTAATTTGCTGTAGTTTGAAAATGATATGCCTAGATATAGTTTTTTCCGGCATTGATCCTACTATGTGCTTCCCAAGCTTCCTGGACCTTTGGTTTGGTAACTGCCATTAATGGGGGGAATTCTTAGTCATTATGTTTTGTAAATATTCTGTTCTTTTTTCTTCCCCTTCTGATATTCCAATTATGTGTATGTTACATCTTTTGTAGTTGACCCACAGTTGTTGGATATTCTGGTTTTTTTAAAAATTATTTTTCTCTTTGCTTTTTAATTTTAGAAGTTTCTATTGAGATAGCCTTAAGCTCAGAGATTCTTTCCTCAGCTATATTCAATCTGCTTTTAAGTCCATCAAAGACATTCTTCATTTCTGTTAGAGTTTTTTGTTTATAGCACTTTTTTGTTTCCTTCTTAGTATTTCTATCTCTCTGCTTACTCATACATTGTCCATCTGTTTGTATGAGCTGTTTACGTTATCTGCTAGAGCCGTAAGCATAGTAATCATAATTGTTTTCGATTCCTGGTCTGATAATTCCAACATTCCTGACTTCTACTTTCCCTATTGTATATTCTTGGCACCTATCTCAAGACTAATTGACTGTACATGTATGGCATTATTTTTGGCCTCTATTCTATTCCATTGGCCTGTGTCTATTTTTGTGCTAATAATATACTGATATGTTTATTAGTTCTAGCAGATATTTTTGTTGCATCTTTAGGGTTTTCTACATGTAGTATTTCTGTCATCTACAAATAATAACAGTTTTACTTCTTCCTTTCCAATTAGGATGCCTTTCCTCTCTCTCTTATTCTCTCATATTCTCTCTCTCTCTCTTCTAGTTGCTGTGGATAGGGCTTCCAGCGCTATGTAGAATAAAAGCAGTGACAGTGGGCATCTTTGTCTTGTTCCTGATCTTAGAAGAAAAGCTTTCAGCTTTTTACTATTGAATATGTTAGCTGTGTACTTGTCATATATGACATTTATTATATTGAGATACATTCCCTCTATACCTACACTGTTGAGAGTTTTTATCATAAATTGGTGTTGAATTTTGTCAAATGCTATTTTTGCATCTATTGAGATGATCATGTGATTGTTAGCCTTCATTTTATTAATGTGGTGTATCACAATGGTTGATTTATGAATGTTGAACCAGACTTGCATTCCTAGAATATATCCTACTTGATCATGGTATGGTCCTTTTAATGTATGGTTGAATTTAGTTTGCTAATATTTTATTAAAGATTTTTATGTCTATATTCAGGGATATTGGCCTGTAGTTTTCCCTTCTTGTGGCATCCTGAGGAACTAACTATCTTTCTGAATACTCTTCAAGAGATTATTGCCGATACAGGACACTAGAGGATCCAAATGGTGCAAGTAGTCAATTGTGTTTGGACATTTTCTGTGTCCTATCTCATGAATGATTGTCTAAAGTTTTGTTCCAGCTGTGCTGCAGCAACCAGATGCACACAATGAGCCCAATGACACCTTGTCCTGAGTGTACTAGGTACCTTTTGCCACTGAGTGCCACTATGTGAGACTACTGTAGGACTCGGCTCAGACATTCTAATCTGTGCACAAACCTTAGGAGAGATGGAATAACAGCCCTTGGGGGAAATCCTCATCTATTGGGAATCAGAATTACTGGATAAATGATACCATTCTTTCATGCCTCAGACAGACAATTATGAAACACACTTTACATATCTCTTCAGAGTTCCCCCAGAGGAAATGAGTCTAGCTGCCACAGGTAGCTAGCATTATCTAGCTCAACACACATTCTTGTGTTGTCTTTCCTCCTTCCCCATTTCGTTCCCCCTAGCCCACTCTCACCTGTTCCCATGAGTTACTTACCACAGTAAACTACATGTATTGTAAACCCTTGTCTCAGGTATTGCTTTGGAGGAGGTTGTGATAAAATTGAACTAATACATCTGTGAATAAGATGGCCATGACACTCATATTCTAAAACCTTAAGAGTTAAAAGAGGCACCTAATTCATAATTAAGTCAGAAAAAAACAGTCTAAACAAAGAGCGTTCTTGTCAAACAGGGATGGATGTTCACATCCATATGTCTGGAAACGATAAATATCAGGTGTAGAAAAATAACTAAAATTTGTAGACTTGATGTGGGCATAAAATGATGTAAATAATAGATTCAATAAATGACATATCATTATAATAAAACATTAACAAAACTAAAATGACTGAACTATAATATTTTATTCCTTCATTCATGTACCAATGTTCTTTTAAACAAATTTCCATGTTCTCAAGCAATACGCATGATTTGAAGCTCTCACACTCTGGAAGGATTCTGATTACTGATAGATTTCCTTTTGTAGTGATAGGATATACATAATAAGAAATATTTAAATTAATGACTGAGTCAGTGGTTCCTACAATATTTTGTGCCCAATATTGAATTAAAGAACTTACTTATAACAACAAAAAAATCAAGCCCTGGAGGAAAGTTACCCATTCATCCCCTGTATTATTCCTTTTTTTTTAACCTCTGAACTCTGACCAAAGGGACCATGTATATAGTAATTATTTGTAAGATGATAGAATTTCAGAAAGCACAATAGACATTATTCTTTCATAGGCTAGATTATTAGAGATTATGTTTTAATGAAATTCCAACAAACTTCATGTGAGACACAAGATGAGATATATTGTAGATGGTGACCAATATTTAGAATGAAAATCTCTATCACATATGAGAGGCAGTGGGTAAATGCTGGCCGTCTATTTCCAGAGAATGTTTTAGGGAGCAAACAGCTCTGAGGGGAAAATAAATCAAATGTACCACCTTGTTCTGGTAATATTGGTTGGGTATCCACTAATTTATTTATATTAGCAGAGTGAAGTTCTTTCTTCCCCTCTCCCCAATGTGTGTGTGTAGGAGATAGAACAATGCTTGGAGCTATAGTGTCACCTTCAGGGATGAAGATGATGCTGATAACTGAGAGGATGGTGTACCCAAGTCACAACTACCAACTAAAGTGGCTGTGCCAGCTTGATGGATGGGGATCCCAATAGGTTCTGGAGGTATCCCAGGAAGAAATTATATATATATATAGGCAGACACACACACGAAGAGGAGAGCTCCTTCAGAGGATACTCATATGTGTTACTACCCAGGGCTCTTTAGAGAAGGATAGCATTTGGAAGGGTGGAGTCTTATGTTTAAACTAGTGGAGACAACCAGGCAACGCTATTATATGTCTCTGGAAAATACACGCTGGTGAAAGAAACTTTACTAAGACTTGGCATTGTGTAGTTCTTTGCATACAGTATATGCTTATAAATAGTTGTTGACAATAAGGGTATTGGGATAAGTTTAGCTCAATTAGAGAAAAGGAACAAGTAATATTATTTTCAGGATATTTACCAGGAACAGAAATATTGCTTAGGATACTGTTTTACCTGTATTGTGCCAAAATGGTACAGAAGTAACTTAAAATATATGGATGATGAAAGAAAGAGAGAGAGAGAGAGAGAGAGAGAGAGAGAGAGAGAGAGAGAGAGAGGAAAGGAAGGGAGAAAGAACGAGAGAGAGGGAGAGAGGGAGGGGAAAGAGAGCGGGAGGAAGGAAGGAAGGAAGGAAGGAAGGAAGGAAGGAAGGAAGGAAGGAAGGAAGGAAGCAGATGGAGGGGTATTTAAGCATTACCAACAGGAATAAGGAAACTATACTGTTCACTGTAAACGCATTTAGAATTCATTCCAAGGTACAATTACTACACTACCTATATTTTATATGCTTGCTAAGGAAAAATGTTATGAAATTATAAAGTCATTAATCTGAATTTTGTCAGTGCAGGAAGTCGTGGGCCTAATCACTACCACTAGACCAAGATAATAATACTTCTTAAATAATATCCCAAGGGGACACTAGAAATTCATGTTATATTTGTAACAGGGCCTGGAAGCAGACAAACAAAATATTGCCAAGTGTAGTAATTGGAATTTTCTTAATGACACAATAATAGATGCCCACAAAATTGTTTATTGCCTGGCACACGATTGCTCACTGGCCAAATAACAACTCAGAGCCTGTTGCCAAATTAGTAGCACAAGACTAGGCTGATTCATTCCTATCCACAAACCTGCAGACTTTTCTTTCTCCAGTTTTGACAGCTATTTAATGAGGAGTTGTGCACACAGATACATCTTTATAAACCCTTTTAAAATAAGCAATTCTGGGATTTTGTATATACCAAAATAAGCTTATCAGATTCAACAAAAATGCATGTTGGAAATATTGAACTGTTTGGACATGATTTAGAATTACAATTATATGTTGCCTATGCAATTTCTGTCTGAAACTTTTATATTAATATGTCTAAGTCCCTAATGCAGAATTTCCTCCCTTCCAAAACTATTATTAATTATTCCTGCATATGTTCCATGTATGATAAATGCTGTTGAGTCCCTTTTTAATTTCAAGATTACAATTTTATTATGATTAGCAGAAAAGTTTTCTGATTGTTTTTACATGCCATTTTATTTTATTTCATTTTTTAATCCCTTCACCTTTTTTACTCAGCCTCCCAACGCCCTTCCCATCTGGCAACCATCAGCTTGTTCTTTGTGTATATGAGTCTATTTCTGTTTTGTTTGTTCATTTATTTTGTTCTTTAGATTCCTATGTAAGTGAGATCATATGGTATTTGTCTTTCTCTGTCTGACTTATTTCACTTAGCATAATACCCTCCAGGTCCATCCATGTTGTCACAAATGGTAAGATTTCATTCTTTTTTAATGACCAAGTAATATCCCCCTGTATTCTGTACCACTACTTGTTTTATCCAGTCTTCTACTGATGGGCACTTAGGTTGCTTCCATATTGTGACTATTGTAAATAATGCTGCAGTGAACATAGAGATGCAATCTTTTTGAATTGGTGTTTTGGATTTCTTTCAATAAATACCCAGAAGAGGAATTTCTGGGTCATAAGATAGTTCTATTTTTAACTGTTTGAGGAACCTCTACTCTTTTCCATAGTGGCAGCACCAATTAGCAATCCCACCAACAGTGCACAAGGGTTCCCTTTTCTCCACATCCTCATCAACACTGTTGTTCATTGATTTATTGATGATGACCATTCTGACAGATGTGAAGTGATACCTTATTGTGGTTTTAATTTGCATTTCTGATGATTAGTGAGGTTGAGCATCTTTTCACATGTCTATTGGCCATCTGTATGTCCTTTTTGGAGAAAAGTCTATTCATGTTCTCTGTCCATGTTTAAATTGAATTGTTAGTGTCTTTGTTATTAAGTTACCTGAGTTCTTTACAAATTTTGGATATTAATCCCTTATCAGATGTGTCCCTGGTGAATATCTTCTCCCATTTTCATTTTGTTGATGGTTTCCTTTGCTGTACAAAAACTTTTCAGTTTGATGTAGTCCCATTTGTTTATTTTTTTCATTTGTTTCCCTTGCCTGAGGAGATATATCAGTAAAAATATTACTAAGAACAATGTCAGAGAGTTTACTGACCATGTTTTCTTCTAGGAGTTTTATGGTTTTGGGTCTTACATTTAAGACTTTAATACATTTTTAGTTTATTCTTATATATGGTGTAAGAAGGTTATCTAGTTTCTTTCTTTCCTTTTTTTTTTTTTTCATTTATCTGCCCAGTTTTCCCAGCATTATTTATGAATAGACTGACTTCACCCCATTGGGTATTCATGCCTCCTTTGTAGGCATGGATTTACTTTGGGGCTTCCTATTCTGTTCTGCTGAACTATATGTCTGTTTTTATGCCAATACCATGCTGTTTTGATTACTATAGCCTTCTGTATAGTTTGATATCAGGTAGCTTGATACTTTGAACTTTGTTGTTTTTTCTCAAGATTGTTGTGGCTATTTGGGTTCTTTTGTGATTCCGTGTAAATTTTAGGATTGCTTGCTCTAGTTCTGTGAAAAAATGCTATTGGTGTTTTGATAGGGATTGCATTGAGTCTGTAGATTGCTTTGGGAAGTTTAGACATTTTAATGATGTTAATTATTCCTATCCATGAACATGGTCCATGCTTCCACTTTTTGTTTCTTCTTCAGTTTCTTCCTTCAGTGTCATATGGTTTTCCAAGTACAGGTCTTTAACCTCCTTGGTTAGATTTATTCCTCAGTATTTTTTTGTTTTCTTGATGCAATTGTAAATGGGATGGTTTTCCTCTCTTTCTGATAGTTCATTATTGGTATATAAAAGTGTAACCTATTTCTGAATATTAATATTATATCCTGCTACTTCACTGAATTTGTTTATCAGTTTTAATAGTTTTTTGGTGGAATCTTTAGGGTTCTGTCTATATAGTATCATCTCATCTGAGAATAATGATAGTTTTACTTCTTTCTTTCCAATTTGGATGACTTTTATTTCTTTTTCTTGTCTGAATTTGTGGCTAGAACTTATAATATTATGTTGAATAAAAGTGGTGGAAGTGGGCATCCTTATCCCTAATCTTAAGGAGAACAATGTTAGCTTTTCCCTGTTGAGTATGATGTTAGCTATAGATTTGTCATATATGGTCTTTATTATGTTGAGCTATGTTCCCTCTATTTCCACTTTGCTGAGAGGTTTTATCATAAATGGACACTGGATTTTGTCAAATACTTTTTCAGTATCTATTGATATGGTCATATGATTTTTATCTTTCATTTTCTTTAAGTTGTGTATCATGTTACTTGATTTGCAAATATTGAACCAAACTTACATACCAAGAGTAAAGGGCAGTTAACCGTGGTGTATTTTCTTTTCAATTTATTGCTGAATTCAGTGTACTAATATTTTGTTAAGGATTTTTGCATCTGTATCATCAGGGATCTTGGTCTATAATTTTCTTTTTTGTAGTGAATTTGTGTGGTTTTGGAACCAGCATAATGGTGGCCTCATAAGATGAGCTTGGGAACCTTCCCAAATTAAATTTTTTAGAATAGTTTGAGTATGATAGGAATCATGTGGCATTTTATTTTTGACTTGTTTACAAAGCAAAGAATCCTCAAAATATTTCACAATTAAAAAAAACAAAAACTACTGTCAGGAGGCTGACTTAATTTGATTTGGACGTCTCTATATTTTAAGATATGTTTATTTTGGAGTAGGACTAACCTCTTGTAATTCTTGCTGGCCTATTTCCCTGTTCCCACTTCCAAGTCCAGGTGTTTATGGAAAAGTTTAGCACTTTAAAATGTTGACTTGTCTGACAATGTCTTCATTTAGAGATATTTTAAGCCAAGCAGAAAAGGAGACACAGCTGAACACCTGACAACTTTATTCTTCTTATTTACTGTCATGACTAGAACACACATATATACAAAAATAATCACCTATCATACTTCAGACTTTCTCAAGGGTCTACTACTGGGGATGTGGCATAGTGTTAAGTGTGTGGATTCCAGAGTCAGACTGCAAGAGTTAGAATCCCAGCCCTGCTATTTGCTAGCTGATTCACCTTGGGGAAATGTCTTGATCTCTCTAAACCACAGGACCTCACACTATAAAATGGGAATTAAAACAATATGTACCAATCACATGAGGTCATTTTCAAATTAAATGCAAATCAATGTAAAGAAAATATTAAGACTGACGAACATAGTACATGCTCGATAAATGTTAGCTAGTATTACTTAATTCCCACTGTTAAAATAATAAAGGTAGCCACTATATTGCAGATATGAATCACATACCATAAAGTTTACCCTTAAAAAGTATACACAATTGAGTGGCTTTTTGTATTAACAAGGTTGTACTACCATCCTCACTAAATCCAGAACAGTTCATCACCTCAAAAAGAAACCCTGTGTTCATTACAGTCATCCTTCATTCTCTTCCCCTAGTCCTTAGCAACACTACCTTTCTCTCTCCATGGGTTTGCCTGTTTTGCACATTTAACATAAACAGAATCATACAACACATAGTCTTTGGCTTCTTTCACTTTGAATATTTTTTCCAAGTTTCATCCATGTTGTAACATGAATCAGTATTTCCTTTTTTTCTTGGACAAATAAGAGTCCTATATGGTACCCTGGGCCTGGAACATTCCCCTCTATGGAACCTGGGTGCTGAGCTATAGCTTGGTCCCAGATTCTTTTTCCTTATTAGTAGAGACCTCTGCCCTCCACCCCCACCGCAATTCTGAATGAGGATTCTCAGTGAACTCCCTCATATTGCTTTAGCATGTGTTCTGATGGCACTTGGCCAGCCCACCAGTGTATCACCCCCTGTAGGACAGGAACAGGTTTTCTTCTAGAGGGGTGTAAGTTGTCCCACTACCCACGGCAGCCGTGGAGAATGACCAGTGGCCATGGGAAGCCTGGACACACTACAGACGCTGCTTTTGCTGTGTCTCTTCTTCTTTCTGTGAGTAAAACATTTTTCTAGCCAGTGTTTGTGTGTGGAGTCCTCTTTGGTCACTGCAAACCTGTAGCAGATTCAATAGGCCAGCATATTGGTAATGTTAGCCATTTAGAAAATATTACAAATGCATTGGCATTCAGCTAGAAGCTGCAGCTCGTATTTTCATTAAAAATTCAGACTCCAACTTTGGTCTGAGGTGATGACATGATTAGTAATAGTGTCTGAAGTTCTTCCTATCACAGGTTATCAGTCACAATTTCTCCCAGCCATTAGGACCCTGAAATCAGAACTGTTTGTGCCATGTTCACTGGCTTATAAAATGAACAGCGTGCTCATCTGTCTGAGTTCAGTGGTCTAAAGCAAAAATATTATCAAGCTGACCATGACTGTAATATCAGTGATTTGTCGGAAAGGGACAAATTTTTGTTGTGCATTGAAATAAATCCAGTTTGCTCCAATTAGGTGGAGTTGAGACACTGATAGGGAACTGTTTTAAAGGTGATGTCTTAAAGGCTGAATCTTCCCTCATTCCAATTTCTATTCTTTAAGGGTGTTCAGGTAATGCCTTTAAATTCAGTGAAAAAAAAATCTTGAGTTTTCTTCTTGGTCTTGTTCTTGTGTCAGAAAAGCCCTTAACAAATGAAATTATGTTCAGTCCATGTAGGGAGTTTGTCCAATTGGATCAAGTGTAATCTCATTTTAGGTCCTGAGTAAGGTAAGACCAGTAGGAGTTAAGTTACTGCTGAGACTCCTTTTTTTATGTAATGGTCTCAGGTTTTTGGCTGTGTCACACAGAACAGAGGTGCTGAGAGTACTTTATCACCCTTCATGTATCAGCAGTCACAGAGATGTATCATGACTATGTGCTTCCATTGTGATCTAAGCTCAGGAATTTAAGTTTGAGGTTCAACTACTGAAATAGCCTTTATAGAATTTCAATCACGATGGAAAGTTTGGTCATTACTTGGTCTTGAACTGTTATTCACTGTGCATTCAAACAGAAAAAGAGCTTTGAAAAATTTTCCTTCTTCTCTTATCAAGTAATACCAGAATGCAGATGTGTGAAAGTGGGGAAAGGAAATAATAAAATATGTCTATAGAGCATCCAGCATTTGCCGGGTGGGCACTAAGCTTTGTAGTTTACATAAATAATTTTATTGAATCATTATAATGAAATTGGATACAATTATGCCCATTTTCTAGATGATTAAGCTGATAATACAAAAAGAAAGGTAACCAATCCAAGATTATATTATATAATTAATTATTGAGATTTTATGCCCTGACCCTTGTGCTCTAACTGTTATGCCTTTTAAGATTTCTGTTTCTCTCGAAACAGTGCATTCCAAATAATAGAATAAATACTTTAATTTATACTGTTTAGAATAGGCAGAACCAAAAGGCATAGAATATTAAGAGACCTTGTTCCCTCAAAGAATGTTTATTAATTCCATGATAGCGTGACATTATTGCCTTGATAGATCCTTAAGTTAAGAAAGCTAAGAAATAAAAGTGTGTGATGATACCCAGGGGCTTCTGTGTATACACACACACACACACACACACACACTCACACACATATATATTTATATATTTATGTATCTATATATATATATATATATGTAAATCTGTGACATTTAAGTGCCTCCAGGCTCGATGACTTGAAAAGAACTTAGTGCAACTTCCAAAAATATTACACAGTTATTTATCTTAAGAATAAAATAATAACTTTGTAACATTGGAGAGTCATTTTCCACACACAAAACATTGTGCTCATTAGTAAATATCATTTGATCCATTGCCCATCACAAACCTTTTGGCATTTTGTGTTAGACAAATAAACTTAGACTCAATTTGATGAAAGGAGAATTACATGTAGAGATGCTACATATGATCAAGTGTGACTGGTGCCATAAGGAACAATAATTTATCAACCTCAGTAAGAATTAAGAACCCTGGGCTATTAGTTCTGAGACCTGACAGGACTTGTATTGCATGTTGCTTGGAAATATGGTTAATCAAATTGATGGGAAAATACGATTCAAACATCAACTGTTTCTTTGTAATTTTTGTTTTGATGCTCTGTTAACATGGTTTTTTCTTTGGGATTTCCCACCCTGCTTCTGAAAGGTATAGCACACATTTTTCTATCTATGTATTGCTATATACTTATTAATTCAACAAATGTATATTGGCCTCCTACTGTGGATCTGTCTTTATGCTGATGTTAGAAGTGTTGCATATGTCGCAATAGCTCTAGAAGTTTGATTTTTTCATTGTTTGTTAAACTTACAGCTCACGGGAGATATTTGAGTTCCCCCAGACATGTTTTCACTTCTAAAAAATGGCATCACTTCATTTCTGTGTTGTTATGAACATATGCTTACGGTAGCTTTGTTGCCAGATTATCTTAATTGAATTACCTATGATGAGTTGGTTTGCATGTTAATACTTACTAACTTATTGAATATCATAGCATTTGTATTATTATAAAATTATATATTTAATGACTAATGTTACCATTTCTGAATTTTGGGGCTTTCTTATACCGTTTCTAATATGTGAAATCAATTGAAACATTCTACTCTATCCAAATCTATAGTGATTAATTGATATAGAAAAAAATGTCCTAGTTGACCCACTTGCTCTCTCCCACATGAAAATGTATAGCCCATGTGGGGTCAAGATTGCTCATCCGTGCCAATCGCATTTCCCTTTATAAACGCCTGCATTCTGAAATCTGCTTTACCTGCATCAGTTTTTCTAAGTCTGGTTTTCTAGTCAAGCACACTTTGTGGACACTCCCACAGCCTGGGCATGATTGTTTATTATGTATTATTAAAAACCAGAAGATGTACAGGTATATGCTTCATTACTTTAGAAAATATGGATTGCACACTAGTTCAGCAAAGCTTTAAAATATTGCTCTTTAAGTAATTTTGTTTCATTGATTAAATATATGGCAATTTGACTTCTTTATGTTTATATGAGAGGAATAGGTTCAAATCTTTAATTTTAAATATTTCATGATGCAAGTATACCCTCTATATTTTTAATTTGTACAGTGTATACTGCACGCTGATTTGAACTATCGGTATAGTAAACATAACTCTTACCTGTGATGCCTTTGAATTATTTTCAAGGCTTTGAAGACAGCTTTCTATAATTTTAGGCAATAGGTTTCCATTGGTATTCTCTCTAAGAATAGATAAAATGTCCTCTTAATAATTTTCTGTGTCCAAATGTAAGTCTGATTATAGATTATCCAAAGAAGCTCTATATAATGATAGAACAAGGGCTAGCAATTGATTGAACTTTATAGGTGTAGTAGCGCAAATCTGTCCTCTACTTTTGTGTGAAATATAATGCAAAGAGCATACACAAACCTGGGTTCAAATCCCTACTTTTGACATATCAGTTGCCTGATCTTAAGCAAGCCACTAAGTCTGCATTATCATCTGTTTCCTAATGCATTAAATCAGAGTGGTAATTCCTATAAAATCTCTGCATATAATAAATGCTCAAAAATGTGTCTTTTCTGATAGTGTGTATGGTACCTTATTTATAAATTGTCACACATTCTCTGCCTATCTTGAGAAATCTTGAGTAACTGGAGGCAAATTTTGACTCAAAGAGGAAATTTAAAATAAGAAGTAAAGGATAATTCTTTTCCCTTTTGTATGAAGAAGTGCCTATTTCTTATGTCCTACTATGGCAGAAAAAAGACCCAAGACCTACATTTTAAAATAATAATAGCTATTATCAACAAGACAAGTAATAAAAAGTGTTGGAGAGGTTGTGGAGAAAAAGGAACCCCCTCATGCACTGCTGGTGGGAATGTAAATTGGTACAGCCACTCTGGAAAACAACATGGAGTTTCCTTAAAAAAATGAAGAATAGAAATACCATAAAACTCAGGAATCTCTTTTCTTGGCATCTACCCAAAACATCTGAAAACATTTTCCTGTAGAGATACATGTACCCTATATTCATTGCAGCATTATTTACAGTGACCAAGACATAGAAACAACCAAAGTGTCCTTCAGAAGATGGATAAAGAAGATTTGGTATATATACACAATGGAATATTACTCAGCCATAGGAAGGGATGATATACTGCTGTTTGCGACAACATGGATTGATCTTGAAATTATCATGCTAAGCAAAATAAGTCAGACAGAAAAAAGTTGAGAACCATATAACTTCACTCTTATGTGGGATATAAAACTGAAAGCAGCAAATGAACAAGACAAACAAACAATCAAAAAAATCAAAGACAGAATGAGTGGTTTAGTGGTTACCGGAGGGTAAGGGGAAAGGAGGAAGGTAGAAGAGGGTAAAGAGGGTCAAATATATGGTGATGGAAGGAGAACTGACTCTGGGTGGTGAACACACAATGCAATATATTTCAGAATTATATACTTTAAACCTATATAATTTTACTAACGTCACTCCAATAAATTTAATAAAGAGAGAAAAAGAATGTTATATAAGTGGAATCATAAAAAAAATAATAATATGATAGAATGCTTCCAAACTGGGGATTGGAGGATAAAAGATGGATTGAAGACAGCAGAGTCTTAAAGAAGTTAATAAACTCATGGCTGTGAGTCATTCTGCCTCCCATCCCTGCCTGACCTCACCTTCCAGTGGCTCACTGAAAGTAAACAGCATCCATGAGCCATCCTCAATTCCTACATGGAGTCAGATGTCACTACTGGCTTTGATCATACAACCTTGATTTTGTCTTTTAAAAACATAATTGGTAATAGATCTTTTGATCATATTTATACAGATGCACTGATTATTTTTGGTATAACCAGACTAATAAGTATAATGTTTTGTTAGACATTTAATTCAGTCTTTGTGTTTATTGAGACTAACTTGATGTTTGCTGCCCTGACACATAGTTTATAATTTACAAACTCTGGGTTCACTCTTTGAATTTGAGAACATGAATATCTTTAAGCTCTGTGAGTGATGCTGAGAAAGGAAAGGGTGTGGTGATTATCATGGGCAAGGTGTGTATCATGAAGACTAATTCTGATCAGTTTAAAACTGACAATCATGGAGAGCTTCATGGAGATGCATGAATTAACATGCCATCCTGTTATCAGAACAATTCTTGGAGAAATAGTTTTTATTCCCTGAGAGGTAATGGATGCTTCAGCAGTTCTATTCTCTCAGTTTTTACCAAAACTGTTTTTTTTATTTTAGGCCAAACTTTCCCCCAGATCAAAAGGGTCCTAAAGCAGGAAAGTGGGATTAAATACCCAGGTTAAGACCAAAGAATGTTGGCATTAACAAAGTGTGAAGTGGTGTAGAAAAACTCCTGGCATGTATGCTCCATTCTAAATGTAACTGAATCACTCTTATCTGGAAATATGACTTGAGAGCATAAGAAAGTGGAATCTGGCCAGAGCCACTTTTTGGCATGTATATGTCAGAAATACCGTAACACAGCCTTTTGCACAAGATGGTATTTCATTGTTTGGACATCTGGCTGATTTGCTGAAAACATGCATTTGTGGGAAATATATGGGAACGTTTCTTTTTGATAAATAAGGAAATACTTTAGTAGAGAAGTAGTATCGGATTCTTACTTTGTGTTTGCTGTTTCCTTTCAGCAAAAAATAACAATGTTTTGCTGTTTCTTTGCTTATGTTAGTGGAGAAAGAAGACTCTTGTTTATTGTACAATCACAGTTGTTTTTATATTTTAACAAGCTGCTCTTAGAAAACTAACCAGGAAGCCACATGCATTATTTCTACATGTTTTCAACTGTGCAGAAAATTAGTATTTTGAAACTTCAGTATACTACATATAAAAAAAAACACATACCTTATACATTTTACCGGTAGCAGTGACATTTCTTTGGATGAATGATTTGATCAGGCAGTACAGCAACAGATAAAAGATTTGCCTCTGAAAGATTGCTCTGTTGTAAGCAGCTGTTTCTCTTGCTAAGTTACTACTTTAACGAAATATTTCTAATTTAAATTCTGAAACACTCTCCATCTTTCTTAAGTATTGAATTGTTTCTCTCATGCAATCTGTGTCTATAGGTGGCAGCGATCTTACACTGTTACAGTGATGTGGTTTTAAATGTACCAGATTGTAAATGGAAGGTGAGTTTGTGAAATGAAAACAAACCTCAGGACTCTATTTTCAAGTAGGTTCTTCTAGTTTTATAAAAGTACGAGCTTGTGTTGTTCAAAATGCTGTTATGAATAAGAGTAAACTTCAGCCACCAGCTCTAAGTGTAATGTAGTCTGCCTTCCTTTCTGACCTTGAGCCACAGAGACTTCTGATGAGGAATCAGCATCTCGTCTTACTATACTACAAGCAAAATAATGGGCCCATTGAGCGACATGTTTCCCATACCCCTGTTCTAGGAGGTCGGAAAAGGCTAAACATTAGTTCCGAGTAAAAACTGTTTTGTTTTTCTTCATGTTGACTTGTACAATATATTAGGAAAAGGCAGGATAATTTTGTCTTTTATAAAATTACCACTTACATGAGTGCCATAGTGATTCTACAGATAATTTAAGTAGGACTTGTTATAATACTGGTGTCGATACTCCAAATAGTTCTGTTTTCACGGGAACCCTGGTTTCATCTTCAACATAATAGACTCCATTGATTAGAGAGATTTATTTAACATTTACCTTCCCAAAGCCTCCTTCATTGTCAGAAAGCCAAAAATACATAAGACTTGTGGAGTAGCATGTCCCCAAACTAATTCACCAACTGGAGCTCATGAACATGGGTTAGATTAGCTAGGAGTAATAGTAACTAACCACATTTGGTGTGTACTTGCAACCTATCGGCCACTATTCTAAGGTTTCTGGCAGTTTCACTCATTTAAATCCATATAACTATTGTCTTCTGTCAATTCTGTGATGTACAGTTTTTCATATTTTGACAGTTCTAAAATCAGGAGATGTCTTAAAATTGATGATTTCTTACAGTTGCTATCCATGGAGGCAACAGTTACAATGGTATTTGTTATTACCTGCACATGTAAAAACATCAAAACCAGCCTGAAACCATGCACAATAGATGTCAGGAGCTAGACATTAAACCCCAGGGACAGCAAATGAGGCACTCTTTAACGTCTAAGATTCACAGAACTGTTGGTTGGTATTGGAAGAATGGTGAGCCACAGGTGTTCGGCAGCGTCCCTAAAGCCAGTGTCAATAGTAGGCAGGTTCTGTAACTGGAAAGCCAGATTTGCAGCCCAGAGCTGATGTTGTTTCATTGCTTTCATATATTTCTATCAAGAAATGCTCAACCCTTAACACTTTTGATAGCATAATGGGCAATGCTGTAGGGAAAAACTCAGACATTGATGATTCTGATTCAAGACCCCATTTGGGGTGCCGGCTGAGTGGTGCATTGGTTAACAGCTGGCTTGCGACACCAGCTCTGAGCAGCAGGACCCTGGTTCAGATGAGGGCCAGTGACACTTCCCTCTACAGCTAAGATGGTGAACAACAGCTCGACCTGGAGCTGGGCTGCTGTGAGTTGCCGGCGATGGCATAAGCTGCAGCCCCTGCTGCAGTGGGATGCCATAAGCTACCGGGAGTGACTGGCAGCCAGCGAGAGCAGCTGGCACCCTAAATAGAAGAGTTTGAATTTGAATATGAAAAAGCTGCAAGAATATCTAAACCAATTATACATTCCTTGTATCTCCTTTTTATATATGCATAAGAATGGTATATGATTAAAAACATCTATGTATAATTAATTGTAAACATTTTTCAATAAGCACACAAAATAGAAATTCATGGCATTGAGAGCTTTGTGTCATATTTAATTGGCTATGGTCTCTCTTCCTAGTGGTCTTAAAATTTTATCTTATCTTCGAGAGCTTTTTATATTTGATACCAACAGTATTGCTGAGTTTTGTACAGATAAGAAAATTGTGACACAATAAGTAGCAGTACTAGTATTTAGATTCAGCCTGTGTCTATACCATGACACCTTTGTACTATACTGTATCTATGGTGAATTGATTATAGGAAAGTTATAATTCTTTTTTTTTTAAGATTTTTATTGGGGAATTGGGGGATGGGAACAGCATTGGGGAATTGGGGGAAGGGGAACAGACAAGTTGCTGTCCTTTTGTTCTTCAGTCTAGTTGTGGAGGACGTCGCCTCACTGGCCCAAGTTGGCACCATCATGGCGCTCTTCTGGGCGAGGCAGATCAGTCGCCGGCTTCTGGATGGCCGCTCACGCTGGCTGCTGGCTACACACAGTAGCCCATGGCAACCCACTGCCACAGGGGCTGCAGCCTACACCATCACTGGTGACTCACGGCAGCCCAGCTCCAGGTGGAGCTGATGTTCAGCATCTTAGCTGTGGAGGGCAGTGTCACTGGCCCTCATATGTGGAATCCGAACTGGGGCCCTATTGCGTCCCAAGCCAGTTCTTAACCATCGCGCCACTCGGCCGGCCCAATTCTTTTTTTTTAATTAAAATTTATTGGGGTGACAATGGTTAGTAAAATTACATAGGTTTCAAGTATATAATTCTGTAATACATCATCTATATATCACACTGTGTATTCACCACCCAGAGCCAGTTCTCCTTCCATCACCATATATTTGACTCCCTTTACCCTCATCTGGTGCCACCTCTCTTCCCCTTATCCTCTGGAAACCACTAAACTATTGTCTGTGTCTATGAGCTTTTGTCTCTTTGTTTGTTCCTTTGTTGATTTCAGTTTTATATCCCATATATCAGGGAAATCATGTGGTTCTCTACTTTTTCTGTGTGACTTATTTCACTTGGCAGAATAATCTCAAGATCCATCCATGTTGTTTCAAATGGCACTATTTCATCTTGTCTTATGGCAGATGATTGGATAAAGAAGATGTGGTATATATACACAATGGAAAACTACTCTACCATAAGAAAAGATGAAATATAACTCTTTTTTAATGCCATTTATAATAAAGTTGGTAAAAGACATTTTCAAAATTCCTTTTCTCTTTTTCCAGAATTCTTGCCTCAGACCAAGATACTAGGTACTTCTTCCCTCTAAAGAGAAGCTAAAAAACAAAGGTCTGTCCTTTTTGCTATACCTCTCGGGGTACTTCCATCTCAAGCTCACTGAAGCAAGTTTAGTCAGAGAATCCAGCTCAGGACAGAAATTGGGAGGAACACGTTTTTGCTGCCAGACCCAGTTGCACTCTTGTCTGGATGGTGTATTACTAAAGCAGGCACTCCATTTTAATTTCCCCCTGGCTCCTGTGCAGAAACACCACATACATTTGCACTGGTTGTGTCTATTCATAATTGGTTCTGCTCCTCTATCTATTTTTAATCAGATCAGAATCTTCAGGGGAATGTGGCTGAAGGATTAATTCCTTCCAATCTCCAAACATATTTGCCTTCCTAAATCTATGCCAGAAAAACAATGATATTTCACTTTATATTCATTACAAAATTGTATAAGGAGAAAGTAAAACATCTTTCATTTTATATTATTCTTATGAAACATGACTTACAGAAAATATGCTAAAATGAAAACTGTGCTTTGAGATCTTTATATCATGTATATGTCAAATATTAGATCAAGTCATTTTTATCTTCAAAAGCAGACATAAACCCAAGTTTTTATCTATACAGCATGTTTAATTTCAATGTAATATAAAAATCTGAACTCACAGGTATATAGTCCAGGATAAAAGTATAGAAGCTGCATATTTTATACCTATCAAATATATTGTATTAGACTAATATAAAACTCAACAATTTTCTTTTTTCTGGGATAGCTTTCCTCCAAAATTTTAGAAATAGAAGGCTACAATTGGGGATCTTTATTTTAAATATCACCTTTCTCTTTTTTATCTTTCACAAATGATTTGGGAAACATGATAATTTGTTTTTAATTAAAACAACAACAATAACAACAGTCACTATGGAAAGCAGTATGAAATTTCCTCAAAAAATTAAGAATAGAATTACCACATGACCTAGCAATCCGTCTTCTAGATATCTATCCAAAAGATCTGAAAACATTTATCCATAAAAATGTATGTACCCCCATGTACATTACAATATTATTCACAGTGGCTAAGACAAAGAAACAACCCAAGTGTCCTTTGATAGATGACTGGATAAAGAAGATATGGTACATATACACAATGGAATACTATTCTTTCATAAGAAAAGATGAAATACTGCCATTTGCAACAAAATAGATGGGTCTTGAGATTATTATGCTAAGCAAAATAAGTCACACAGAAAAAAATCGAGAAACATATGATTGCACTGATATATATGGGATATAAAACTGAAAACAACAAAGGAACAAGACAAACAAATGAAGAAACAAAAACTCATAAACACAGACAATAGTTTAGCAGTTGCCAAAGCATAAGGGGGGAGGGAGGTGACAGATGAGGGGAAAAGGGATCAAATACAAGATGATGGAAGGAGAACTGACTCTGGGTGGTGAACACACAATGTGGTATATAGATGATGTATTATGATACAGAATTGTACACCTTAAATCTATGTAGCTTTACTAACATTTGTCACCCAATAAAGTTTACTTAAAAAATAAAATAAAATAACATCAGAAAAAAAAACCAGTAACACAGGAAAAAAACCCATAGACACAGACAACAGTTTAGTGGTTGCCACAGGATAAGATGGGAGGGGGTGGTAAAAGAGGGTAATACGAGTCAAATATATGGTGATGGAAGGAGAACTGATTCTGGTTGGTAAACACACAATGCAACATATAAATGATGTATTATAGAGTTGTACACTTGAAATGTATATAATTTTACTAACCCATGTCACCCCAGTCAATTTAATAACAATTTAAAAACTATAAAACAAATACATTTTAAAATGTCACACCAACTTTATTTTAGCACTAGAGCTATGGGGTAGTGAGTTTTCTAATAATATTTACTATGCAATAAAAATAAAATTAAAATATATAAAAAATAAAAAAGATACACATACATGGAAACATCAAATTGATGACATACATCAGTACAACTGAAGGTTGGTAAATGGGGCCTTTTACCATGGCTGACAGCCCTGTGATTTTAGAGCAAGTACTCTTTTACATAACTTTTCATTATTCTCTGGTGTGGCTCACAACTTGTTAGTGTAGAAAACAACAAGTTTTTCTTATTATAATTCCTGTCTATGCCATTTATTACATTCCATTTATGAATGAAGGATTCATAATTCATAACTTTTTTCTTCCAGTATTTAAAAAATAAATTTCAGGAGAAAATAATGCCAATATAGTCTTTGTTTATTTTTATTTTGTTTTATTCTCAGAAATCATTTAACATACATTTATGAAATTAAACAGGATGTCATTTGGGAAATACTACTATAGGAAAAAAAAACTAAATGGGTAAATCAATGGAAAGCTTCTATGAGGCAATCTATACATTTGTTGAAATCTATAAAGCATTAAATACAGGTGAATCATTATTGGTAACGTCAAGGTCTTTATTAAAGGGCAGCAAAGACAGGAACATTACATGAAAATGAAAGGGGAGAGTTGTTTGATCAATGTTCATATTTATGGTAGGAAAACAATTTCAACAATTGCTATTGTATAGCTGTGCTTGTCTTTAATATTATATAGATTTTATAATTTAACCAAAATGGCATATAAGGAAAATTTGATACTTTTCTCTCTTAAAAAGAAGTCCTATCCTATCCATCAAAAGCACAAAGCAAGTTTATCATGAAAGGATGAACATTTTCAATAGTACAAAGTCCTGTGATTTTTAAAAGAAAATTAATATTGGGTTGTCAGAAAAGTTATGACACATTTTTTTCAACAAAAAACATAGAAAAAATACGTCATGACTTTTCCGACAACCCAATATAATCAAGTATCCTTTAATGGTTGGTTCATTATACAGATAATGTGGTTTTGGATTTTTTTTAAGTATTTTATTTTATTTTTTTACTTAATAGTTTCAGGTGTACAAAACAACATAATGATTAGATATTTACACACCCCAGAATGTGATAACCCCAACAAGTCTACTATCCTTCTGACACTGCATATAGCTATTACAATACCATTGACTATATTTCCTAGGCTGTACTTTACATTACATAACTATATATATATTTTTATTATAGTTGACGTTAAGTATTATTTTATATTAGTTTCAGGTGTACAGCTTAGTGGTTAAGCATTTATATAATGCATGAATTGATGCCCCTGATAAGTCTAGTACCCATTTGACACTATATATAGTTTTTACAATATTATTGATTGTATTTCTGGAACATGCTGTATTTCACATCCCCATGACTATTTTGTAACTACCAATTTGTACTTCCTTATCCCTTCATCATTATCACCCATACCCTCAAACATTCTCAGTTTTCTTCTAGCAAACATCAATTTGTTCTCTGTATCTATGAGTCTATTTCTGTTTTGTTTGTTCTTTAGATTCCACATATAAGTTGAGATCATATGGTATTTATCTTTCTCAGTCTGACTTATTTCACTTAGCATAATACCCTCTAGATCCATCTATGTTGTTGCAAATGGTAAGATTTCATTCTTTTTTTGTGACAGAGTAATACTCCATTGTATAAATGTACCATAAGTTTTTAAATCCAATTATCTATTGATAGGCATTTATGTTATTTCCATAGCTTAGCTATTGTGTACAGTGCTATAGTAAACATAGGGATGCATATATCTTTTCTAATTAGTGTTTTGGATTTCTTTGAATAAATGCCCAGGAGTGAACTTGCTAGATCCTAAGGTAGTTCTATTTTTTTTTTTTGAGGTAACTCCATACTGTTTTCCACAGTGGGTTCAACAATTTGCAATCCCACCAACAGTGCACAAGGGTTCCCTTTTCTCCACATCCTTGTCAACACTTGTTTGTTTATTGATGGCGGCCATTCTGACAGGTATCAGGTGATATCTCATTGTGGTTTTTATTTACATTTCTCTGATGATTAGTGACATTGAGAATCTTTTCATGTCTATTGGGCATCTGTATGTCCTCTTTGGAGAAAGGTCTATGCAGGTCCTCTGCCCATTATTTAATTGGATTGTTTGTTTAATTGGTGTTGAATTGCCTGAGTTCTTTATAAATTTTGGATATTAATCCCTTATTGAATGTATCACTGCCAAATATCTTCTCCCATTTAGTAAGTTGTCCTATCATTTTGTTTATGGTTTCTTTTGCTTTGCAAAAATTTTTCAGTTTGGTGTACTCCCATTTGTTTGTTTGTTTGTTTTTATTTTCCTGTTCAAGAGGATATATCAGTGAAAATATTACTAAGGGTATTATGAGAGAGTTTACTTCCTATATTTTCTGCTGGGATTTTTCTGGTTTCGGGTCTTACATTTAAGTCTTTAATCTATTTTGAGTTTATTCTTGTGTATGGTATAAGAAGGTCGTCCTGTTTTATACTTTTTTTCTATGTATCTATCTGTCTAGTTTTTCCAACACCATTAATTGAACAGACTGTCTTTATCCCAACGTATATCGTTGCTTCCTTTGTCATAGATTAAATGACAATATAGGCATATATTTTTTTCTGGGCTTTCTATTCTGTGCCATTGATCTGTGTGTCTGTTTTCATGCCAATACCATGCTGTTTTGATTAGTATGGCTTTGTAGTATAATTTGATATCAGGTAGTGTGATACCTCCAGCTTTGTACTTTTTTTCTCAATATTGCCGTGCTATTTGGAGTCTTTTATGATTCCATATATAAACTTTAGGATTATTTGTTCTAATTCTATGAAAAACACCACTGGTATTTTGATAGGGATTGCATTGAATCTATAGATTGCTTTGGGAAGTATGGTCATTTTAATGATGTTAATTCTTCCTGTCTATGAGCATGGTATATGCTTCCATTTATTTGTACCTTTTTTAATTTCTGTCTTCCATGTCCTATAGCTTTTCTGAGTATAGGTGTTTTACTTCCTTGGTTAAATTTATTCCTAGGTATTGTTTTTTTGATGCCATTGTAAATGGAATTGTTTTCTTAATTTCTCCTTCTGATAGTTCATTATTTGTGTATAAAATAAACTGCTTGTCGCATATTAATTTTATTTCATGCTACTTTAAAGAATTCATTTATCAGTTCTAGTAGTTTTTTTTTAACTCAAGTTTATTGAGGTGACAATGGGCAGTAAAGTTACATAGGTTTCAAGTGTACAATTCTGTAATACGTCATCTACATATCACATTGAGTGTTGACCACACAGAGTCAGTTCTCCTTCCATCACCACATATTTTATCCTGCTTACCCTCATCCACCACTCCTCTCTCCCCTTACGCTCTGGTAACCACTAAGCTATATGTATGCCTATGAGCTTTTGTTTTTTTTATCTGTCTGTCTTGATCCTTTGTTGCTTTCAGTCTTATATTCCACATGTCATTGAAATCATGTGGTTCTCGACTTTTTCTATGTGACTTATTTTGCTTAGTATAATAACCTCAAGATCCATCCATGTGGTGGTCAAGACATGGGAACAACTAAAGTGTCCTTCATTAGATGATTGGATAAAGAAGATGTGGATATATACACAGTTCTAATAGTTTTTTTGTGGAATCTTTGGGGTTCTCTCTGTAGAGTATCATGCCATCTATAAATAATGACAGTTTTACTTCCTTCTTTCCAATTTGGATGCCTTTTATTTTATTTTTTCTTGTCAGAATGCTGAGCCCATGACTTCCAATACTATGTTGAATAAAAGTGGTGAAAGTGGACATTCTTGGTTTTTCCTGACCTTAGTAGAATGCTTTTAGCTTTTCCCTATTGAGTATGTTGTTAACTGTAGATTTTTATATATGGCCTTTATTATGTTGCGGCATGTTCCCATAGTATTTTCTTAATTTTTTTTATCTTTGTTGTGTCTGTTATCACTTGTCCTCTTTTAATTCTGATTTTTATTACTGTAGGCTACACATGAGGCTGGCTTCACACAGGAACAGTGGCACCTGTGCCTCCAGCTCTCACCTGAGGCCACACAACTCAGTCTTTCCTTGTATGTCTCTGCCACCTTTCAAGCTGCCGCCCCTCCACTGAAGCCCAGGTGAGTGTTTGCAAGCAAGTGAGTGTATGTGCTGGCCCTTTAAGAGGAAGTCTCGATTTCCAGCCACCTTTCATGAGGTTTGGGATTTAACCAGGATTCCACCTTCAACAATCTTTCCTTTAATCTAGGAGTGTCCTGGAGGTTCAGAATTCCTAAAATCACACATTTACATTGCAGGCTTGCAATTTTTTAATTTGAAATGGATGTTGTATATTAGTCATCAAGTGGTTTGTAAAATGTCTGTCTTAGAGAAACAGTGAGATTGGAAGTTTAGTTTCTGCTGCTCTATAGGGGCTTTAAATATCTCTTTGTGTTTCATTACAATAATATTTTCTGTGATTTTCAGCATGTACATCCACCTCAGTTCTCTCGATCTTATCCCTTCTCTTTAATAAATTCAGATCCAAGTTTGATAGTTTGATATGTTTGCACTTCTAGCTATGGTTCCATTATCTTACTAGAGATGCATGTCGACATTGGATGAAGAATTTGCATTTTTACTAAATAATGAGGAATATGTGAGTGGGTGGTGTGTGTTACTTTATTAGTTATCTAGTGGCCCAAGGGCCTGTTTTATCATTCGTCATTATTTGGTACCTTATGTTGTGCTTCTGGGAATATCTGGAGTATTGAGTGGATCCCAATGAGAGGAAAGTATCATATAGGAATGCTGATAATCAATACATTAACAATAGCATACATTAAGTCCTACCATTCACAAGTCTTCCTGGAAGACTGTGAAGATTTTATATAATTTTCAGGAGTTTAATCCATCCTGGAAATTTATCTTAAAAGAATGTGGTCTGAACAAGTGATGTAATTGGTATTAACTTGGATAGAATGCACTTTAGCCAAAGTCACTCTAATACTCAATTTGAAAATAAATAAGATACAAGTACATATGAACCAAATGCTTCTGTCAGCAATCTTAACACTGTTTTTGAATATTTTATAATTTGTCACTCTCAGTTGTTAAAATCAGGGTTTACTTGCCCATGATTTATGGTAGACTAACTAACTACAAGGATTTCATTTGAATAAGTAAGCATGTCTTTTTACTATGTCTCAATTTCTAACTCTTGTCTGTTAATAGCTGATAATGGACATCACGTATTTTAGCTCACACTTATTGTTAGTATCTATGCATTCTTTTGGAGTGTAAAAGCAGATAATGCTGAAAGCAATTTGAATTTTCTCATATAGTCCTTGTTTCACATTAACTCCCTTTAATTGTCATTCTTTTTAGAATTGGCCCCTTTGGAAATAGTTGCAAAGGTCAATGGAATTGCTTCAGAAATATATTGGGTCTGGAAGTTTCTTCGAGCTTGGCATGACTCTAAGTTCCTCCCTCCCCTTTGTTTATTAATATAATATTTTTTCTAAGAGGCTGATAGTGGACTTTCACTATATATATACATATATATACTCTACCATTTTTGTGATAAAAGTTCATTTTATAATATGTATCATCAGCTACAGAATTTGATTCTTCAACCACCAAAACCTATATTCAAAATACAGTCTATTTTATAATTTGGCAAAACGCTATGTATGTCTTTTCATTACTGAGGAGAGTTCCTGGGTTCTCAGATAGTCAGTTTCATATAAAATTCATCCTTGAAAATCCATTACAGATTCTGAAATAAGGTTCTCCCCTGGAGAAGAGCCTAATATTTGGATCATATGAGCTATCGTGTAGAGATTTTCATCAAGGCAATAAAATTTTGACATTTTCCCCTTTGGATTTTAGAAACAATTGCAATTTGTATGTGTGCAGACCTGCTTTTGATTTATTAGATATATTTATTTTCCATTGATCCTGCATAGATATACTTCATTATATTATATTAGAACTGAAATATATTGATTTCTTCTGAAAATGTCCTATTCATTATGAGCCATGTTTTGTAGCTAATATGTTTCCCCTCCACCACTAAAAAGGAAAATAGTTGGATACAAAGCAGCATCAATGTTTGTCACAGTTCAGATGCAGTAGTTGAATATGGTTTTACATTTGTTCTTTAAGAAATACTTTGGAGAAAAATCACTGCACTGATCTACATATGACATTATTTCTGGGGGAAATTCTACTGTGAGTGACAGAAGAGGAGAAATATAATACGTGTGTGTGTATGTGTGTGTACATATATACATATATATGTATAGATCACATTTGACTATAAAATATTTAAGTTTAATAGGCCCGGAGCCTATTTTTACTTACATAAAAATTTTACTTATTTTAAATCTGTTTTGCTTTTTCTATCATACTTCACTCACATCCATGTACAGGCCCCTAGCTGAGCTCTAATTTTTCTGTGACCCTTTTTTTATTTCCTTACGATATGCTTAGATTTTTTTTTATGAGATCTAAATTTTAACGTAACGTTTTTTCTCAATACCCTCAGAGACACCTCATGTCCTTTAGACTCAGTTATTTGTACCTTTCTGAGATATTTCAGGTCTTCCACAATAAGCTTTGGGTTTCTGATGACATTCTGCCTATGCAATCCATTCACTTGGGTCTTTACTCACTGTTTTCTAGACCTGCCCAGGCAGGGAGTCAACTATGTTAGCAGGAGTGTGAACTGTGGTAATGTCACCTATATTTCAATTAGTCTAAAACTTACTTAGAACTTTCCTCTTCTTGCCATAATTATGCATATTAAAAATGGTCAACTCAAATGCAATCTCTTCCCAAAGATTTCCTGATCTCCTCAACTGGAAATAATTTCTCCTT
This sequence comes from Hipposideros armiger, assembly GCF_001890085.2. NCBI lineage: Eukaryota > Metazoa > Chordata > Mammalia > Chiroptera > Hipposideridae > Hipposideros > Hipposideros armiger. The sequence goes on from NW_017732313.1 coordinate 90,643, forward strand.
CATGATTTTGTATGGTTTCTGATTTCTGGCACTTCATTTGTTCATTCATTTGTCCATTCATTCATTCATTCATTCATTCATTCATTCATTCATAGATTCAACAAGCTTTTGCTGAGTACCTCTAACTGCCAGATTAGGCCCAGAAGATACAGGACAAAATAAAAATAACAAGAAATTCCTGCTTTTAAGAAACTTACATTCTAGCAGGTGGAGAGAGACAAGAAATGAATAAATTAATAAAATACAGGTAAATAAATTATGTTGGAAGGTGATCATTGCAGTGTAGAAAAATATAGCAGAAAGGGATGATAAAGAGGCTGAGGTAGGAGACTGGGGGGTAGGCTGACTTGATCAGAAAGGGTCTCAACTGAGAAAGTGACAATGGAGCAAGTGTGTGAAGGAGGTGACAGAAGGAATCATGTGATTGTCTGGAAGAAAAGCTTTATAGGCAACAAGCAAGGGATGATTAGCATGTTGGAAGAACTTAGAGGAGCCCATTGGACACTGAGCAGAAACGGCTTTGTATTGTGGTTCTGTTTGTGCCTTAAAGACTTCTCATTACTCAAGGAGAAAGGGCATGTCATTTACATGTTTATATCCCTACCATTCCAGAAAAAAGCAGCTATGTGGTTATTCAGTGTATGCTTGTTTAAAGTCTAATGATAGGGATTTGGGGAATTGTGCGAATTGGTATTCCAAACCAACACTTAGAATCCAGAAAAAGCAGAAGGAAAGAAGGAAGCTCCTGTGTAACAGAAATTGGTACATAGAATGAGTACCAGCTATCTCCCATGCCAGCATTAATTTACAGGTTATCTCAGCTAATCTTTATAAAAACCTTGAGTGTTTGAATGTAAAGATTAAGCCAAGCAACAAATGTTCTAGTGTGGGCAGCATGTGAACACGTACCATCAGGTATGGTTGAAACAGAGGAACCTTTCTATGGAAGGACAGGTGAATTGGAGGATGTTTTAGTCATTGTTCAAATTGTGGTTAACTTCCAGAATCTGTTGAACAGAAGCAGCTGGATAAAATGATCAATAAGATTCTAATTGTAGTAAATCATTGGAAAAGTATACAGACCTTTTAAAAGTAGACTATGTAGAAATCCTAGATGTTAGGATCCTTGGCTTTGAAGAGACTGGCACTATGAATAGGAAATTCAGAACCACAAAATTAACATCAGGGATTCTAGTAACTGAGAAACTAAAGTACCAAATATAGAGAAGACTATGTGTAGGCATACAACAGAATTCATCCTTAGGCTGTTGTGTTTGTTATAACCAAAGTTTGCCTCACAGTTTGGAGTAGAGCAGACACTACAGTAGCCCATTACTGTAAAAATGTATTACTGAGGGTTACTTATATGAAGAAATTATTTTTGGGGAAAAAAGAATCTGCAGGAGGAAAAAAAATCACTTGTGATTAATTAAAGTGAGTAGGGCATGAGAAGCAGACGTTGATTCATAAATGTTTGGCTGACTTGGGTTCTATTCATTTGGCATAAACTTAATCTGTTTAGGTTGGAGCCTATTGTTAAAAATTTTTTTCTGGCTGCTATTTTAAGTACTTGCTTCACATAAATACGGAGAATGCCTGCATGTATATATTTTGTATGGTCATTAAAATTACCATAGTGGGATAATTGTAACACAGCCTTCAATAAATGAATGTGGCTATTGAAACAGGCCAGATGTGATCTTGATCAGTTTTTTGATAAGTGAATTCCTCAAAATTTCTTTGCTCTAAGTCAGTGTGTAGGGAAAATTGATTCATATATATACAACTATAGATATATAGTTGTAGGAAAAGTAATGGCGCATTTTTGCAATGAAAAACAGAAAAAATACGTCATGGCTTTCCTGACAACCATATCTCCATATAGATAGATAGATAGATAGATAGATAGATAGATAGATAGATATAGATATAGATATCTACACACACACACACACACACACACACACACATATACAGAGGGTGCCAAAAAAATGTATACACAATTTAAGAAAGGAAAAACTGTATTAAAATTACACTGATAGTAACACTTTGAATATTTGAATATCTCCTGTAATTGCAGAAGTCAAATGTGACTTATATTCATCTTTTGTATCAGTATATATTGAGTATTACAATTTTAATACAGTTTTTTTTTCCTTTCTTAAAATGTATATACATTTTTTGGAACCCTCTATATAGGGATATATATGACATTTTATAGTTTCCTAAGCTCATTTTATATTTTCTAATTTATCTTCACACCTGTTTTGTAATGTCATCTTATTCTTTTTCCGTGTTTCTATATAAGGAAGTAAAATCAGTGTCACCTGTTCCTCACATTCATTCAATTATACTTATTAAGCACTACTAGTATGCAAAGTATCTTGCCATATAGTGGAAATAAAGGGATGCATAAATTAATCCTTGTTTTTGAAAGTCACGATCTAGCCAGGGAATTGGCTTAGTCTGCCCAGGCTACTATAACAAAAATACCATAGACTGGGTGGCTTACACTAAAACATTTATTTCTCACAGTTTTGGAAGTCAGGAAGGCTATGTTCAAGGTGTGGGCAGATTCATTGCCTGTTAAGGGCTCACTTTCTGGTTCATAGATGGCCGTCTTCTGACTGTCCTCACATGGTCGAAGGGCACATGATTTCTCTGATGTCTCTTTTATAAAGGCACTCATCCCACTCTAAGGGTGCCACCTACATGACCTCATCACTTCCAAAATGCCCCACCTCCAGGTACTGTCACACTGGGGATTAGGATTCAACATATGAGCTTGAGGGACACAAATATTGTCTACAGCAGGGAGGTCGACATGAAACCGATGCATGTGATAGTGATTTCTGCAATAATAGAGATAACTACCAAATGTCTCAGAGATATAGGGGAAGAAACCTTGATATATACAAGCATATAGTCAGGGTTGATATAAAAAATACTTAGGAGCATGCATGCATGAATTTTAGATGTGGCCATATTTTGAGAACCTGAATGTCTACCTTGAAAATAGATATGGTGACATGCTCTGCATGGATACAGGAGGGAACTAATTTATAAAAAAAGAGACTGTGGAGCATAAAGAGATAATGTCCCATTATTTAATCTCTCTTGTCCCAGTTTCTTATCTGTAAAACAGGAAAAACCTAGCAACTTCTTTATAAAACTATGGGTAAGATTAATTTTTAATGTAATTTGTACATTACTTTATACACATAAAAGGTTTAGAACATAGTAAGTACTGAAAATGTTAGCTCATATTATTATTTTTGCCATAGTTGTTATGCATCTTAGTTGCACTTTGGAGGTTTATACGTCTTTGAAATGATATACCAAGGTAAGTGTAAATATGGAAATGACTCGCCCTGACTTTATTCTGGATGTTGAAGACATTGACATCAGTGAGTAACTTTGAGATTCTTTTCCAAAACTAAGGTGGATGAAATCTCTACTGTTAGAGTTTTTCCTTTAGTTGATAGATTTTTCTCTAAGACGTGTTGAACATCAATTACCAATTGTCCACCGAATTCCTCCTCTGCTGGGATGTGATGTGTGGGAAGAGCCTAGGACTCTCAGGGTGACTGGTGCTCCAACGTGTGCCATCTGTGCTCCTATCAATGCAGTGGCTGTGAATGAGATGAGGAGCAGCCCACACAATTCAAAGGAATCAGGAATCTACTTAATAACAGCACCAGGCCACATTTAGAATGAGAAATGCCACTGGCTCTCCTCAATAATTACCCATTATTTATTGTGCCCAAATTATAGTTAATGATATTTTCAGCCTCCCTTCCAAATCACAGAAAGTTCTGTGTATTTAATTTTTATTACTTTCATTCCATCAAAGAAATGGGTGTTGTACTGACAGACCTGGGATCTAGTATGCTTCTCTTCTTACCTCAAGAAAACATTTGAGACTCAGTTTTCTCATGTCCAGAATAGTAACAATTGTATTTTCCTTTTGCATTTCAGAACATCTAGATTTGTGTTTTCAAAAATCTGTGGAACACGTGGGCTGCTTTGAGGTTGGGCTGCTAAATTAAGTAGTAACACCTTGAGTTTCTGGGTTTTGTCCAATAGATGAAAGTAGGTTGGTATTTGTCATGGTTACAAAGTCCAAGCCTGTGTGTAGAGACAGCCCCAGTTGATGGCAATAATGAATACAGTGTGGTATGAAACATGCCAGGTAGATCTTTGAGGCAAACCATGAAATACTCTGACATCGTATTTTTCAAACATCTAAAACACGTTTTCACGAAAACTAAATACCTTTTCAATATTGATGTGATTGAACATGAGTATTACATCATGCCTTTTCTTTCATAGACTTTATGGACATAAAGCAGAAGCCATTATTTGCAAAATAGATGTTATAACCTAAAGCACAAGACTGCACTGAAAATCAGTGTTTTCATTGGCTTTATCTTTGACATTTATGTATTTACACCAGAAACCCAGCTTCAATTTGACTACCTTTAGGAAATTTTGCAGGATCTAATTATGTGACAATTAATCTAGCACCCAGAACCCACAGTGAATAAATGGGCCTGGCATTATTTCTGAAGAGGAACCACTGCATTTGAAATATTTAAACTGGATAAGAGGAGACTGTTTCAGCTGAAAAGCGACTGACTTATTCTACATAAAATAATAGGATAAGAGTTACAAAACTCTCTAATGGGTTTACTAATGCAGATTTTTTTCTTATTTCAACAAAGCAATTACATGTTTTGGCTATACAGAGTCATTTTTATTAAATGATGTTTTGGATTAATTATGATACTGGTGAGGTAGAAAAACAGAGATGGAATAGTGGAGAGATGGGAAAAACATTAGTGGTTGAGGGAGGAGAGAAGTTGACATGTTACATGTCTACCTTTTCACCTAAGATCTGTCAAGGCATTGAGGGCTGCTAAAAGGTGTACTTGATCAGACATTTGAAGGTCCCCTCCATTCTAGCTCACTGCTTACTCCACTACATAGTTGTCATTTCCTATTAGTCAGGTTTTTAGTCATCAGGTTTCTCCACTTCCCCTTGACCTTGAATAACTGAGAATATTACTATGTGATTGGATTCAAATGGATACAAGAACAATATAGACAGAGTTTCCTGATGCATACCTGTGGCATCCTCAATAATAGGTTAGGAGAACTAATGGTCAGGAACCTGAAAATTCTTGTTGAGTTATGAATTTAGGAAAGCTGAGACCACAGTAATGTTTTCTCTGTGATCCTCTATTATAACAAGTATTTAAATATGTAAGTGATAAAACATTATAAAATAAGAAGAATCTTGGTCATATTCCTAATTCCCTAGGTGTTTGACTTACAATATTATAAAAAAAACTCAAATAACATACCAGTAAACAAAAGTAAAATTTCATTTTCCCCCCATTTCTACTATCATTAAAATGCTTAATTATTTACACCACATCTTTGAAAAATCATATCATATGCTATGCAAATAAACCTGACCAGATTATAGGACACTTCTCAAACTTGAGTGTGCTCAAAATTTCAGAAGTGAGGTTTATTGAAAACAGAGATTTCTAAGCTCCATTTATAGAGTTTCTAATTAAGAGGTCTAGGATAGTACCCAGAAAGTTCCCCTTTTAATAAGTACCCAGGTAATTCTAATGTAGGTGACACATTATCAATGCTCAGAGAAATATTGTTTTGGAATATTAAAAAAATATTGTTAATATTTTTTTCTTAGAACTTAGCAGAACCAGCCATGATTACAATAATCATTTATCGAGGGCTAAGTCTGTGCCAGGCATCTTTCTAAGTGTTCTGTATGTATTAACTCTTTTAATCCTCACAGTCTAGGAGAAGGGTACTGTTATCACCTCACCAATGGGCCACTGATACAAATCCAGTTCTGTCATTTACTAGCCGTGGGTCTTTGAGGAAAAAATAATTCCAAGCTCCCTAAATCAGTGATCTCCTCTAAAACATAGGAGCAATACAGAACCACCGGGAGGATTAATGAGAAAGCACCTGGAGCAGAGTGAGTCCCACAAAGATAACAAATAAACAGCAAACAAACAAACACAAATTTCTCCTGGGAACTTCAAATACCCAGAACAGTCAGAGCAAGCTATAATGCATTTATTTATTTTCCTTTGTGCTGCATGAAGAGCTCAACGTCTACCTCTATTCTGTACATCACCAGTGGAAAACCAAGAAGAGATGAAATTAAACAGTTTATAGCTATAAATCACCATTTTCTTTTCACTTGATTTTTTAAATGATAATAACGAAACAATAAAAATCTAAAACCATATAATGATGTTTGGGACTAGATTATAACAAATACCTGAGATTATTTTTCTGAAGAGGAAAGAATAAATACTTGGTATAAATTGATCTTTAAAATAAATAAGAATATATTTTGGGGATTTTGGTAATGTTAAGAGCGGTCACATTTTAATAAGCCTGGTGGTGACAGTGAAAAGACACATTAACTTCCATGATAAGAGCTGAAGGGGTCTAATAAAAGAAATCAGCAGGAAGGCAGTGGTGAGAGTTAAGACAACCAAGATGGAAAAGAAAAAGCAATCTGTCTTGAAGCACCAATTAAGTTTAATGTTTTGACTAAATGGACAATCTCAAACAGATTAGCTTGACTTAAATTGTTCATTTAAAATTTTCTACTCTGTGGTCTCAAACCTTGACAAATGAAACAATAACCCCAACTTTAGTTTGCAAATGTAATGCTTATATTGATTTTTTGTCTCATAAAGTGCCTGCCATTGAATGCCATAATGCGCCTCATGATTACAACTTATTCCTTTATGGGCTTCCACTATCCTCAAATTTAGTGGTCTGTCTTTTTTTAGTGAACAATGGTGTCAGCATTTCTTTTTCTAGTTCCACATCAGCCCATGTGTCATGAATTTATTATTCATCTATGTTTGTCTCTTTGTCTGTCTTTAAAGGTGACAATTAATTTTTGAACAATTTGTAACAATATTTAACCACTGAACCTCTAATTACTTATACTGCCAGAAAAACAGAACATGTTGAGTTGCGAGGAGAAGCCTGGTGCATGAAAACTGAATTGAAATGGCAAATGACTGCACCTTTCCCATTAAATATTCTGCCAAATTTATAGTACTTGAGAAACCCTAAGGCCAGTGTTTACAGCAATTAAGGGCCCCTAGTCAGTATATAGTAAATATGAGCATGTAATAGACACATTCAGTTGGAAGCAGGAATAAGTGTAGCCAAGGATATACGATAAAAAAGGAATCCTTCCTCTCTTGCAATTAACAATTTCAGTCTAATTGGCCTTTTCTAATGGGTACATTCTGAAGAATTGTGGGGCTGTGACAGGTTTCTGTGTTTGTGGAATTAATATGCAGCATACATTATTCATCCAGCTCTAATTAATGAAGGGACAGATAATTATTTAGCATCTTATTAATTTTGTAAATACTACTTCATCTTTATTCTGTGAATATGCTATCGTCCTCAAAAATAATATTTTGTAATTTATTTAATACCTGATGTATGCACCAATACTGTCCTTGCACTTTGTTTGCATAATTTATCCTATTAATTTGAAAAAAAATCAATATTCCTTTAGCTAAAGTCAGTGATAAAATTATCACAGTATGCATGAGAAAGTTAGATTATTGAAAGCTTCAGAGGCTCAACAAAGTTCACAATAGCTAAGTCCCAGGACTGGTATTTGATTAGACAATCTTAGTTCCAAGATGGTGGTGGAAGATGATTTAGAAATCATGGATTTGGAATTAAGTTTCTACCTCCTTGGCTTAATGATTTTTCAATAACATGTTTTATGATTTTATAATTAATATTGTTTCACATCAAAACAGAATATATAAAATAATTAAGGAAGAAAAATTACCCATGAATTTATTATAACTTCTATTAATATTTTCTAGATTTTATACCATTTTTTATTTTATACATGTATAAATGGCTGATTAAACAAGTAGGATTTGGTAGGGCACAATTATAAAACAACTGATTTATATTTCAATATTTTCTATGAAAATAGTTCTCTTGAATACCTATTTTCTTAACCCCAGCTGAAATCTCAGGCAGTTGTCCTACTCTTTGTGGCAACTTCTAAATAAATACAAGTTGGATGTGACATCATAACTCCAAACTTCAGGGTTTCTATCACTGTCTGATCGGGCCCCTGGTTGCAGGGATTATGAGTAACTGGCACATGGACTGTGGAGTAGTAATCTGGCTGGTCTGTGTGTAATATGATTGTATGTGTGTGACATATATAGTTGCTGCTTCTCTCTCGGGATATAATAGTTTCTCGGAAACACAGCGTTCCATGGCTAGCTGCAATAACTTTCACTTTGGCAACAGCTTGCCACCAGTAGATGGTTTACCCACCACCCTCTTACCGCCTTGGGCCTTTAGCATTCATCCCTTCCACTGAGATTTATTTCCTCTTTCTCATGGCTCCTTTGGGCAGGATCCCTACTTCACCATTGGCGCAAGGAAGCTCCATCCCCATGCAGTTCCTTTTTCTTTGTTAAATAAGCCAACATGTCACAGGATGGATGCCGACCTCTGAGTGATTTTATTAAAGTCCATCTCATTTGGCTTGGGTAAGGAGAAACACATACCCTCAGAGTAGTGGGGTGCAAAAAACACTGGTGACACTTGCCAAAATATACTGTTTCTTTTACACCCTCAAGGGAGATATTGGACTAATATGGAACAAACTACTTTTGTCATCTGTAAGCATGTCCTGTGTAATGTTAGGGCTAGAAATTTAGGATGTGCCAGATATTTGACCTGCATTTACCTTAGCCTCAGCTGATTTTGAGACAGAAAATACCTCATTTTAAACATTACATGTAGTCTAGCTTACAAACAAGTTAGTTTCTGCTTTTTTCATCTAACATTGCATCATAAGCATTTTTCTATAATGTGAGAGGAAATACAATATCCCATGACTGTGTAATAATGCCTTGTCTGAAAATACCACATTTAAAGCTATTCCCACATTTTTATTTTCAGTTTTTATTAATATTAAATATATCTTTAATAATCAGTCTAGAATGTAAAATTTTACCTATTTAAATTTTTTTTTTAGGATGGATTCCTTGAAATTAAATCACTGCTTCAAGGGATATGACCATTTTGAGACTTGATATGCTCTGTAGAAGTTTTCACAAATGTTAAAATTAATTTACATTATAATCAGCTAAATTTGATGATGCTCAATTCACTATACCCTGATGAATACTAGATGTTATCTTTCTATGTTCATTTAATAAGCACTTTACTGAACTCTATTGTTAATTTTAGTACTTTTACATTTTTATTTTTCATGTGTATTTTCTAAACTGGACTATTGTCTACAAATGATCATATATTTTTTAAAAAAACACATATGCTAACTTTCTCTGTTGTCTGTCTTATTCAATTGGAAGGACTTCACGCAACAATATTAAATGATTATGGAGAATACAAGTACATCAGAATGAATTCTGATGCCAAGTGACAGCGCTGGCAGCTAATGCCTGAAGCTTAGAACAGAATAGACAGCTAATCAGAGAGCTCCCACTTGGTGAGGCCAGTCTCCCCTCTTACAGCTTGTTTCCATGTGTGGCCAGCACAGTCAGAGTTATTCACCCCATGCCATCCTGACTCCCTAGTCAATAAAACTCAGACTAGGAAGTGTTTAAGTTTTAGAAAAGTGGTAGCCTCTAAGAGAAGCTGTTCTCGCTCTTCAGCTTAGACTGGGGTTGAATAACAAAGAACCAATTGAAAGATTTGGGGTTCCTGAACTATTTTCCCTTCCACTTTTTATTTTATTATATATCTATATATCTATATATCTATATATCTATATATAGATATATATATTAATTGTGAAATAAACATTTTTTAATTAGTTTCAACTGTACAACACAGTGCAATAATTATGCTTTTTACCCCTCAAAGTGACAACCCCCCTCCCCCAATCCTTCCTGTCCTCTTGATTGGATCATAATGATGAAGTCTCAACTGAATGTTGCTCTGCCATTAAACTGATCAAGTGCACAGTGTTAGTCACAGGTGGAAGAGAGAGAAGGCAGAGCTGAGAGTGGGCTGGCTGGTGGGCAGCCTGCATTCTCACTGTGTGTTCAGTGGAAACCACCACAGGTTGCTGGAGCTTGAGGCAAGCTGCCAGTCACATAGCAAAATGCTTTATGGTGAATCAATAGTGCAGGGAGAGAGGAAATGGTCAATCTCTGACTCCATATACCATGTCGAGGGCCAGATTCCCACAGCATTCTGCAAAATACTCAACAAACATGGCAAAGAATAGAACTAGTCAAGGTTAGCAAGACAGAAATGGCAACTGCCAGGGAATGTTCCGCACCCTCTTCAATGACAGTCCCAAGGAGGCCTAGCCTCACTCCCTTATCCCTTCCCCCCATCTGAATACTGGAGTCACATGCGCTCGGAAGCACTAATCTCCCCCAAATGTATATGCATAAAACAAAACATATATTTCATATTTGGGGTGGTGGAAAAGGAAAGGGGAATCTTAAAATTAATGGGTTTGCAATTTTAAAATGAATAGGACTGAGATTTCAAGAATTCATTCCACCTACTTAAATATAAAATCTGACAACAAAGAAAATGCTTAGAAAGACAGTGCAATTTTCAGTATTTATCACAATAAAGAAACCAGTTTTATCTTTATGCACAAATAATTTATATTCCCCAGTAAATCAGTTATGTATGTTGTATATGTCTTGATTGCACTGAACATAGTTCTTAGGTGTTTCACTTTAAAAACATGTTAGGCTTTGGGTATGGAAAATAATGTAGATATTTTTTACCATATTAGAGATATATTCTGCCTCTCTCCTCCTGGTGCTGCCTCTTCTCACTATTTCCATTTATTCATCCCCTACTACCTAAAATCTAACTTCTATCTTAACATGTCACCAAAATAGCTTTTACTCAATTCAGCAATTACCTCGAAGTTACATTATTTGTCCTCATCTAACTTGACCTCTCTTCAACATTTTCTGTTGAAGAACTGTTGACCATTCTGTTTCTTTGACCTGGGAAGCTTCTCTGTCTCTCAATTATCCACTGACCTTTCCAGCTACTTTTTTTTTTTTTTTTGGTCTGCTTTGCAGGTTCCATCATTTTCTAGGCCACGGAATTATTTAGTCCTAGAAGGTTTGGTCTGAGGCCCCACTAACAGTATTTTCAATAGCCAAATTTTATACTAGACACTTTCTCAATATAATTTTATCTATGTGGGCCTGATGTGATCGCCAGTAGATTTTTTTTTCTTTCCTGCCCCTCCTAGTCTTTCTCCTCTTCCTCCTCCACTTTCTTCTTTACCTCCTCATTCTCATCCTCCTCCTTCCTCACAAGCTTTCAAAAATGCTGAGAATGCTTTTGTGAATGTTCATTTATGCTATTATAATAATGCTGAAGAACTAGAAAATTAAATGCCTGGTCATGCATGAGAAATATAGTTTCAACAATCTTTTGGAGAAAATATGAACTATGTTGAGTTTATGATTAGAGGCAGTTTGTGGGATGATACACACAGAGGACATACCATGTGAAAATCTTTGTGTTGTTAATGTATATTAGCTGTTCCAGCTGTCTACAGCTGTACATAGCACATCTGGTAGTAGCCCAGTAACCATTGCAGATGAACCTCTCTTTTCAGAAAAAAAAAATGGTGATACAGATAAGGCCTAAAATAAAAGGATAAGGAAGCCAAGGACCACTGGTAAAATCAGGACATGTATGTAATAAGGACTTGGGATTATTTTAAATGCTCCCTTGGGAATATAAAAAACATGGCCATATTTCCCACTGCTGCTATTAAAAAAAAAATCTTGAGAATTAAAGTTCTCTTTTTCTTACTATTAAAAGTATTTGACACATGCCACTGTTGATTTCAGAACTAATTAATATTTGATGCTCAGGGAAATGAAAAGTAAATCATTTACATATTTTTGTGCCCTAGATTTTAGCTGTAGGGTTATGACATTAATTAAAAGATCCTATAAATTAATCTTGTCCTTGCAATTTTTCACAATAATTTCCACTTAAAAAAAAAACCAATGTAACTCCAATGGAGAAATGAGCTTTAATACTAAATTTTTCTAGTTATATTATATATTAGTATTTTTATTTTCCAAAAATTGAATATTTCAGGTTTTGGAATAGTTAAGAGTAGAAAACATAATTTCATTTGTGATGGGTCACTGTACCACGATATGAAAAATTAATTGAAATTTTTAAATAAATTTTCAACTATGGCTCACTTGTGGTTTATGAGGTACAGTGAAGTTTTTAAGAATATTCATGGCTGAAATATTAAAACCCATGACAGAAACAAATAGTATAATTACTGTTACACATAAACATATTGGGATTTTCAGGGTTTTGTGGTCCTGCAATTAATATATATTTATACAATGGATTACTAATGTGAATATCAGAAGACAATGGACAGGCTTATATTTTCTATTCAGCATTGTATCTACAAACATGAAGATGTTAAAAGCAATCTTTAACAGCAGCATGAACAGTAAATACATAAGTTTAACTAATAGGATTTATTTTAGTCTCCAAATTGGACCTTCAAGCAGACTAATTAAAATAGAATAGCTAAATGTGATATATTTTTTTCTCCCTGGTGATTTACTTGTTTTACTTTTTCAGTGTGAAAATTTCATTTTACCATAACATACATTAGAAATATCATATATTTTTCACAATGATAAATACAAAGAGACTGATAGTGTAAAATTGTATTATTATTGTATCCACATTTCAGGATGTCTCAAGTTTAGAACACTTGATGGATTTGCGGCCTGTGCCCTGATAAAATAGTGCTCAGGGTGTCCAGGTTTTAATGTCCTATTAAAGGCACTATTAAATTGGTGTCCTCTCACTTATTAACTTATCCCAAGGGTCATATTAGAATCATCTTAGTTTAATATTTCTGGTATAGCGATACTTTTCTTACATTTATTACCAAAATGGTAGATTTGTTAGGTTGTAATGAAATGTGTTCACCCTCCAAGCAAACAAGCCCCTTAGAGCTCAAGAATTTTCATGTAAAAATTTATGTTTGTGCTACAAATTTGCTTTTTCTACCATGACTCCTGGATCAGATTCTAAAATAATGGACAGCCAGAAGTCAAAAAGAAAATATTTCGACAACATACAGAATAGAATCACCTTTTAAACTCTAGAACTAAGAACAATAAAAATACTATCACCTCACTGCACTGTACACCTGAAGCTGATGTTGTATAATATTGTACGTCAACTATAAGTGAATATATATATATATATATATATACATATATATATAGTCACGGGATGTGGAGTATTGTGTGGGAGTGGAGTCAAGGGAATTGTAATAGATATGTATGATATTGGGGGGAAGTGGGGCGGTGGATTGGGGGAGAGGGGTTGTCACTTTGAGGGGTAAAAAGTATAACTATTGCACTGTGTTGTACAGCTGCAACTAATTCTAAAAAATGTGTATTTCACAATAAAAAATAATAATTAAAAAAAATACTATCTTGTTTTGGATAGATTTATTTTGAGTAGAACTTTTCTGTGTGTTGGGGGATTAAGGGATGAGTTTACCTAATTGTGCAAACAAACAAAAAACTGATTATGAACAAATACAAGGAAATTAAGAAAAGATGAATTAAAAAGAGCCATATAAAGATTTTTATGTTAAAAATGGCAAATTGACTTAGTAAAAAAATTATGAGGGAGTTGTTTAAAACGTGCTCTCAAAATGATAGGTAGTAGATTCTTAAGGAGATTAAAAAGAGAAACAAACAAACAAACAAACAAAAAAAACCAGTGTTGAGTGTTGAATTTAAACTCCTGAACAGCATAGTCATGTTTATGTGTTAGTACAAATCATTTGTAATGGAGTTTCCAGAAAAGCATCCTAAAAATATTTTAAAAGCCTTTTCTTGCTTCTTAAAACATGTAACCAAAAGTATGAGTAAAATCAGTGTTATTTGTTAAGGGCTGACAGTATACATAATAGTGTGCAAACTATTTATTTTCTTACAGATTTATGGGTTCTTTTGTGTTTTTTTAATCAGACATCATTCACAGGGGTAATAAAGGCTTCCAGTCTTGCTGGTACAAGTTAAAGAATTGTGACATGGATTGTCTTCATGAAAATCTGTGTTTTGTTTGGCCTCTGTGTGTGTGTGCGCGCGCGCGCGCATGTAAGCGCGCACGTGGTAGTGACTATCTCTCACACCAGTCAAAAAGGAGAGAAAGCAATAAAATTTTCGTGAGTTCATTAAAATTTTACAGGCACTGCAGTTCCTGGAAACCTAGTTGTTGCTATAATCCCTGGCAGTAGTTCTGGTTGGGCGGCATCTTATTCATTACAGGGTGAGGGTTTGGGATGAGGATTGAAAAGGTACAAAGGAGGTGCCACAGCCAAATACTGACATGTTGTTTGGACTATGTTCAAGGTTCTCATAGCTTTCTGTGCTGCCAAGTGTAACTTGACAAACACTATCTGTGGAGAAAATAGCGCTGTGGGAATTTAAGCCTTGGGAGTTATTTGCGGATCATTCAATGGTAATTGCTTCATTTTTGAAGGGTAATTTCAATGTATATGGAACTCCTGATTGACAATTTTCTCAGTGACTATCACAGGATCCAAGAACCATTATTAACCCCTCCAGGAGCCTCAGCGTCCCCAAAAGTAAACACATATTGTATTTGAAAACAAAAGATGCTGACTTGGCTTTTTACTGTACCCTGTCCTTGATACTTTTTACATTCCCATCTCGTTTTTATTTTCCCCACAGTACTGACAGAATTTAAGTGTTTGTAAAAGTGTCTTAGATGGTATGTCCACCCAACTCAGTTAATGGAATCCATTAGCTCTTGATCAACCTTTTGAAGGGAGTTCCAGTAGTTTCCACAGTTAATAAAATTTTGTATTTCTACTATAATTAAAAGGAGGCCACGTGTGGCAGAGTGCATCTCCTAAATGTTTATACATATGTGTATATCTGCCTACATGTGCATGGATACACACACGAACATACATATCTACATATCCCATATGTTCTTCTTACTTCTTAAGGGCTGAAAGTACATGCCCCACCCCCATACAGAGGTGAGCTCTAGTCTCTTTCTCCTTGAATGAGTGGGACTTATGACTATTCTGACCAATAGAGTATGGCAGAATTGATACTATGTAATTTTTGAAGCTAAGGCATAAAATACAGCTCTTGCCCAGTTCTCTCTTTGTCTCAGAATATTTGCTCTTGAAAACCAGCAACCATGTTGTAAGAAAGCCTAGACCACCTGGAGAAGTCACATGTAAGTGTTATGACCAGTAGCACCAGGCAAGATCCCAGCCACACCAATCATTAACTGCTGCGCATTTGAGTTAGTAGTTAGTGACACTTCAAATGATTATAATCCCCAGACTTCGAGCTGACCTGCCTGGGGACAAGTGAAGCAGGACCAAACAATTCCACTAAGCCATGCCCAAATTGCAGAATCGTAAAGAATATGTGTTGTTGTTTTAAGCCACTATATATATATATATATATATATATATATATATATATATATATATATATATTTTTTAAGATTTTTATTGGGGAATTGGGGGTATGGGAACAGTGCTAGGGAATTGGGGAAGGGGATCGGACAAGTTGCTGTCGTCTTGTTCTTCAGTCTAGTTGTGGAGGACGTTGCTTCACTGGCCCAAGTTGGCACCATCATTGCGTTCTTCCCCGGCGAGGCACATCAGTCGCTGGCTTCTGGACGGCCGCTCACTGTGGCTGCTGGCTGCTCACCCTGGCCGCTGGCTACATACGGTAGCCCATGGCAACCCACTGCCACAGGGGCTGCAGCCTACCTCACCGCCGGTGACTCATGGCAACCCGGCTCCAGGTTGAGCTGTTGTTCAGCATCTTAGCTGTGGAGGGCAGTGTCACTGGCCCTCATATGTGGAATCCGAACCAGGGCCCTCTGGCATCCCAAGCCAGTTCTTAACCATCGCGCCACTCGGCCAGCCCTAAGCCATTATATTTTGATACTTTGTTCAGCAGCCATATTAACTTTAATTAAGGGATATATGTGTTTTTTTTTTAAATATCTTTTACTCTTTTGTATTTATATAGTTCTGCCAAAAAATAATAAATTTTATGAAAACTTAGCCTCTAGATGACTTTCAATGTGAAACTTTAGGGTACCGCAGCTTATAGCTAAAAGCTACTGGCAACTAATTCTTGAAAAGAGAGAATATGATGACTTGATGTATGGTTTGGTATCTGTTTTAGCATGATCTCAAGGTTTGCTACTATGAGTGTTTTGCACATATTTGTCAGAAAGAGTGAAAATCAATGGGAATTATTAAAGGTCTCAAAGGGAACCTGTGTTTGAAGAGATCAAGGCCAAAATATATGCTGCTAGTGTGCAATCTCTGACAGGTTAATGTCTCTTAAAATATACCACTCATTTCTTTTTGGCATTTGCTACTAATCTCCATTAAAGCAATTACTTAAATTTCAGGTCCCCTCATTTTGCATGGCGTAACTTAGCAGTGCATTTACATTTGGCTATTTAAAAATTTGAATATCAATTTTACTACGTACATTATCTATGTCTCTTAAATTATCTGCATTCTTTATTTTGAGAAATCATTTTTTTTAATAAAAGCCTTACCTGTGTAATTGCCATGGTATACTCTAAACAAACAAAGCTAGTTGCCATATATTAGGATACTAATGTATGCTCAGGCTTTTGTGAAAATGAATGACTGAACATACAGAACTATAAAAAGCCTCACATGGTGAGGGGTGTAATTCATGCCATTATATCCTCCACAGGCTCAGTGTGTTCACTGAGGCAGAGCACATGCTGCAAGTTTATTTGAACAGAATAAACTACTTTTCTACTACAGTATTAAAGATGTTATGGGTCAGTAATATACTACTCCTCAGAGCTTCAGAATCAAATTCTAAAATCTCTTCTTGGAAGCATAACCTATTCTAAACAAGAGAAGTCTAAACACATAAATTTGAGTTATAGTAAATGATCTTATATTTCCAACAGTTGCATTCAATGACATTGATGACCTGTTAACATTCAAAACTCTGATACCAGAATCTTAGATAATAGGTATAATTTATAAATTAGTAAGTTCAGTGCTTAAAAAAAAAAAAGTCTCTCCTTAAAGAAAAACAAACAAGGGCCGGCCGAGTGGCTCAGTTGGTTAAGAACTCGCTCAAGAGTTTGAGCTCTGAGCAACAGTGGTTCGATTCTTGACCTGAGCTGAGCAGCCGCTGAGCTGACAATAGGTGGCAGGATGGCTCAGCTTTAAAAAAAACAACAAAACAAAACAAAAAAAACGAACAAACTGTGGTTATTGTGGGCAAGAAGACATGGTATTGTATGCATTTGTAGGCATGTAAGTGTGCATGTGTATGTGTTCAAGCATGTAAGTATGTATACATGTATGTATAAATAAAATATTCATTTGAGCAATAATATGATTTTACTTTGATTTAAAATTAATGTCTGACATGAACATTCAAGTAAATAACTTAAATAAAAAGTCTTGTTTACTATGCTTATTGAGTATGCAATCTAAATAAGAATGTATGGTTTGATAATTTTCATAATATTAGCAATATTTCATAGTAGTTTCATAATATCATCAAGTATTGATATTCTGGTTAAATTGGCATCAGATTATCAGTTTTTCAGTTATTTAGTTTTATAGAAACTAAATATGAACTTTTTCTTTTTTTTTAAAGATTTTTATTGGGGAATTGGGGGGATGGGAACAGTGCTGGGGAATTGGGGGAAGGGGAACAGACAAGTTGCTGTTGCTTTGTTCTTCAGTCTAGTTGTGGAGGACGTTGCTTCACTGGCCCAAGTTGGCACTATCATTGTGCTCTTCCCCGGCGAGACAGATCAGTCGCCGGCTTTCTGGATGGCCGCTCACTGTGGCTGCTGGCCGCTCACGCTGGCTGCTGGCTACACACGATAGCCCATGACAACCCACTGCAGCAGGGGTTGCAGCCTACACCATTGCCGGCAGCTCATGGCAGCCCAGCTCCAGGTTGAGCTGTTGTTCAGCATCTTAGCTGTGGAGGGCAGTGTCACTGGCCCTCATATGTGGGAT
>NW_017732313.1:108837-211597 GCF_001890085.2 Hipposideros armiger
CAGCTCCAGGTTGAGCTGTTGTTCAGCATCTTAGCTGTGGAGGGCAGTGTCACTGGCCCTCATATGTGGGATCCGAACCGGGAACCTCTGGTGTCCCAAGCCAATTCTTAACCATCGCGCCACTCAGCCGGCCCTGAACTTTTTTTAAATAAAGTATTTCTCTAATATTAGTTATGAAAAGTTCAAGTCTCAGATTGTTTGGGTATATAATTCATATTTGGAAACCGTTTTTCCTGTCTTCAAAGCCTTGCTCCATGGTCTTCTGCCTTCTAACACTGCTGTTGAAAACTCAGACGCCTATCTGATTTCCTATTCTTTATAGGTGAACTGTTTTTCTTTCTGTAAGATTTTAGGATTTTTCCCTTGTTCTTGTGTTCTGAAATTTTCTTATGAATTGCCTTGGCATGGAAATATTTTATGAGTCATTATGCTGGATTCTTTCAATTTGGAAGCTCATGTCTTTCAGGTGCTGGATATTTTACTGAATTATTATTATTTTTTTATAATTTCTTCCCAAATTTTCTACCCATTTCTTTGTTGTCTGTTTTTCTAGAACTTCTTTTATTTGGATTGGGGTACTTTGATCTGTCCTAATTTTTCACATTTTTTGTACTGTTTCCCCTGTCTTTGTATTTTTTCTACTGCCTAAGAGTCTTTAAAAATTTTTCCATTAACAGTATATAAGGATGCCTTTATTCTCACTTCCCAATAAATACTGTGGATTATCCAGTTGTAATTTTTGCCTATAAATGACTGTAAAGTGTTATCTCATTATTTTAATGTGTATGTACCTGATTATTTATTTATGTGTTTGAAAACCCCTTCATATGACTGGCCTTCTAAATTTATTTCATTGTAAAATGTCTATTCCTCTTTCCCTCCACCTTTTTTCTTTTGGGATCCTTTTATGTTGTTGCCGCTCATGGATTTCAGGAGTTTTCTTTATATTTAGATAACAGTCTCTTGTTGATTTTGACACTGCGTGTAATCTAATCTTTATGTATTAATGCACCCATTAGTGCATTTTTTCCAATGCACTTTATTGAAAAAGAATAATTTTATATAATGAAGTTAATTAATAATGAAATGTATTTATATAACTTTATTTTTGCCATTTTGAGGCCTTTTGAATGTTTACTCAAGAATTTGAATGTGTATTAAAGATATTCTCCTATATAGTTGAGTATTGTAGTATGCCAATCACTATATCCAAGGATATTTTCCTATTTTATTGACTATTATTAGTTTTATGGATTTCTCTTTCCTACTTGAAGTTCCCCTTTGTATTTTGTTTTAGGTAACAATGTGGCTTTATTTTTCTTGATATAGTGAGGTAAGTTTTCCAACAACACCTGCCAAAACAGTATAATATTTCTTCATTGATTTGTCATTACATACATTTTATGCTCATATATACATAGATTTTTTTAATTCTTTTTTTTTATTTTTGGCCATTGTTTTATTTTTTTTTCTTGAGCCAACACATTTCTTTTGTAATTATGACTTTATAATATATTAATATTTCCTGTAATAATCAACAGGAAAAAAAACATCTACTTGAGAAATCGTTTTTTAACATTAAATTTTTGGGAGTTTTGCCTAGGAACATTTTATAGGAATAATGAATTATAAGATGATTTATTTTTTAAATATTTAAGAAAGAGAATAAATTAAACTAAAATCATTAAAAGTAATTTCAATGACTTATTTAAACTCATAACTGCAACACATAATTTGCTGATATGTTTTTAGAATTAGCCTAATAGTATAGTAAATTCTTTGGCAAAATAGGGACTCTAGCCTATTTTACATAAAACAAAAGTTTCTTAAATTTGTTATATTTTTGGAGAAGTAGATAGTTTTAATTATAATATTTATAACATGCTTAATAGAAAAAAAAAGGGGAGAGAAAGGGAATTGATTAAATACAGAAGTTTATGCTGTTCACATTCTGTACCTTACTTTACCAAGTATGATTTTTCCTACTTACCATAATTTATAGTGCTTTTTAGCTGAAGGCAGTTTTTTTCATCCTCTTGTAAATATGACTTATTTTTAATTATAAACAATGCTGCAGTTGATACCACTATATCTGTGTGTATCTATGTGTAGTTATATTTATTTGTTTCTTTCTATTTTATTATTTTGTACTAAACTAATATTTAGTTTCATTCAACTTTATTATATATTAATGTTCATGTTAATAATTTATATTTCTATAATTTCCTTTCTTCCAATTTGTTTTGAATTATTTAATAAACTTTTCTAGTTTCTTGAGTTAAAGTTCATTTATGTTCAGTTGTTTTTTATATTTTATGTTTTTAAGTCTGTATATCTTCTACTGCATACCACTTTGGGCTTTGCCTACATATTTTGTAATTTTTTTGTTTATGTTTTTACCAGATGATTATTTAGAAGTGTATTCTCACATTTACAATTAACTATGGGTCATAGGCTTTCTTAATGAATGATTAAATAAGATGAAAAGGCTGCATAGCACTTAGAATAATTCCTAGTTACATAGTATATGCTCAATAAATGTTATTTTATTTGATTATTGATAATAATGTTTATAAATTCCTAATTTTTAGGTTTAATTATGTTATTCTGAACTTACACTACCCAAATATAGCATTCCATACATAGATAATTTCCTAATTTTTGAAACTCTCCTCCTTCCTTGGCTTACTTTTATACATAGCACTATCCTATTAATTGTGACTGCTCATTTTCTGCATCACATAGTGGCAACTAATACTCCTCCACTATAATGTCTGTCATTAGAGTCTGTTTTTGATCCTTGCATTATACTCTATATATCTACATACTGTTTATATATATAAATGATATAAACTGGCCAAAACTAATCAAGAAGTTCCACAATAATTCCTTTTCTTCTGCCTTAATTTCTGTAGTTCACCTTCCCCCTCTAGCAAAAGTAAAATAATCAGCATTCCATGAAGACTTATGTTTATTCATCTTTTATTGATATTCTTCCTTCCATCTAAAATGCCTATCTCTATCACCCTTTCCTCACTTTTACATTGCACCCAGCTTCCAAATTCACCCTAAGCACTTTCATTTCTTGGAAATGTTTTCCTGAGCATTGTGACTGTATCTCTATAATATTTGTTGTAATTGCTCATTTGCTAGCTTTATATCCCTTGCTAGCTTTATATGATACATCCTTCATGTCTCTCATATCATCTAAGTTAGTAGAAAGAAGAAAATGTATTGTGTTTATCTAATTACACTTCTTCATGGTCTAAAAAGTAACATACCTCAATGTTGTATGGGAAATTGGGAATAAGCATAAAAAATTGGAGTTGTTCTTACTCACAGCTGTAATGGTCAGGTTGCTACAGCTAAGTTCTAGAACTAACACATGGTCTGCATACACACACATATGGAGTCCACGCCCAAAGTTGTTCAGCTTCAGAAAGCAGGTTATATAGCAAAAGATAGAAGATATCAGTAAGATAAGTCAATGTCTATGTTGACCACATGAAGTGAACTTAAAGTCCTGGGATTTCACGGCAGATGGGAATATCCAAAATATCCAGTTCAAACATACCCAGATTGTGCAGATGGGGTGGATGACAGAGTTGGAGAAGAAAAACAACTGAATTTAGCCAAGGGAAAACCTAAAGGAGAGGTGAGGCAGATCATGGGTATGTGCCTTGTCCCAGAAAGTAACAAGACGAACAGAGGACATTTGCCTTTTCCAAACTTTTAGCTCCAGAATTCAAAGATAGAGTTTTTTTGAAGTTATTTGGCTGGGATTTGTAGTGTCTCACTGGCCACACATTACACTATGTTCATAGTGGCCCTGATATTTTCAAGAGATCAGTATTATATATTCATAAAGCAAGTGACTATCCATGAGGCTATCCAGAGATAGCTGTTCATCCAGATTACCAGCTTGCTAAACACAGGCACACACACACACACACACACACACACACACACACTCACATGCACGCACACACACAGGTACGCATGCACACACACACACAAACACACACCTGCTCATGCAGATGACCAGCTTTATGGATACTGCTGCTCTCTGAGCTGCAGGAGAGGATGGAATGAGAAGGAGGAGGGGTCTAAATTCAACATTCTACCATAGATAGAGGTCATCAGCTGGGGCTTTCCATATCTCTAGCTATTCCTGTGGCCTCCATGAAATCATGCAGTTCTGCATCCATTCTTTCCAGCTTTGTGGTGAGAGGTGAAATCACTATTTCATACATTTACGTACCTGTATCACTTCAGAGATCTGAAGAATACCTGTGGACTCAACTACTTTCTGCTCCCATCTTGATAAGTCATCCACTTCATCTCTGTAGTTGACTGAGAGTGTTTGTTAGGGGATGTTTCTCTGGCTGAGCTGACAAAGGATTGCCAAGTGTCTTACTCTGGTCTGGGTCCATTGCTACCCACCATCTATTTCTTTTGCTAAACTTCTAGGCTCATCTCTTCCCCATTCCACCTCCAAATCAATCTTCAGAGACTAGAACTCCCCCTTTAATTTCATTATAGTTTTCAGTATCCTGTAGTTCTCTTAATTTCTATATCACATACTATTTGGTGGTATATATATGATTACTTCAACATCTGCTAAGACATTTTATATAATAAGCCCACAATGTAGTTGATATTGTGTAATATTGAAGAGTTATTCTGAGAAATTTGTAGTCCTCCCTGCATTCTTGTGTCTTTATCTTAGCTGTTAATCACACCTAACATGTCATCGATTTTAACCCTATAACACAAAGTTTCTATGGAGCTTATAATCGTTAGCTGACTTAACAATTGTGCCCTCTCAAGCACAAGGTCTCCTATTGTTACTTATCCTTCATGGATATTTGAAGGCTTCAGGTCTGTAAAACTTTTTTGTTTGTTTGTTTGATAATTTCTGCAAATTCCAAACACTTCATTCCTTTGAAAACATTCAAATGAGTAGAAAGATACATAATTGGGTAGGCTCACCAATAAGCAATAGCCACATTGGGGGAACATATTTATGCTTGTGTGTTTATGAATGTGTGTGTGTATTTGTGCATTTCATGAAGAGCGTTTGTTCAGGGGAGAGGATATAGGTCTGTATACTGTGTCTATGATTGAAATGTATATTTTTCCCTTTGCCAGCTATGCTGTAATTGCTACCAGATCTCCAGGTAACTTTGTATTTGTTACATAAATTACCAAGATTCAAGGTTATAGAGTTGTGTACTGTATCATCCAATCATCCATTTTTACATATTTGGGGAACAGAGACAAAAGTCGTGGCTTACTGTGAGAATGGGTTTCTGTAGGTTCAGCAATCTCTTGAGTATTGTCACATATTGGGTGGCCCAGTTAGTTGCAGGGGACATGTTGTATTGTTACTCAATTATAGTTACAATGTAAACTAGATTTTCTAAAGTAAAGAAATAAACCAACACTAAACCCAAGTTAAAATGTATGCTCTCAGTCGATGAGCAAAGCAATTTAGTACAGAGATGAGGCTGCTAAAGTTTAACAAAAATCTAATTGCTACAAGGCAAGGCGGGTACAGCTGGGGGCAGGACTGTGACCCTGAGGTCAAGCTGGCCCTGGGCTAAAGTTTAACATGAGACAGGAGAATGGCAGTGGGGCGTGAAATAATTCTGAACTCAGAGAATGACCTGGCCACTACTAACATGGCTTGATGTGGGGAGCCCCAGGGGGTGAAAGCTACTGTGGTAAGTAAAGTCCTCTGTACTTATCTTTGTACCCCCTCATGTAGCTTGTTCATAGAGGCTGAATCACAAAGCTCAGAAGAGAAATAAACTATAGCATGTAAGGCAGCTGGCTTTGGTTATGGTGGTACCTGCTCTGCTTTGCATTTCTTAAATCCATACCTGAGTTTGAGAAAAATCATCCTGCAACAAATGTGCTGTCCAGAGGAGCTGATCAGGTGCATGTGCCTGAAGAACAACAGTGAGAAGTGAATTTTTGTTGCATTATGACTGAAATCTTCTAAATAACAGCTCCCTTCAACAACACTCATTCAATAGTACAATAATAGGAATTTTAGTTTTTAGCTATGATCCACTTACTCACCAAAATGGTTTTTGTGTTTTTTTTAACAGATTTCCAGTACAAGAAATTTTCATATTTCATTGTGCTAATTTTAAGAGGAATTTTCTGCACTTCAGGCATTTTGTAGAACAAAAACAGCAAGATAAAAAATTTTCAGATTGTGTACTCGAAATGTTCTTGTCAGTGTTTGTCCTTGAAAGTGGATTCTCCATTTCTCAGCTTCTTTTCTGTTTCATCCTGATTTCTTCTTTCCCTTGTGATGAAGTTTCTCAGTGTGCATTCCTGGAGCCCTGTGGCATGCTGTCTCTGAGATTTATCTCAGTAGAGAGAGTGTAAATTACCTTCTTTTCTTCAATCTCAGTGTCACTGGGCCGTGTTCGCCAGCACCAGGGCTTAGTGTTGCGATCACACTGCACTTGCCTTTAGTTGACAATTTCACGGCACTTCTTTCACATCCGAGTGCTCATCAGATTTAGTTCCACCTCCCCTTTATTCTGGATCTGTGTCTCCTATGTACTTATTAAATGCTGTTCTTTTCCTACTGAGTAACTAAAGATAGACTCACTGTGTCTTCTGAAGAAATTTCTGAAATATTTAGTTTTTTTCAAAAGATGCCATTGACTAGATCACAGTGATTCTTTCAACTTGGAACATTCAAACTTTGGAATATGCAGTTCATAACTGTGTTTGGGGTCAAGCAGTGTTTTACTTTACCATAGCTCCTAAAAGAAATGTGATCTTACTTTCCCAAGAAAAATCTGTGGTTTATGACCAGATATACAAGGCAAAATTGAAATATGGAGGAGATCTGGGTACCTGAAGATTTTAGAATATTAAATTGAAAATATGTGTGACATGGGAAATACCTCCCCCCTTTTGCTGTTGTTTGGCGTGCATCTTTTATTAATGTAACCAAGTTAGGACAATCTTGATGTCACCATGTTAGATTTTTTTTTTTTTTACTGATTTCTAACTCTTCAGAGAAGTATGTATTTATTTCACAATAAAGACATTGAATATTTCATTCTTGTAATTCAAAGGTAGTAAATGTGAAACTTTTCAAAATCCTTATGGTGTTTAAATGAAAATTAGCAGCACTGTAAGTCTTTGAGGTTTTTCATAATCTTTTGAGCATTTTTACTTTGCCTTACTTTTGTGATATTTTTTATTGTTGAGAACCTAACAGTAGTTTGGCACAGATGATTTGAGAAAGAAACACTTGGATTTCTATGATTCAGCAACTGAGTGAGTATCAGTGATTTAGGGCAAGTCAGTTGGGCTCCTAAAACCTGTTATCTTTTGTCTAAAAAAGAGACATAATACCTTCTCCCTCAAATTTCAAAAAATCAAAGTATATACTGAATTTATACACACACACACACACACACAAACACACACAAAGTTTATAAAATTTATTACTAAGTTCTAAGTGTAAGCCAACTACATCATACAGCATTTAGCTGAAGAAACAGTAATTTTTTTTTCAAATACTTGAGAGAATGTATATTAAATAATTGAGGATTAGCATTTCCCATTCTGCAATGGGAAATTTTCCTAAAGGATTCTCATTGTTAGTTTTGTGTTTTTATTGTTTTTACTTTATGCTCTCATTTTGTGCATTTCACTTTGAAACCTAACTACTGAATAGGATAATAGTGTACAATGCTAGAAGTTAAACTACATCAAATAATAGGACATTTTGTGTGAATAAGAAACTGGTATAAGAGAATATGGGGTGGAGGAGAGAATATGGGCCTTCAGAAGGAGCAACTAACTGACATAACAAGCTCTAGTAGGAAGAGGCATCATCATAAGACAGGCAACATGGGGAAATGCCCTTAAAGGATATATAAGGCTTATAATAGAGATAGGAGGAGAACGCTATTGTGGGCAGAAAGAATGCTCATTGAAATACATGGTGGTCTAAAAGGGTACATTTTATTTGGTGACTGTTAAATAATTCGGTGTGGCTGAAGTCTACCCGCATAAAAGCATGGAAAAAGTAAAACTTGGAATTTGGGACAAAATGATGATGATTAGCTTTTTTTTATGTTGGAATTTCAAATTTATTCTGTGGGGAAAAAAATTGCATACGCTGAAGAAGTATTAAGAAACATGTAGGTGGGGAATTTTTCTTCATGAGAAGAGAAAAATATTAAGAATTAGGAGTCTTAGAAATTGTATATGCTAAAGTGAGAAATGAATAAGGATTAAACAAAAGCAGTGGCAATGAAATGAGAGAAGGGGGTGGTTGTAATAAAGACACATTTTTATTTTGAAAGAAAATATACCCATAGGCCATAAGTAGGGAGTTCAGAAATACTTGGTGTAATGAGAGATGTTATTAATAGGAGTGTTTTGTATGTGTAAAGTAAATGGAATCAGAAAAAGAGAGATGAGACACTACAAAAGAGATTGCTGAGGTATGTGGTGAGTGTGGGTGAAGATAAAGTCAAGAATGTCTTTGATATAGAAAACACCATGGCAACACAGAAAGATTTGAGAGAAAAAGAGCTCTTGCTAGAAGTATTCCAATGAAAACTTTTGCCTTTGCCTTAATTGTCCCCAAACCTACATGTGGGAAATTTGAACAAGAAAACAGCAGTGCTGATAAATCTAAAATAATTATATGGTGGAAAGCAGCTATAGTGACTGGCTTCTCAATGCGTTTCATTCATTAAACTCACTGTATCACATAAAAGTTATGAAGATAAAATTGTATACAATTAGCAAAGTATTAATGAGTTAAATGCAATTAAATCTAATTGTAGAAAAGGCACAGGGAGCTCACCTATTTTTTTTTAAACTCAGTGCAGTTACTTACTTTGACCTTAATGAAGAAATTATCAGTAAATTCAATATCAGAGAATATAAATATCCAAGATCTTAAATGTGAGTTATGGGTTAGATTCTTCTGTCTTTCTATAAAATTCTGTCATGGACCTTTAAAAGTGTTGTGTGTTAGCATAAAGAACCAGAGAGAAGAAAGAAATAGCAGGTACCGCTTTACCCTGTATTCTGGAGGTAGGCAAATATTTCTAAATTGGGATGTGCAAGCTATTCCAACATTTCTACTGCCACTTCTGTCTCTTTCATTAGTGTTTGTGAGTGTGTTAAACTGTAACTATTGAGTTTCAATATAGGGAATTAGGTTTCCATGCAGCGTTCACTATGTAAACCCATCATCTGAAAGACTAATACTGATAGTTGACAACCAGACTAGAGAATGACACTAAATTTTAGCAACAATGCATAGCGCTAAAACTGCCCTGTGTTGCTGGTGGGAATGTGAAATGGTGCATTTGGAAAACCTCAACAATGTCTTATAAAATTAACTGTGTATCTAGCTTATGACACAATAATTTCACAGCTATGGATTTACCCAAGAGAAATGGAAACATGTATACATGTCCACAAAAAACAGCACAAACATCTTCATAAAAATTTTACTTACAATAGCCCCAAACTAAACAAAGCAAATTTCCATCAGTAGGAGAATGGATAAATTAATATTATTCAACAATAAAAAAGAAAGAGCCACTGATACGTCTCACAATAAGAGTCAATTTCAAAAAAAAATAAGAAAATGAAGCTAAAGTTACTACATTGCATTTTATATGTATATAAATTTTTTTTAAGTAAAAGTAATCTATAAGGATAGAAATCAGAACAGTGATTATTTGGAGGGGCAGGAAAGGGGCATACCAGATATTTCTGGGGATTTGGGAATGCCTATGTCTTGTTTAGGTATTTAATTATTTGGCTGTGTAAATTTTCAACATTTATTGAATAGTATGCTTAAGTTCTTTACATTTTACCACATAGAAATTTTACCTAAAAACAAAACAATAACAACAACAAAAAACCAAGAAAATGATATGGTCCAAGGCAAGAATCAAAATAAACTTAAAACTATAAAAAAATAGACATTTATAAACATTTCTTCATATTATATATTCCTGGTATTAACCCTCTTTAAATTTTTATGTGGATGTAATTGGTTAATAGGAACATAATTAACATTTATAGAGTAATCAATAGGTCCTCAGGCCTTGGAATAGTGAAATGAAATGTACATCAATATCTGTGTATAAAAGTCACACCTTGAGTGTTACTCAAGATGAAGTATGAACAAGCGTATCTCTAAGATAGGGATAGTTTTTCCAAAACAAAGGATAGCCTGAAGAAAACTTACTGATGAGAAGAAGAGTGAAGTTCAGAGGGACAGCAAGAAGGAAAGCAGGCTTGGAATGAAATATTGGCTTGTTGGAAAAGTCATGACGCATTTTTGCAATGAAAAACATAGAAAAAATACGTCATATTTTTCCGACAGCCCAATCGGTAGCAGAAGAAACATCTGGTATCCTTATGGAGTGCACATGACCACATCTGCCTGCTCATTTGTCAAGCTAGACTTTTACATAAAAATTATGATATATGATTAGAGTATGGGGAGCAGAAATCTCAGAATATGGGATGGTGAAGTTTGGGGCAAAATTATGGGATTTCTTATAGCAGTCTAACCACTGTAATTCCACGGCCTCATCAGCTAGGTGGTGCTCCTTGGACTGTTCCTGATCACCTAGCTCTTCTCTTTGTTCTTCTTCTTATCCCATCTTCAAAGCTCCTCATCTATCTAGAAATGTCGAATTCAAAGATGCCTCAAAAACTAACTTAAATAAAGGGCTAGGGATCAGATGGTTAGTCGGTATTATTTTTACTGTCAATTGCAGTAAACTAGCAGCCATTACCTGGAGTGCATTGTTAAGAGGAGACCTGCAGTCTTATCTAGACTCAAGGAGAATGACTATCATGATTGATTAGCAATGATCAATCAGCAATATCTGCAATGGGTACATAGATAGCACAGACAGGATCCGAGAATAGAGGACGTCTCAGGTTAAAGGTGTACATTTTAATGGTAGTTTTCTATCAGCAAAATGTCTTTTGCAGATGGTCTCTGCACAGCCCCTGATAATGAAAAATACTGTTCACCAGAGGGACTTTTCAGCATCCAATAGCATTCTGCAAATTACTCTATTGTCTATAATAGTTTTGATCAAATGGTTGGCCTCAATCTATGAGTCAGTTTTGAAATCAATTTAGTAAGGTATTAAGTACCATATTTTAAAAAATAGAAGATAAGTATAACTATAGAATGAATAGCAACATATTAACTTTCCAATTGTATATACATATACATATACATATACATATGTGTGTATATATATGATTTTATATAAAATTATAAAATGTATTTATTACTAAGGAGAAGTGGCTAAAATGTTTAAATTCTGCTTATTTGTGGGCTCATTCCTAGTTATTTGAAGTGTCAATGACATAAAATTTGTCACATGTTCAGAGCAGAAGTGCAGGATAAGGCATGTGTGTGACAGTTGATACACATGTGATATTAGTAATGAGACTTATTGCTTGTAGGAGAAATAGATAACAAATGCTACATCATCCTTTATTTTTTTATTTTTTTAAATTAAAGTTTATTGGGGTGACAGTTGTTAGCAAAGTTACATAGATTTCAGGTATACAGTTCTGCAAGACATCATCTATATATCACATTGTGCGAAAGAGCATGTCATTCTTTAAATGTAAAATAATTGTCAAAGAGTATGCTAGTTCTTTCTGTGTCTTGAGTATGGGGTTATTAATTGATTTGTATCTGTAGTATAATTTACACTTTTGGATGATCAGGGGCAGAAGTGAGGCACAGGCCACGCTGGGCAAATGGAGCTCCTGGCGTGTCCTCCAGAGAGAGCTCGGAGCTATGAATGGGGGGAGTGGCTCACCTGACTTAAAACCTGAGCATCACTTTAGTGCAGGGATGCTGGCCTAGTTATGCTTCAAAGTGATACATCAGTTCTTAAAGGATTACCTGAAAATGCCTCATGCCAAAGCACATAGCTTCGGGGCATTTCTAGTAAACATCCAGCCCATAGGTTAGATGCTGACCCTGGCATATTCTCAGACCTCTGGGGGGCTATCTAGGGAAAAGTTCACATTGAGCTCGTCATCAAGTAAAGGCAGCCCCTGGGAGCCATAACATGTTCATGTCAAGATCTAATGCCTTGTGGGACATCTTGATATTGCTATTTCTTGGCTAAAAAGCAAACCACAGCTCTTCCCCAGAGACTGCACTCAGCAATTGTTTCCACCGATAAAAAAACCCTTTTACAGCTGTGCTTAGGACATAGAGGGAAGCTGTGAGGCTGCTTTAGAATTTCCACCTAAGAATAACAATAATAGAATTTCCAACCTGTGAAACACCCTTATTCCAGCTCAGCCTGCTCCACACTAAGCATCATTTTGCTATTTCCCAAACAGAGCATTTAAAGCATGTGGAGGTCAAATGCCTACCTTGAGGGAATGCTGGTGATTATATTGTAAAACTCCTTAAAAAATAATTTTGATTCACGTAAGGCATTTTACAGGGGGGTGATTTTTACCTGGTAGGAATCAAAGCATTTTGCCAATGGATTGCTTGTTCTGTGAGGGAGCAACCTGAGAAGCCTAATGTAATGGCAATGTCACTTGTGGAAACTGCAGGTTATCAGAAGGTTAAATTTTATCATTTCAATGGATATGGAAGTTGTGCTTAGTACATAGTAAGGGTTCATACATTTTTGCTGAATGAAATTTTTAAAAATGAAATGAATAAAATGAAAGATACCAACCCTTATATTCCGGTATACCCACCTATCTGGATGCATGCTGGAATTTGTTTCCCAGAACAGTGATGTGCATACTTTGATATACAGGTTTTCCCTGCTTTCAGAAAGTAGAGTATTCCTGCAAAACCTCCCATAAGCCAAAAATGACATAAAGTGAAGATCCAATTACCATTAATTTATATAGAAAAAACTTTGAGCATTCCGAGGCTCAAAAAATAACCTACTAAATCACACCAAAAAACACATAAAACCTAAAATAACACCTTATTTTATAATAATACCTTAAGGCCTATCTTGCTAATGGAAGTACAAAATAAATCGAGATAAAGCACAGATGCTCACGGACATAGGTTAGAGCTCTGGCGGCTGGATGCTGAGATGCTGAGTGTAGTTTCCAGGGAAGTAGCTTGGGGGGGGGGGCTCTCCCTGCTCCGGGGTGCATGCTGCAAAACAAATGCTGAATGCTATTTTTGCTTTTATTATCATTATTATTATTATTATTATTATTATTATTATTATTATAAAAGTGAAAATCCTTTTTGCATTTGTTTCAGTTAGCAAAAGCAAGTACTAATTAGGTCTTCATAAAAGCGAAGTGGCAGAAAGCGAGATTTCAAAAACTAGGGAACGCCTGTATAAGCTCCGTGTTACCTAGTTTCCTTGTAATTTGGGAATGGGCGCAGTGGAACCCAGTCACTGGCTATGGCACTCAGCCCGGCAAAGGGGGCAGTTGTATGAACCCATGACTGCAGCCTTTTAGCACCATACATACAGGAAAGAAAGACATATTTGATATAAAGCGTCTGATTTCATTTTTAGCTGTTTCATATGAAGGTTATGACATGTATAGCCAAAAATGAATGAAATGGAAGATGTTGTATGTGGCTTGCCGGACTCGAACACGGTACTGTCAGCAGGTGCACAGGTTTGCAAAAGCGCTTTTCAATCAAACTGACTAGCGATGAATCAGAACCGAGCCCACTGTCACGCTTCCCCTTCCCCTTCGCTCACACACGGAGGCTCTGGGAAGCACAGTGTACAGCCATAGTGGAGCACGGACCAGCTGCCCTTCAACAGTTGCTGAAGTAAGCGTGAGGCACCCTTAAAGAGAGGCGAAGCCTTCAATACCCTCCTCGGTCCCAGCCCTCAGATTCTTACTCAGCTAGGCCTTTACTCTCTCCACACACAGGCTTTATCTTGTCCCAGATCCCAGACCGATTCTGAGTGGCAGGAAGCACTTAAGCAGTTAGCCATTGAGGACGTTCCTTATTAGGTTGCCTTAAGACATTGCAGTGCCCCTCACTCCTACTATCGGGTGACTTTGGGGTGCTTTACATCACGTATCTCAAACCTCACCTATACCTGATGGTCCCAGCGAAAGCTTCTGGAATGCTACACCATTCTTCAGGTGGTATCTCATCTCATTTCCCTGACTCAGTGATTCTGTTCTGATTCTCAGTTTCCAGTGGTTAAGCATCTTCAGCACGCTGACTCCAGACTAACAAACATGAAACTGCTAACCTATAGAGGAAATCTGTGCAGATCAAAACATAAATCACCTTCTGGCTGGGCTGTGTCCTGGGCACGTGGTGAGTGACTTGGTGTGGAGACTGTGTGATATGCTATTTAGTAAAGGTGCCATGTGCTCTGGGGATATGTGACCCCATGGCAGTCTAGGTGGCTTGGAATGCAAAATAGGTTCTGAATTTCAGCCCCACTCACCCCTCAGCTAGGTGTCCATGTACACTGGACCATCAATACCAACAGACAAATGGCGTAGGCCCATTCTATGAATTCTTTTTCTGTAGGCTGTCTAGTCAACAAATTACATTAGAACCTCCCATTACCTTTACTTGGATCTTAGCTTAACGTAGAGGGAGCTAGGATCTAGAGGCAGAAATTCTGGATGTCAACCACTGCTAAAATATAGAATTCTAACATCATCTAGATTTAGCAAATAATCTATTCTTAAAAGCTCAATAGTCATGTATACCATTATTTTCACATAGCCATTCTTATTAGAACCGAACTTAATGACTAGAGCAGAGTCTGGCATATAGGGGGAATATAATTTTTAAATGATGTGGGTGAAATTAATGACTCACTGCATCTCCACTGAGGATACCTTCCTGCTGACTAAGAACCAGGTTCAAGCTTCCCACGTGGCCATATCTTGTTGCCAGGAAAATCACCCTACTTGACCAACAAATCCCAAGATATAAGAACAAGGGTTTAAAAATGTATTAAAAATTTCTACTAAGCTGATAATATCAATTGAAGACCTAAATACATGAAAAGAAGTGATAGAATGTATATTGAAGAGATTGTTCTGTTGAATGGTTTTGGGTACAGCTGATAAATTATTTTACCAGAAAGAGTAAGGATGGCATAGACATCTGTAGATACCACAGTACATTATACTATTTATTCACTAGATGGTTAATAAAAGTAAAGCTGACCCCGAGAATATTTGCATTGATAGTGTGTAGCTTGACATTCATTTTTCCCTCGCACCTTTATACTTGTGACTTGCTTAGTGTCTTATAATCCGTTGTACCTAAGTTGTTGCATCATCTTCCCTCCATGTTTCTTTTGTGGACGTTTTTTTTTTCATTTAAATACAGAAGTTTCTACATTGAGTGAGGACAGTGTGATGAGGGATGTTTCCTTTTCAAGCCTAACAGGTTGTGAACAAGAACAGCCATTGAAAAGCATTAATGGTCATTTTCATGTGACAGGAAATTTCAGATGCTCAGGCAACTTGGAAATGCTCCAGAAAGGAAACGAACATTGTTTTGTTTGTTTGTTTGTGTTTCCTCAAATGTGTCATTCTGTATCAGCAGAAGTTGGACACTTTGAGCCTGATTGCTTGTATATCTGGAATTAAATTTCTAACACTTTAAATGCTCATCCTTTACAGTGGTGCCATGTTCTCAGAAGGTTAGCTAGAAATAACGTTTTCTGCCACATAAAAACAAGTTGGGGGAAATTCATCACAGCCACTTTCCTTATTGGACAAAATGAATAATCATCCATTGCACAGATAACAAAGCAATTGAGAAAGAAGATATTTTTTTGTTTTATGTTGTTTCTTGTTTAGCTCAAATGGAAGGTGATAAGCACACTATGTGGCCCAAGAAAACACTAAGATAAACTTGTGGATTTATTCTTATTTGGGAAACAATAGACTCAAATGTCAAGGTGCCTTTCTGAAATGGACAATATGGAAGTTGGATATGTAAAATGCTTACTAAAGTGGGCAGTGAAATTACGTCCCATAAAAACATACATGGTCATTGCCTTCAGTCATTCCATTTAGGTGAAAATTGGTTATATTTATTTCCAAAGAAGAAGAGAGGATCTCATTTAAAAAAAAAAGTGGTATTAAAATGCAAAAATAATTAAAGCCAAAGATGAAGTGAGTCTGGTAACGATTTAAACTACATGGGATGATTCTGTAAATCTATGATTGCAGTAAGATGACAACTACAGTGACATTTGAATCGGGTCTTAAAAAACAGATGGGATTTGACAAGTAAAAATGAAGAGAACAGGTCAGGCAGTTGAAGTAGTATACAGATATGTGCAGAGGAGAGCGGGGTCTTTGAGAGTGTGGAGTTTAGTCATGCAGACAGTGCTTGCTAATTTCACTGCCTTCAGGGAGCAGGCTGACGAAGAGGGTAGCACGGGCTGCGCCAGCTGAAGAGCACAGACCCAAAGGGCAGCAGACACGGAACACCTGCTGATGTTTGCCATTTCAGAAGATGGGTCCAATTTATCAAAATAAGAGTCAGATATGGATTTTTACGTAATATTTCCTGCTTTCACCGTTTTCTGTTTTGTTAGAACAGTAGCCAACTGCTATTCAGCACACAACTCTAACATGTCCTGGACATGCCTGGTGCTGCTACCTGCAGGTGGTCTGCGCGTACCACACACAATGCACGGCACATCTCCCAGCCCTGCTCCTGAGCCAACCCACTCAGCAGAGGGCGCTGCAGAGGCCACTTCCTCCCGCCTCCAAGTCTCCCCACTAACAATTTCCAGCTGTTAACACCTATATGGGGTCCCTGTTGGCGAAAATGTTGATAGCATTTGGGCCCAAAGTTATTTTTTATTTTTTTTAAATCGGCTTTATTAGTGACATGCCACAAATATCAGCAATTGTAAATGTACAATATGATGAGTTTTGACATGAATATAGTCATGTCATCATCATATCTCAAAATGTTCCTCTCTAATTCTTGAAATAATTAAAAAATAAATAAATAGTATGATGGTCCTGAGGAACATGGTTGTGGGGTCTCAGTATAAGGCTCCTTCGGGAGGCATGATTCAAAGTTGGACTTTGAATAAAGTAGCTGGAAAAAGGAGATGGATCGTTCCTGGAAGGCTCACTCTTGAAATTAAAATAATGAACTTTACTTGTTAATGTGTATCATTGAATATCATGGGGATCAATCACGTATCAATAATTAAGGGAAATTTTCAATATTATTGCTAAAGAGTTACCTACACCTATAAAATGAAAAAAAAAGAAAAAATATGTTTTTATTATAAAAATAATGCCATTTACTAGAACTGATTGATGTTTCTTATCATTTATGCAAGATTATCTCCCAACAAAGTGGAAATTATACACCATTGATGTGGTAGAGGTTCCATCATGAATTTTATTTTATTGTTACATAAGGACATCATTCAGTGCTAAAAATGGAGGTGATTGCTCATATTGTGTGATCTTAAACAAATTTAGCACATTGTAAGGGTTCACCGGGGAAAAATAAAACTCCTGTGAGTTAATATTTAATTTTTTTCCCCATAGCCAATGTAAAGACTCCTCTTCACGCATGTAGACATCAGTACAACCCGAATGCCCACATACGTGACATTCATTCAATGATTTAAAAAACATTTTTTGGCATATTTATTAGGCACTTGATCTGTACCAGGCAGTATAAATAGAGACCATTTCTGTCTCCACTGAGCTTTAAAACTCAGTGGATAAAATTGATTTTCATCAAATAATGCTATAGAAATATACTTAGATTGATAAGTATAAAGAAAAAAATAACTATAAAGGGCTAGACAGTCTGCAATAGGGAATCCTAATAGACTCTGGGAATATTCTGAAATATTCCTTGAGAATATAGCATTTGAATTGAAATCTCAAGTGCAGGGCCCTGGAAGGAGGCTTAGAGGCCAGAGAATAGCCTTTTCAAGGGACTATGGTTTGGTATGATGTAAGTAAGGTATTTGGGGGAAATGGAAAGATGGTGAATGTAGTTGAAGTGCATGGAGTGAGGGGGGGGTAAACTAGAGAAAAAGCAGAGCACAGGAACAGTCCTGAGGGAATTTATAAGCCATGATGTGGATTTTGTCCTGTGTCTTATTAGTAATAGGAAGTTTGAAGGACTTTAACCAGAAAAACAGCATGATCAGATTTTCAAAAGGTCATTCAGGCAGCAGTGCGGAGAGTAGCTCAGAAGAGGGCAAACATGGAGATAGGACACTCTTTCCAAAGCAATTTCAATGTAAGAGACAGTGATTGATTGGGATGATCATTTGATTATTCACATATTCAGTAAATAGTTACAGAGGACTTAGCATGTTCTAAGCACTGTTCAGGGGCTGGGGAAAGACAGAGTAGTGGCAAAAATGACAAAAGCTCTGCTTTTCATTTTAGTTGAGAAAGAACTAATATCCATACATCAGGTGTATCAAGTGCTAAGAAGAAAAATAATAAAGGACAATGGGGCAGAGATAAGATAGGAGAAAAAAAACATAAAAATAAAAGTGGGTCTACAAATTTACACAAGTGAAAATTAAAAGGTCTGGGAGGGAACCTACTCTGGACCAGTGTTGTACAATAATTAGTAAATTATAGGAATTGGTGTGTGTGTGTATGTGTGTGTGTGTGTGTGTGTGTGTGTGTGTGTGTGTGTGTGTGTGTGTGTGTGTGTGTCCTACTAAGGAGCATGAGCGAAATTTTATTAATCTCCTTGTCTGGATGGGGTAATGCCATGCTGTGACTTTCTGTAATCTGCAGTTCTGTTAACATCTTTGCATTAAACATTAACTCCACGTCTCGCCTACAGAGTCACAATTAAAATTCAGTAAACATGGAGTGTTTGAAATAGTTGAGTTGCCATATTTGCTAAAGCATTTGTTACATAAAATTAAAATCTATTATTCAAATTGTGTTATAAATTTCAACATGGGACATACAATTCTGGTTCTTTTAACTGTTAGAGTTGATGAAAAATGAATTATGTCTACCTAAATTGATATTTGACAAATTGAAAGAATAGTCAACCACCCACCCACAGGTAGTGGCAGGTATTCTAATATTTTGTAAAAGTTTTTTTTATGGAATGTTTACAGAAATAAAAATGACATTAATTTTGAATAAAGTTTTGTAGCTAGTGCCATTAGCACTTAATTTTATAATATTTGACAGTCTAGAGCTTTCACAATTAAGTGTTCTAGTTAGTGAGAAAAGATTTAGGATTAATGTTCTTCCTAAAATCAAACTGTTTATTTTGATTCTAAAGTTTTTTCTATGATGTTTCTTTTAATTTTTATTAGAGACAACTTAGATTTACCACTTAAGAAAAACCAATTTGCCTATATAACATTAATTTAATGTATGTTAAGTATGCTGTTAATTGGAATAGAGATATTAAGACATTTTCATTTTCAATTTATGTATTTGATAACTGAAGCACTGAGAAGATATGTATGAAGGCAGCAAAAATTGAATACCCATGTACTATTAAATAGAATAAAATAAAGGAGAAAGTTTTCATTCAAATGATGACCAGGGAATTTTTTTTTTGTTTTCTGATTTATCCCAAATAATTGCATAAATGACTAGATTATGTAAAGAATTGCTAAATATTTTGTGCTGATGTTTACACATCCATGATAGCATAGTATAATCTTAACACTGAAGCCCTCAAAGTCTTACATGACATGGTCAATCATTTCATCCAACTTCATGACCCAAGTGTTTACATTTAATTTGGCTTTAGCTCAGACTGAATAAGCAACAGTCTGTTAGTAACTTTGTTATCCCAAAATCAACTGAACTTGTGTAGGTGATTTTAATAGAACAGGTAGTAAATTAAATGGGAATATATAATTTTCTAAGAAAGTCTAGACTCAAAAATTAAAAAAAAATACTGTTGAGATTTATAATAGAGCACAGTGATTAGGTTAAAAAAAATGAACTGTAGGAGATTTATGATAATAATAGATTCTGGTTCAGTAGGTAATAATGAAATGAGAATACTACCTCAACAATGTCCTAGCCTTTGTATCTGCTTATTTTGTATATA
Source organism: Hipposideros armiger (assembly GCF_001890085.2). Taxonomy (NCBI): domain Eukaryota; kingdom Metazoa; phylum Chordata; class Mammalia; order Chiroptera; family Hipposideridae; genus Hipposideros; species Hipposideros armiger. The sequence continues at coordinate 128,930 of NW_017732313.1, forward strand.
TATATTAATAATTTAGAAAAAGTTATATGAATGCTTGTTCAATTTTTAAAATGTCTTAAAAATGTTAATAATAAGTAGTATCAGGGATTTAGTATATATATATATATATATATATATATATATATATATATATATATATATATATATATATATCGCACAAACACACACATTTACACACAAATAAAATAAAAACACATACATGCACAAATAAAAATATACTTTTACAAAGCCCTTGCACATCTGGTATCTTTGTCATTAGCATTAGTTTACATGATCTCAAAGGCAGACAATATTTTATTTGTACAAGGGAGCCAACTAACATGCACAAATTTTTAAGGCATTCCTTGTGATCTACAGTTTTAGAGGTAGATCTAAAATCATATTGTAGATTTTGAAGTACAACTTTAAGCGTTTTTTTTTTTACTATATTGCCTTGCTGGAACATTTTTCTTTTCTTTTTTTCAAATTAACTTTATTGGGGTGACAATGGGTAGTAAAATTACACAGGTTTCAAGTGTAGAATTCTATAATATATCATCTATATATCACATTGTGTGTTCACCACTCAGAGTCAGTTTTCTTTCCATCACCATATATTTGACTCCCTTTACTCTGTTTTACCACCCTCTCCTCCCTTACCCTCTGGTAACCACTAAACTATTGTCTGTGTCTATGAGTTTTTCTTCATTTATTTGATTGTCTTGTTCCTTTGTTGCTTCCAGTTTTATATCCCACATAGCAGTGAAGTCATATAGTTCTCAACTTTTTCTGTCTGACTTATTTCACTTAGCATAGTGATTTCCAGGTCCATCCATGTTGTTGCAAATGGCAGTATTTCATCTTTTCTTATGGCAGAGTAGTATTCCATTACATATATCTCATATATATATATCATATATATATATATATATATATATATATATATATATATATATATATATATATATATATCACATCATCGTTATCCAATTGTCTATCAAAGGACACTTTGGTTGTTTCCATGTTTTGGCCACTGTAAATAATGCTATAATGAACATCAGAGTACATACATCTTTATAGATAAATGTTTTCAGATTTTTTGGGTAGATACCCAAGAGAGGGATTGCTGGGTCATATGGTAATTCTATTCTTAATTTTTTTAAGAATGTCCACACTGCCTTCCATAGCAGCTGCACCAATCTACATTCCCACCAACAGTGTATGAGGGTTCCTTTTTCTCCACAGCCACTCCACCACTTCTTATTATTTGTCTTGTTGATGATAGCCATTTTAACAGGTATGAGGTGATATCTCATTGTGGTTTTTATTTGCATTTCCCTAATAGCTAGTGAAGTTGAGCATTTTTTCCATATATCTGTTGGCTATTTGTATGTCTTCTTGGGAGCAATTTCTGTTCATGTCCTCTGCCCATTTTAGATTGTCTTTTTGTTGTTGAGTTATATAAATTTCTTATATATTTTGGATATTAGCCCCTTATCAGAAGCATTTGCAAATATCTTCTTCAATTCTGTTGGTTGCCTCTGTGTTTTATTGATGGTTTCTTTTGCTGTGCAGAAGCTTTTTAACTTGATACAACCCCATTTATTTATTTTTGCTTTTACTTCCCTTGCCTTTGTTTAAATTTCAAAGTCAAAAATTACAATTTCATGTGATCTTATCCTCAGAAGTATTCACATTGGATAGACTGTTATTTGTTTCCCCAATTGCATTGTCCCTTTCTTTTTATGTATCCAACATAAAGGACATGTGCCAATCTGGCAGGTAGGTGTAGATCTTATGTCTAAATTCTGGCAAATAATGTATAAACAGCCGCATTGTGTCAAACTTCTCTGAAGGCTACTTAAGTACTGAGTCAAAGGAGAGTTGAGACATTCTGTGCTTCTCTTTGTGTTTCTGTTTGCTGCCTGGAAAGAAGATTGATGGCTGTAGTTTCAGCAGCCATCTTTGGCCATGAGGTAATCTTGCAGATGAGAGCCAAATACCAAAGATATGGGTGGGAGGTGGGGTGGGAATAAACAAAAGTTTTTGCTTCCATGAAACCTATTATTCAGCTTTAGACTATAAGCTGCCTGATTACTTTTACATAAGAGAATACCTTATGTGTTTAAGCCACTATTATTTTGGATTTTCTATTATATATAGACCAAACTAGTCCTAATATGGTATTAGAAATGTGGATATTAGCATTTTATGCATAAAAGTGTTAGTATAACCAAAGTTGGCTTTTACATTATAAGAAAATGGCTTACATTTTTATTTATTCCCCAATGAATCAAATGTGTATCAATTTCTGTGTGCTTATCAAATATTCTAAAACTAGATGTAAAATAATTTTCATTCTGATTGCTCTAATCTTATTATTTACTTTAATAAGCATTTTTGGTGATGTGTCTATATGATGATAATGAATATAATATTTTACCCATAGTTCAAAAGAAAACTAGGATAGTCTATCACAGCACAGATTAACGGAACAAACTCTCAAAAGTGAGGCAAATGAATTAGTTATCTTCCAAACCCTTTATCTAATTATGTGGGCTTGAGAAATTCACTCAAGATCTCTAGGCTTTCACTTTCTCAGTGATGAAATAGGTGAATTAATAACTTCACTTCTAGCTTTAAAATTATCAACAAATAATATAATGAGAAACTTTCTATCATATAATCATTACATTTAAAAGAAAACTTAAAGATTGTCTATTAATAAGACCCAGTCTTTTAACTGATTTAACTTTTGTTTAATTTTGCAAAGATGTGTACCTATAGATTTTGCTGTAGACAGGTATTGTGTTATTCTAAACAATGAGGATTTGGGAAAATATAGAAATTATAAGTGTAATTATAAAAATATAGAAATTATAAGTGTAAGTATAAAAAGAAGAATATGAAAAAAAGAACTACTAAAGGATGGAAGGAGATGGTAAACATTTTAAAATAAAATATGGCACGTGGCAAAAGATGTTGGAAACAAATAAGATATTTTCAGGGTTTAAAATGGTAAAGACTATAAAGGAAGAAATAAGAGCTTGCTTGAGAATAAAGGAAATAATGAGGAGTTTTAAGAATTAGTACATCATCCAAATAAAGATGATCAATGAGGATTTTAAAAATGCTACATAGAGATTGAGAACACTAGATCTGGAATAAGATATATCTGAGTCCACATCCTTTTTATGCTGCTTACTAGTAAAATGCCCTTGTGACAAATACTTAATCTTTCTGAACCTTAGTAGTTTGTTGGTAATTATGACCTCTAATGAAAATTCTCTCCTCCTGTCTCTTTGAGACTTGTACAAACTCGGCCTTAAAAAACATACTCCATTGTTACGTGTTTTTCTCCTGACACTGGAAACAGAAAAGGTAAAGAAGAAAAAGTCCTGAATATACAAAATACACAGTAAACATCTTTTAGAAAATAAAATATACGTTTATGTATAAAACCCCCTGTTCTTTAATAAACATCATTATATAGTCAATTTTCATATTTTTCCACTTCACTACCTCTCCCAATTCATTGCACTTGTCAATATTAATGAAAGAGAAATGTTTTCTTTATCTCAGGTTTAGGTATTAAGAGATACTATACAAGAAAAAGGACATAAAAATTACTGTAATAAGAGTTTTAAAAATCTGAAAATTACATATTGTCCATCAGTGTGGTTCTTCACATTTGCATTTGTTTCTAGAGAATTAATAGCTCACTTTAATAATGTAATTAGCTACACTTTTTAAAGAAATGACAATAATATAAGTATTTATTTGGCAGATGTTAATAGCATTTCATTTCATGGTTCTTTGACACAAATGCTCTTATATAAAGAAATTGTGGAACTTTAAGTATGGGATGTTTAACAATTGAAATGCTAAATGTGTAAGAAAACACATCGAGGACAATAGTATGGTATTCAAAGATGAGTGGCAAAGATCAGAAGTTTTCATATTTTTATTAGAAGTTACAGAATTAACTAATTCTGCACTAAAAACAAATCAAGCTTATTTTACAGGGGAACTCTTTGAATGAGAAGAAAACAGTAAGCAGATTTATAGAAATTCATTCTCTCAAAGCCATATACTCTTCACCAGAGGCTCTGAGCACCAACTATCAGTCTGAGGTGAACTTTAGTTTTTAGGTTGAATTAAAAAATAATAAAAATACCCAAAATACATAAGGAACTCATATAACTCAACAACAAAAAAAACAAACAATCCAATTAAAAAATGGCCAGAGGAAATGAACAGAAACTGCTCCCAAGAAGACATACAAATGGCCAACAGATATATGAAAAAAATGCTCATCTTCACTAGCTATTAGGGAAATGCATGTCAAAACCACAATTAGGTATCACCTCACATCAGTTAGAATGGCTATCATCAACAAGACAAATAATAAAAAGTGTTGGAGAGGCTGTGAAAAAAAAAGGAACCCTCATACATTGTTGGTAGGAATGCAGATTTGTACAGTCACTATGGAAAACAGTATGGAGGTTCCTCAAAAAATTAAAAATAGAATTACCATATGACCCAGCAATCCCTCTCCTGGGTATCTACCAAAAAAATCTGAAAACATTTATCCATAAAGACATATGTGCTCTGATGTCCATTGCATCTTTTTTGCGGCGGCCAAGACATGGAAACAACCAAAGTGTCCTTCGATAGACAATTGGATAAAGATGATGTGGTATATATACACAATGGAATACAATTCTGCCATAAGAAAATATGAAAAAGTGCCATTTGCAACAATATGGATGGATCTTGAGATAATTATGCTATGTGAAATAAGTTAGACAGAAAAAGTTGAGAACCATATGAGCTCACTTCTATGTGGGATATAAAACTGAAAGCAACAAAGGAACAAGACAAAGAAACAAAAACTCATGGACACAGAAAACAGTTAAGTGGTTACCAGAGGGTAAGGGGGAAGGAGGATGGTAGAAGAAGAAAAAGGAAATCAAATATATGGTGATCGAAGGAAAACTGACTCAGGGGGTGAACACTAATGCAATCTATAGATGATATATTATAGAATTGTACCCCTGAAACCTATGTAGTTTTGTTGACCGTTGTAACCCCAATACATTTTAATTTTAAAAAGTAATAAAAATAAAAAGTAAAAGTCTTTAGAAATACCTACATTAATGGAAGTTGTAGCTGTTTATGAAATACAGCACTCTGAATAAATTTTTGTTTTATTTTGAATTTTTCTAACAGCTGGCTTCAACGAAGCTGCAACTGAGTTATATTAACAATAAAAAAAACAAAGAAAAAACCACTATGTGAGGATGTTAGATGCATTATGCTGCTGAGGTGAATGTTTTCGCAAAGGTTACTCTAGTCAAACCAACTTATCTGCCAAATTGTAGGGTTGACCATCTTGGATGTATGAACTGTTGCTAGAGCATCATTCTTTCAAATAAAAGCCATGGATGTAAAAAAAAAAAGAGAATCTGATGAAGTTTAAATGTGAATAACTTATATTAGATATCCAAGAGCATAGATTTCAGAAAACAGTGACTCATCTCAATAACTCAAACTGTTAGAAAATATTTTCTTTTGTCTGTTTTTCCCATAATTTCTTTTGATGTAAGTTGCCTAATTATACCACTGATAATTAAAACACATTTGCAAAAGTACTTCAGTAACACTACTTAGCAGAATCTGAAAGGTAGGCAAACTTGTTTTCTGTCATCTCTTAGATTACTCTCACTATAACTCAAAGCGGGTGCTGGGAGTTAGACATGGGGGACCCACGATGTGGATTTCCACATGAGTAATCATGCTTTTTCAGTTTTTAGGAGATGATGTTTTTATAGGAGATGCTAAAATGAACCTGATGTTAAAATTAGAAGAAATTATATTGATTCTGTCTTCTGTGATGAAATATATATATATAATAATACGGTCAATGCATTCTTATTTGGGGAGGGGGACTAAAAAAAATGAGCAAAGAAAACCAACTAGTAAATAGGGAGTCAAATTCAGTTCTTTTCTATCATTGTTTTAAGATACTACTAGAATTTAAGACTTAAATGAAGTGCTGGCTTTTATAGGAAGAAAATAACATTTTGCCTTTGCTAGGCTCTGCTGTATCACAAAGCCACTTAACAATATACAGCATATAAAATAATAAATATGAGGGAGACAGCAAAACAAATAGACAGTAACAAAAACTCTCTGGAAATTTCCAGTGTATTAAATGGCACATTTTAAAGAACATGGTTTACAAGATATTCAAATTGGACAGAAACTGACTATGTGGCAACACATATTGGATAATGTCAAAGAATTATATATGGTGTGGGTTACTTATGTTTATTCATTTTTAAATGTATTGAGCATTTCTTTTAAAGATTTTATTGGGGAATTGGGGGAGGGAACAGCTTTGGGGAATTGGGGAAGGGGAACAGACAAGTTGCTGTCCTTTTGTTCTTCCGTCTAGTTGTGGAGGATGTCGCTTCACTGGCCCAAGTTGGCACCATCATTGCACTCTTCCCGGGTAAGGCAGATCAGTCGCCGGCTTGTGGACAGCCGCTCACGGCAGCTGCTGGCTGCTCACGCTGGCTGCTGGCGACACACAGTAGCCCATGGCAACCCACTGCAGCAAGGGCTGCAGACTACGCTGCGCTGGCAACTCTCCGCAGCCCAGGTTCAGGTTGAGCTGTTGTTCAGCATCTTAGCTGTAGAGGGCAGTGTCACTGGCCCTCATATGTGAGATCCAACCCGGGGCCCTCTGGCGTCCCAAGCCAGCTCTTAACCAACGCTCCACTAGGCCAGCCCTATTGAGCATTTCTTAAGGAGCAAGAAATGGTGCTAAATTCTTAAAAAAAATTAACTCCTTTAATTGTCTCAAGAGTTCTATGGAACTGATATTGTTATTGTTAACCTCATTTAACTTATGAAACAACCAAGACTCAGAAGTTATTTAAATTTGGGTTATTACTGAGTAATAACCATTATTAGAGCATTAATATATTACATTTGACTATAATTGAAATAAGATGTTTATATCAAAAAGCTGTTTGTTTATGAGATCATTTAAAAATCAAATTTCACCCTTCCCTAGTGTAGAATATTTCAGGCATAGATGTAAATACATCTGTTAGTACAAGAAGTTAAGATCTGTGTGATGAAACTGTTTGATAACGTATTGTTAGATGTTTAATTTTCTTTAACTTATATATTGTGTTGAATGGCAAACTAAAATGCATCCTTAAAAATGTCAGATTGCTGAATCATGGAGAGATCATCTCCCTACAATGCCCAAAGGAGATTGTTAGAAAATGCTGGGGCTAGTGATGATATAGTTTAGACTACAAACAATAACAAAACAAAACAAACAAACAAAATAACACAGATGGTGACTGGAACATGGTACCAGGTACAATTTTGTCCACTGGTTAGCAAAAGCTCATCTCTTTGAAAGATGAAACTGAGAATACTGAAATATGCCAGCAAGTTGGCAAGAATGTAGAGCAAGTGGGACCCCCATATACTACCGTTGGGAGCCTGCGATGTACTAGCACTGAGGAACACTGAAAGTTTCTTATGAATATATACCTACTCTACACAGCAAATCCTCTCCTAGGCATTTTACCCAAGAGCTGTGAAAACACCTGCACAAAAAGATGTATAGTCAAAGGTTAACTGAGCCTCCAAACACTGCAAAGAACTCAAATGTCTATCAATAGATGAATGGATTTAAAAAAAAAAAAGTAGTGTATTCACACAATGGAATGCTACCCTCCCAATGAATAGAAAGACAACTGATATACACAATCACAGGAATGAATATCAAAAACCTTTTTTTTTCTAAATGAAGGAAGTAAGACAAAAAACAATATAAGACTATATTTATGTGAAATTCTAAAACAGGCACGATGATAGTGAAGAACAAACGGGGTTCTCTGAGGGATGAGGAAAAGAGTGGCTGACTGCAAAGGAGCATGGGAAATGCTCTTTATTTTGATTGGGGGGATTATGGAAGTATATGATTTGTCAAAACTCATTGACCTGTATACTTAAAATGGGTATATTTTTGTGTATAATATATATATATATATATATATATTTTTTTTTAACTGTGTTAATATCGCATTTTATGTTTAATCACTTAGCAGGAAAGAATAAGATACGCAAGAGAGCTAAAGTGATGCAGGTAACCTGAGTAAGCAAAAGCCCAATCAAGAGTTCAAACTTTATCATAATTCAGAACTAATATAGTACCATTTTTTTCTAAAATGTTCTGGGTTCTATGCTATATCTGTAGGTTTTATTCCATAGTCAAATATTTAAAAGATTATAAATTATTTTTATTTTTCTAAATATAAATGGTGAATGTGAAAATACCCTGAGTTTCTTATAATTTTCATAACAAATTAAAGGGTAAGCCATCTTTCTGGAAGGCCCCCAAAGTTGCATAAACAATTACTAGGTGACAATGACAAAAGGTAAAATAACATACCAGTTTAAGACTATTCTTATAAGTGTGTGTTACTTGCCATTGAGTTAGCTCTGCTTTCTGGAGATTCTATGAATGAGTGATGTCCGCAATGTCCTGTCCTCAATAGCCCTGCTTGACCTCTGTAGACTCATGCCTAGAATCTCTTTTATAAAATCCATCTCATATTCGGTTTTCCTCTTTTCAGTTGCCTTCTATTTTCCCCAGTATTATTGTTTTTTCCAAAGAACCCTGCCTTTTCATTATGTGCCTGAAATAGGACAGCTTCAGTTTTGTTTTAGGCTTAATTTTCTCCAGGACCCACTTGTACATCTTTCTGGTGGTCCAGGATATTCGTCAAGCTCTCCTGCAACACCTTTCAAATGAATCCATTTTTCCATCATCAGACTTCTTCACTAACCAACTTTTACATCCATACTTTATAATTGGAAATATGAGGGTGGGGTGATCTTAGTCTTGGTCTCTAATGATAGGTCTTTGCTCTTGAAGATCTTCACTAATTCTTTCATTGCTGCCCTTCTGAGTCTCAGCCTTCTCTTGATTTCTTGGCTGCAATCTCCATTTAAATTGATGACTGAACCAAAATAAGCAAAATCTTTAGTAGTTTAAATGTCTTCATTGTCTGTGTCTTATGACAAGACTTAAAACTTCAATTCTTAACAAGAAAAACTTCACAATCTTAATTTGTTAATGGGACCTATGGATACTTATGAGGTCTGATAATTAAGTTCTCAAACTCATCCTAGAAAAAGTGCTCCATACCTCATTGCTGAATATCACTACAGTCGCCTTTGAAGTACCCCCATTGGGAAGCTATGCACTGACACCCGTGCCTAGGCCACCCTTCAAAGAAATTTTGGAACTCTTTTTCTGGAATGGCCATCAGATCTGTCGTCATATTACCCTTGATGTTCTAAATGTCATCCAAATATCTTCCTTTCAATATTTCCTTTATCTCTAGGTAAAGAAAGAAGTCATTGGGGGCCAGATCAGGTGAGTAGGGAGGGTGTTCCAATACAGTTGGTTGTTTACTGGCTAAAAACTTTCTTACAGACAGTGCTGCGTGAGCTGGTGTATTGTCATGATGCAAGCACCATAAATTGTTGGCAAAAAGTTCAGGTCATTTTTGTCTTTTTCAGCACTTCCAAGTAGTAAACTTGATTAACTATTTGTCCAGTTGGTACAAATTTATAATGAATAATCCCTCTGATATCAAAAAAGTTTAGTAATATATTTTTAACTCTTGTTTTGGACTGATAGAACATTTTGATCATGGAGAATTGGCTGACTTCCATTGTGCACTTTGATGCTTTGTTTCGGGGTTGCATCATTACACCCAATGTTCCATCACCAGTGATAACATGGCCCAAAGCATAGTCTTGCCTCTCCAAAAGTTCTTGGCAAACTTCGACTCTCCTTTGCTTTTGTTCATCGGTGAGCTCCTTTGGGACCATTTTTGCACATACCTTTCTTATGCCAAGATTTTCAGTTAAGATTTTCCTGTTTCTCTATCGATGTTTACTTGGTCTTCTATGCTTCCTACAGGCAGCTGATGATTTTGACACACAATTCAATGAGTTTTTGCAATGTTTTCATCAGTTCTGCTCGTTACTGGCCGCCCTGACCTCTCTTCATCAATGATGTGTTCTCTCCCCTCAGAAAAATGTTTAATCCATTTGTACACTGCCATTTTCTTTATGACATTATCCCCATAAACTTGGACTAACATGTCCCTGATTTCACTTCCACTCTTACCACGTTTGACAAGAAATTTAATGTTTGTTCAGTGCTCTAATTCAAGCTCAGATATTCTTGTGACAGCACACGAAAACATGCAACAACAATAATGAATGCCACTCAGCAAGACACAGCCATTTGTCGACACAAACACAGCTGTGAGACACTGATACATCAAGGTTATGAAACCTTACTGAGTTGTTTGTACAGTACTGCCAATGTGAGCACATGGTGGCAGGTTTTCAAACTTAATTGTCAGACCTCATACACTCATACATAACCTCCTTACACATAGTAGGCAATGAAACTGAGATAAATGGGTAAAGTCAATATTCTAGTAGGCAGGTTGTGACAATGATAATATGTCAATGTTCCCTAATGTATATTCCACCAAATAAATCTTTATCACATCTCTCCAATTAAGAAGTTTGAGTAAAAGCAAATAGGCACTAAAATAGCTGAAAACTCACTAAATAGTTCCATATAGTAAAAAATATAGCTCTTTTATTAAAAAAAGTATTTTCTCTCTAAGTGTTATCCATTGAGATTAGACATTATAGGGAAAATATGATATAATAAAAATATGAGGCAGATGAGCTAACCGCAGTGATGTTGATGAAAGGTATTTGCTAGATGTGTCAAAGTGCTAGGTTAGCAGTACAGATGGGAAGCTATTAAAATACTAGCATGTATAACACAGCTAGTGAGATACTTAAATGGCTGCTATATGTATATTCATGGCAATTTTCTTCCTCTAATGGAACACTGGTTAATCAGTCAATCAATCCTAGCTTTTTATCTGATGTTTGCAGGTATTTCACTAGAAATAGAAAAGGAATTGTCACTGCCTACAGAAAATTTAAAATTAAATGGAGGGACCAGACAAAAATAAACAGAATCATATTAAAGAAACATGTACAAAGTATTATTTCTCCCACAAGCGAATTCTCTTTTATATACATGTGAATAATCCACTTGATAGATTGCTTGCAGTTTCTTAGTCTGTACTATTTATCACAATTATGATCAATTTCCTTTGACATGAACTGGTATCTGTTTAATGAGTGTAAACTATTTTAAAGTTAGTTTCAATAATTAGAAAAGTAAATCATGATGTTAAAAGAAATAAACAAATTCCAAAGTGAAGTGCAATGACTGTAAAGGTTATGTTGCCCTTATTCTGTATTAACACGTGAACTGAACTAACTGTATGCTAATTGTGAGGAATACTGAATCCAGTGATGTGTGGCCCAATTGTGACTATTAGGTAAATGCATCAGAATTGAGATCTCCAATCTTTCTTCTCCCACTTTTCCATTACTGCCTTCTGGACTCATTTTCCATTTACAATTGTTAACTCTAAGTGTTCTCAAGATATCTGATTTTTCTGTATTTAAGGTGAATGAATAAATTGTGATGCAATCCATGACACTTTTGAGAGAGAAAGGACATTCTGGGACAATACATAATAAACCTATAGAGTTCTGGGCAAATCAGGCTGTAAGGTTATTTTATCTAACTTTTTTGTTTTAGACATTATATGCATTCCTATTGCTTCTTTGAAAAATGACTCCTAGATGTGTACCTTATATCAAGCTCAACTCTTCCTGATCTGCTAGCCTACTCAACAACTTACAAAGGTTACCTATTGCCATATGCCATTCAAGCCTTCATTACATAACCTAGGTCATTTTCCCAAAATGAAATTTATTCTCCTGTGCTCCTTAAGGTATACCCTAGAATTCATTCAATCAAAATGGATTTATTCATCTTTCTAAAATTTAACTTTTTAATGTCTATGATTACATTGTTTCCTCCACTTGGAATTCACTCTTTAAGTTCCATTTCTGCTTTTATTCACATGAAAATATTTTTAATTCTTTAAGCATCTTCTTGAGTTCTATCTACTTAATTCTTTCTTGATATGACTTCTCCTACATAAACAAAGAAGAATTGGTTCTCTACCTCTCCTGAGCTTTGTTTATAATTTTTTACATTACTACCTCATCTATGTTTTATTTTACTAATATTTTGTAATATAAATGTATAAAGTTAACTTTTAAGCAATGTTGTAATCTCTTTAAGCACTATGGAGTTCATCTTATGTATTATGCATCTCACATAGTATTTTGTTTTGTTTTGAGTATAGTAGATATTTAGTAAAAATATATTGATCAATTAAAAAATAGCTATGCCATTAATTATGAGTGTATTAGGAGTGCATCATTTTGTAAGTGTTAGTAATAATTGTATGTAACATTGTTTATTTCTTGTGATTTTTGTTTCAATTCTTTTATAAAGGAACTGAACACTGTGTAATGGGGATGACTTTTGTTGTGCAGTAGATATTAGAAATCATTGATGGCCAGATTTAGAAACAAATCCTCCTACTATCTTTCAATGGTAGACATTTAATGATTCTAGATTCTGAGCAAAACATATTCATTCATGTAGATAGTAGTTTTGTGAACATGATTGAAGCTTAAGCTTTTATATTTCTTTAGAGTTAGACAAATGTTTCATATAATTCAAATGGCTTACATTGGAAAATTAAATTACAATACATAGCCTTGTCAATTTATAAAATTAACTTTTATTCATTAATACATAATATAATACCTGCTACAAAATTATATTTCTAAAAATATTTCATTTTTTATATAAGAATGAAGTTTTCTAAATTTGTAAGGGTTTAGAATTCATTTTGTGAAGTTATCTCATTTTTGTTTGATCTTTTAATATGGCATCAAAAGTCTTTATTGGTGCCATATTAAACTTTAAAGTTTTTCAGCTTCAGTTATATAGCACCTCCTATCCTTCTGCGTATAATGTTGAACTTCATAAATACCTCTTGCATAATTCAAAATTTTGCTTTTACTTGAAAATTCCTACTTGGAGAATAAAATGCTATTTATTGCCTGGTGATGTTAGAATAGAAGTTTGTACAGAGTTATTAATATTGAATTTCTGCCTACAAGGGTCTATTAAGCATTTTTCTTTTTAGTGTTTTTAAAATTATGCAATTTCCCCTAAAAACTACTATGTTCTTTCTAGAGAGTAAAATTTCTCATGAAATTCCTATAGGCAAATGAAAAAATGTGAACTGTGCATGCCATGACAACAGTTCCAAACTTTACTAATAGTAGATTTTAATAGTAGATTCTAACTTACTAACAGTAGGTTCCTATTTATTTGAATAAATGTTCTCTGGCATGTGGAGTTCATCAGTTTATCACACAAGAAAGAATTAGGATGCAATTCCACCCTTCTCATAACCGGCTGCATGGCATCTGTTATGGGCTGATTTGTGTTCCTGCCTCCTGCCTCCACCAAATTCATATGTTGATGTCCTAACCCCCAGTACCTCAGAATGCAACTTTGTCAATAATGTGTTTAAAGAGGTAGAATGAGGCCTTAAGGGTGTCCCTAGTCCTAAAATTATAAGAAGATGAAATTTAGACAGCAGGCATGCACACATACAGATGAAAGACCAGGTAAGAAAGAGGGAGAGATGGCCATCCACAAGCCAAGGGGAGAGATCTTAAAAGAAACCAAACCTGATGATGCCTTGATCTTGGACTTCTGGCCTCCAGAACTGAGAGAACATATGTATTTGCTGTTTAAGCCACCCAGGCTGTGGTACTTTGCTTTGCAGCCTCAGCAGGCTAATATAGCATCCATTTCTCCATTACCTTTGTCTGGCTAGACTGGCTGGGCCTTCCTGCAGACCCAGCTGGGCCTTTCCTCAGACCCAGTCTGGAAAGAACATTAACTCACTTCCATCAATATTGCCTGGATATATAGCTTCCAAACTTTTCTTTCTCAAGACCCACAGTAAGGGGCCTTCCTTTATGCATGGCCTTGTTTTTCTTATCAATAACAATATGGAAGAGTAGCTTTCTGTTGTAACTTGTTACATGGGAGAAGTTTAAAATGGAGGAAATGTGACTTATTTGATTCGTATGGAGTGAAAAAGAAGCAGTCCTTTCAATGACTGCTTTGGGGAGTGAATTAGAATGATTAGGAAGTGCTGCTCTCCATGTGCTAACATGTCATTTCTCAGCATGGTTTAGTAGCAAGATACTAGAGTCCAGCCTAAAGGACCACCCCATTCTCCACCTCAGTGTCTTCATTATTAAGCTGCTGTGCCAACACTGTAATGAGAAGGATTAGTAGCTTAATGGAGTTTATGCCACTAATTCTCTTAGTTGACATTTGTGAGATATAAATTATCACAAATGTGGAAAGCCTGACTATGATGTTTTCCATTATTATCTCATGGAATATGGCTCATAAAGGCAAACAACCATGCTTGTGTCTGTTTTTGAAATCCTTCCTTGACACCCATTAGAATATTCTGTACAAAGAACACACTTCAAAACCCAGCTGTATGTTCACTCAATGGTGTGTACATAGTAAGTACTGAGTTAACAACTACCTGAACCCTCTATATTTTGCTGTTCAACTCTTGTTGTATTATTTTAATATACCTAGGTAAAGATGTATAACTATATTGATATTCATTTTCCATTTTCAATGTGTTCTATAATGTCTACTGCTGCTGTTCATTCAGCACGTATTTTTTGAAGGCCCAGAGTATACAATACTCTTCCTTTTTAAAATATATTATTAAAATTTATTTGTGTGACAATGGTCAATAAAACTACATAGGTTTCAAGTGTACAATTCTATACTACCTAATATATATATATATATATATATATATATATATATATATATATATATATATATATATATATATTGCATTATGTTTTCACCACCCAGAGTCAGTTCTCTTCCATTACCACATATTTGACCCCCTTTACCCTCTTCATTTTTTTAGTTATGTTGATTTTTTTTTGGCGGGGGCTACTATGGTTCATTCATCTATTAATCAAAACTGAATGTTGGCCTTAGGAATCTTACAGTCGAATACAGGGATAATTAATGTATACAAACAACAGTACTAGAAACTTAAGACTTCTAGAGGTTTGCTCTGGACAGGGGAACATATATTTCCATTGTTGCCTTTCTATAGAAAGGAACTGTTAGGAGAGCCTCAAAATCTTACAATCATTAATAGGAAAGGTTCATTTTTCATTTTCTTCTAGTGCATTTACTGCAAAGGTGTGAAATCCTGGGGGAGATAGCTATTTATGTAATGGAGTACCTTAATGAGTTTTCTGCCATTTAAGTGATGTACTTGCACCCTGTTTGGAGTAAGCAGTAGAAATGACCTGGCATAAGAAAGTTTAGAAAAGCATGGAGGGTTGAGGATTGATGCCTAGAAAGGAGAGAATGGTGTTAGAAGAAGAAAGTCTCTCCCAAACGATAGAAATCTAAGGCTTTAATCATGGGTAGGGATCTGGGAGATTTACCATTGCAGGTAAATGGCCCATGCATTTTTAGAATGGCGATATTCTAATTTCAGTTGTTGGTAGTTAATTGACATTCTGAAGTCCTTCTTATTAAACTGAAATTTTAGAAAAATCCCTTCTGAGTACCCCATTCTTATGGTAGTGGGCCTTTTGGGGAAAGAAAGAATTTGAGATCTGGTGTGTTGGGATATAGTACAGAAAAAAAGCACAACGGTCATCAGAATGGATCAATAGTTTAGTGAACACAAAAGTGTGATGGAAGGAAAAAAATTACCAGGAAAAATGTAATTTATACCATAGCCTCCACTCCAGAGTTAGTGGAAGAAAAAACACGTTTCCCACTAAGAACAAGGGTCTCTTAAGACATCGTACTCAGTTATGAAAGTAAATGACAACCAAGAAGACATAAGGGAAATGAGAGATGTGGGAATAAATATCTGGGTTACAGTATTAAGTGACTTCAAAAATTTCAAACAGAACTCGAACTATATTCAGATGACAGTAGCAGTCTGAAGATAGCCCTTAATGGAGTGTGTGCTCAGTGGCTATTGGCTCTGGCTACTGCTGCCCAGAACATTCCCTGGAACTTTTTTTTCAGGAATATTATCTTCTGATCTATTTTTAACCCTCCATCCGGCGCAATGCAAAAGTTACAAGTTCAGGCACAGTGCATCTACTAGATGCGTGTATGACATTTATTTATTTAAATTGAAAATGAACGAAAACAATGTGTAAGCATGCTTATTATTTATTCAGAATGAAATTTTAATTTGCCACAGAGTAAAAACAATATGTTAATCACATAAATTCAGTATAAGCTTTGCCTATTGCTGTGCAGTACACCTGCCGGATATAGCAGCCCTATAAATGCTTTCATTTCGACATGGTCTGTACATTTTGCATCTCTCTCACGTGATTATTGTGACTGAATTTTTACAATATACTCATTTGTATGCTGAATGATGATATCAAATATTTCCTTATTTATGAAACAGTTCCAACATTCGAGATTAGTTTTGGCCTGTTTTGCAGATCCCACGACACCTGGCAAACACAGTAAAATATTTTGTGATCTGTTTTTTACACGCTGTGATAATTTAGTATTTTTTCCATTTGGTTATTTTATCTTTCCCAATAAAATATTCATCTATTTCTTTGTTACTACTTTCTTGATCACTTTCTGAAGGGGAACTTTCTTGCTCAGTATCAGAATTTTGATCTCATTCTTCAACTTGACCTTCACAATCTGTGTCACTTTCATCTTCAAATTCAAGTTCGTTTTCATCATTATCAGACTCCAACAACATCCATAGCAATATCTCAGCATCTTTCGGGTCATCTGGATTATAAAAATCTTTGAAGTTGAGCCATTTTATGAAGTAAAACCTACAAAGGAAAAATATTACCATAAACAGGCGCAATGAATATGTTCAGGTTAATTATAAAATAAAATACCTAATTACTAAGTTTCAATAATAAGACTATACTTACAATCTCCTTCTAGTGTGTCTGAAAGGACAGTACTATACAAAAAAACCTGTTGAGAAAATATTAAACTATCACAAATAGGTGCAACGAATCTGTGAGATTAAAGATGCCGCTTTGAAATTTGTCTTTACTGTACTAAGTCACAAGCACAACTGGCGATAGGTTACGATAGAAGGGGAAGATACTGAAGTGATGAGCCATGATACTTAAGTTAACTGATAGGTATTTGAAAATTTGTGTGCAATGAATCTGTGAAATCAGTTGTGCCCGATGGAGGGTTATGGCTCATTTTACCAGTTAAGGAACTTATTTTTCTCTGACTTTGGTGTAAATTATTACAATTTAACCAATCTCCAACATAGGCAAAATCTGTTCGTCTTCATAGACAAATGGATAATAAATTATTTTGTTTCTAAGCAACAAACCCAGATATCAAAATTCTAAAATTTAACATAGTTTAAATATTGTAAACAACACATTGTGTGCATATTTTGATGCATATATTATTAAGTTCTCCATTCTAGATTTTTGCCGAGTTTTGCATACTTGCATAACTCAGATTTGCTTGAAAGAACTGAAACCATTGTCTGAAACATTTTAGCACAGTGGACTATATATGGCCAACTACTATAAATATAAATATAGGGAAACAAAAACAGTGCTTATTGGCTTTCTTTAATGAAAGGGGGCTCTGTAAAATCATGGTAGCATCCATATTCTCTTACCATCTATATACGTCCTTATAAATACTTTTTTATATAATAAGGATCCTTAAGGAAAAATCAGCCTCAGTTCATAAGGAACTGAGTGTATGTAGTTCATAAGTAATTTTATAATTTCATGAATTGCCACTTATTATGTCACACATGTTTTACACCTTGAATCCTATAGTACAACCCTCTGAGGCAGATACATGCTACTGATGCAGGGAACAGAAGCTCAGAGGGGTTAAGTCACTCGTCCAAGTCAGCATCTAGTGCACAGCAGACCTGTATGTGACCACAGGCATCCTCACTACAAAGATCACGCTTTTATCCATCATCTTTGGTAGCCATGCAATTATGCATTATTATAGATTTATTTCCACAAGTGATACTACATATAAGTTCAGTTCAGCAAATATTTAATGAGTGACTGGCCCTGTTCTTGGGACTGGTGATACAGAGATGTGTAATCATAGCCCTTGCCACAGTCAAGCACTCTCTTGTACCCTTTCTTCTCACCAGCACTTCTGTCAGAACAATCGTCTATATTCCTGCTACATGTATTCCCTACTCAGAAGTCTCTATGGCTGACCTGTAGGAGGGTGTGTGGCTGGTCTAAACATACAATGGCTCAAGAATCTGTCTGTTTCTTTGCATGATAGTTAATGACAGCATTAATTAATTGTAGCTCTTGAAACTGCTAGGTTTTTGTCACATTCCTGATATCCAGTCATTTACTAAAATCATCCCTAAGAAGGTGGAGTGACTAATTTGATTGAAAAATTCAGATAAACGATGCATGTGCTGTTCATCCCTTCCATCTTTCTGGGAGAATTAACTGTTTCTGGGGGCTGAGCATTTTTGCTTCTTCAGAGGCTGTGCCCCAGAGAGGTGGAAGGGCTGCAGGCACAGGGCTCAGAAGCCTGTATAGTTTTGGGGTTCAGTTTTAGCTCACTGACTTGGCCAACAGGTTTCAACCATGGCTTCTGACATGGCCTTTCTCAGTCTGTGTGTGAAAAGGGAAAATTTTTGTTGGGAACCCCACAGCCATTTACTAGGAGAATAATTCTCTTCTCCAAAAGGGAGCAGTCAACTGATGAGTAAGTATCTAGAACATTATTATCTAGAAAAACATTTAAAATTTGCATACAAACACACACACACACACACACACACACACACACACACACACACACACACTGGGGGTGCCAAATGTGTACACATTTTAAGAGAGGGAAAAACTGTATTCAAATTATGCTGATGGTGACCACTAAGAGTACCTCTTGTAATTGCAGAAGTCAAACGTGAGTTGTATTCATCATTTGTTATCAGTATATATTGAGTATTACAATTTTAATACAGTTTTCCCCTCAGGCAGTATATGTAATATATATACACACATATAAGTAAATATATATGTGTATATATATATATATATATATATATACACACACACACACACACACATACACACATGCATGTTTGCGTGTATAGATAGATAGATAGATGGATGATAGATAGTCCTAAAGAATAGTAGTCAAACTCTTACTTGTTTTTTTTCTTTCTAATAATGGCAGTGCCTAAAAATTTTCACTTTCTTTCCTAGAATCATTTGTTATACTCTAACCACACACTGTGCTATCATTTGGAAATAGAGATCTTAAGTTATTGAGGACATCAGTTATAGGAAATCTATTTCTTAAATGAAAGTAATAATTCCATTTTTGTCACATATATTTGACATTCGACTCTCATGGTCTCACTTTTCCTAGGAGATAAACCTACCTCTGTAGCTAGTCAGCTTTCAGCCTCAGTGCATTTATTTAAATTTTAGTATCAATATTGTAACTATGTTATAAAGTTTATAACTCATAGCTTTTTAGTACAGTCATATAGAGCCAAGAACAGTATCATAATTGCATCAGGGGCCATTAAGTCAGCTGGCTAGGGTGAAAATGTGAATGAATGGGCCTAGAGCACACTCTGTGGCTAGTGCAGGTATGCTGCAAGGCCAAGGGGACACGGTACTTTAGCCGACTGGCCTCAGGCTTGTGCAACTCAGGTGAGGTGAGTGCTTTTAGCAGGACTTCGGAAATTTGTATTTCAGTACATAGCAGCCTTGTAGCTCCATTGCAAATATACTCATATTTGGCCCCTTTTACAAAACTGGAAAGGCAGATGAGCAACATTCAATTCACCATGGATTTATATGGGAGTTATTACCTATAACATCTGTACTCCCAACACAAGTTAATTTAATTTGCCCGATTTCCTGGTAATCATATATATAGACCTGGAAAGGACATAGTACTTTTTTTCTTTCCTACTTTCCTGAAAAGAACAACCACCCAACCCCTCAATTTGAATTACTGCACTTTTACCTATGGCAGTCTTGGAGAGTAGCTCTCTAAAGAGTTGAAAGGTGAAGATAACTTTATTTGGCATCATTCTCCAGGAAAATAGAATTTGAGCATTTTTGCCTCTAGGGTTTGTTAGTAAACAATGAAACACAAAAACTGAACGAAGATAAAGCCCTATATGCACTGAGGCAATGTGGAAATAGAAGGCATTTAATTACTGAAAAGACCAACCTTGTCATTTCCTCTTTTCTCTGCAAATACAGGGTTGTTCCCTCTGGTACAATTTTTTTTCACTGTCCAGTCCAGACTTAAATGATACCAGATGTTAGCTGTCCAGTGATATTTTGCTCATTTCTCAGCCGGAAAGTCAGCTTTCTCTTTTTTCCCATTTCATGAAACTCTTCATTTCTTACTAAAACAAAAGATGAAGCAAAATTTAATAAGTTATTGTTGATTACAGCAGATCATGAATTAATGTTAATATGCTCTGTACCAATTATTAAAAATATTTATTAATATTAATATTTGTTAAATGGCAACTCTGAACAGGGCACTAAACCAGACTCAATTTGATACAAACTAGTAATATAAGCGTTTCAAGGATTTCCAGCATTAATAACTTTATGTAAAGAAAAAAAAATTTTATATATATCAATACCTATATCTATATTTACATCATCTATATATCTTTATTTTCTTAATTTTTATTAAATTTATTGGGGTACATTGGTTAGTAAAATTATATAGGTTTCAAGTGTACAATTCTATAACACACCATCTATCTGTTGCATTGTATTCACCACCCAGAGTCAGTTCTCCTTCCATCACCATATGTTTGACCAACTTTACCCTCTTTGACCAGCCCCCTTCCCCCTTTACCTCCTGGTAGCCACTAAAGTGTTGCCTGTGTCTATGAGTTTTTGTTCGTTTGTTTTACTTGTTCCTTTGTTGCTTTAAGTTTTATATCCCACATATGAGTGAAGTCATATGGTTCTTGACTTTTTCTCTTACCTATTTCACTTATTATGATAAACTCAAAATCCATCCTTGTCACAAATGGCAGTATTTCATCTTTTCTTATGGCCAAGTAATATTCTGTTATATATATATATATATATATATATATATATATATATATATATATATATATATATATATCACATCTTTATCCAATCATTTATCTGAGGATACTTCAGTTGTTTCCATGTCATCGTATCTTTGGTTATTTTCTATAAATTTTATTTTGTATAAGTCAAACTGACAAAATGTTTGACCCCAATGTTTCCATATAAAGCAGTTGTCACTGTACAGTGATCCCCACATCTAGTATTTCTACCCTCAATTGGTAAGATGATACTTTAGCTAGGGACTGGAGTCCTGAAGCGAAGTGCGGAGCCTCCACAAAGTGTCAAGTGGGTCCAAAACTTACGAAGGTGTCAGTCATCAATATGATTCTGAATGTAATTATTCGATAAATTCGTGTGCTCTGCCTTGAGGACATGGTATACAGCCATGCATGAGGCAAGCAATATGACAGTATAATTTGGCAGGAAACAGGTTAAGGTAGTGTTTAAGAGCATAGGTTTTAGAGGAAATTAGAACTGCCCAAGAAGCTCAAGGGAGTAAGTATATGAAGCAGATTCAGGTTTGGATCTGTGGAGGTTATGAACAGGATGACGTGAATAGATGGTTAACATAGGGCAATGGCTGTAGTAGTTTTCTTGTGCTTCCGTAACAAGGTACCACAGAGCGGGTGGTTTACACAACAGAAATTTATATCCTCACAGTTCTGGAGGCTGGAAATTTGAGATCAAGGTGTCAGCAGGTTTGATTTCTCCTGAGGCCTCTTTCTGTAGCTCACAGATGGCTGGCTTATTAGTGTGTCGTCAAATGGTACTCTCTCTGTGTGTGCACATTCCTGGTGTCTCTTTTTGTGTCTACATTCCCTCTGCTTATAAGGTCACCAGCCAGATTGGATTAGGGCCTACCTAAACAGACTCATTTTAGCTTAATCCCCTTTTTAAAGGCTCTTTCTCCAAATACAATCACATTCTGAGGTATTGGGAGTCAGGACTTCAACGTTCAAGTTTAGAGGGTGTATAATTTGGCCTGTAACAGTGGCCATAAGTCTGACTAGAAATAAGACATTGCAATGGATGCCAGAATGGGGAGACAGAGCCTCCACCTGTCTGTCTAGAGCATGTCTTATAAGCCCCATGAAGTAGAAGCCACCCTGAGAATGAAGGCACGGTGAGATATTAAATTGACTGAAGAAAGATTGAAATCGCTAAGACTGCCTTGAATGAAATAAGATTGATTTCTACCATCTGAAAAAAATAGCCATTATATGCAGCTCTAGGAAAACAAAAAGTATAGTGTTTCCCTGGTCTGTGTCTGTGACTTGGATTATACCTGATACATCCATACCTCCTACAGTACTTTGCTGTATCATGATACTGGGGTAAAATAACTGAAAGAGATTTAGGCTAATTTAAGAAAAAGCAATGTGTTAAAAAGTTTTAGGGAGATCACAGAATTATTAGAAGGCCGCCCAGAGAAGAGAGGCGTGACAAGAACCAAGGAGCTCCAGAAAGGAAAGAGGCAGAGAGACAGGATGCTGAGAACACTGCTCTGGTGACTGTCACCAACTGGGTGAATGACTTCTGGCTGTTCTCCTAGTCCTCGCATCACTTGCTCCAGATACAAAAGCGTGTGCTTGTTGCCTGTGAGGTACTGAAATTAGGAGAGAAACATCTGGCTCTTTGGCTTTGTACTGAAAGACAGTCTCTTAGAAGTTTCCTCAATTCAAGACTAGATGCAAAGGCAAGTTTATTGCTCAGTAGGAACTAGGGATGCTAGTTTAGAGGAAGCGCAGGAGCTAGGAAACCAAAATATGACATCATCCACCATACTGGCACATTCAAATCACCCAGTATAGCAGTTGTTGCTTTTTCACTGATAATTATTATTGCATGCTATCAGTTCCAAATATTCCCCAGGGAAGTAGAGAAAGGGAAGGTCAGTGCAGCCTAGTATAGTTGGATAGAGTTTAATGGAGGATTGTTAGAAGTGAGCAGATCCTGAAGTCATAGAATTTGATTAACTAGAAAATGAGATACAGCGTGTTCCAGGGAGGAGTAGCATGAGCACTGGTAGGCAGAGAGAAGGGTGCATGACTGATGCTGAGTGAAAATGGTTCCCTGAACTGACTGAAGGCTCCTTCTGGAAGGTTGTGACAGACCAGCCTGGATACTTCCTGAGGAAGCTGCGTATAGAAACTCTATTGTTTCCACAAGGAAAGTTTGATATATCAGTTAAAAGGAAGCCATTGTAGGTTCTTGAGCAGAGATTTCCCAGTGGTCCAACATCTCCTTTGTTTGAGGTTTAAGGGCAGAACAGCAGAAGTTGTTCAGGGACCTGGGAACCTCATCTGTCATCAATTTTCCTTTTAGCTACTGTTAAGTGGCTCCCTTATACCTAATATTTCCTTTTCTTTGGAAATTTTGTTAGTGCTCTTCTTTCTTCATATTTTTTCTTCCAATTTAAACAAAAAGAATCACATCTGCTGTTTATTTGTTTTTAAAAACAATTTGAGAAAAGTTTTATTCCATCATAACAAGGAAAATAAACTTGAAAAATGTTTCCTGATGCAAGCTCATTTTGATTCAGAGCTGGCAAATGTTTTTGATACCAAACAGAAAGTGCAAACATGAGCAAGGGAACTGGGACAATTTTTGGTGCTCTAAGTTTTGCACAAAACATCAATTTGTGAAATCCATGTTGATGTAAGTGTATTTCAGTGCAAATTCTTATTTTAGATTACATCAAGCATTTATTTTCCTACATGCCTTACTTTATGGAATGTTTTGCAGAGTTTATTTTTCTCAGAAGTCTTGGATACATTTGGCTGATTCTTTTTCTATGTGTAGGTCAACACAGATCCATGAACTTTTTGTTTTTTTAAGGGAGAGAGATTTGGATTTAAAGTAACAACAAAAGTAGCTTCAATTACTGCCATACCTCCTGCCCCCTCATTTCCCCTTCCTTTGATCTTACATGCACCTTTGTGAGGTATTGAACTGAGATACTGGGCAGGTAGGAGCAGAAAGCATGGAATGGGTTGGGAATGAAACGTGGAACAGGTTGCCTCCAATGAAGAAAGCAGCACTACATCTGTGCCCCTTTGCAATGTGATGTTGGTGCTTCTACCATCAGAAGGTGGGGGTTGTTTCTCAGCAACTTGATACTAGGCTGGCCTCCTGATGAATTTTGATCAGTAGAATGTGGTGGAAGAGCCATGTAAAGGAGACTGGGGTGCCCCAAACAATGGACACCACAGATTGCCAGACAAGGGAAGGAAGCCATAATGCATTCCTCGGCCCCTCAAGTCATCAGATGACCACAGCTGCATGACTGAACCCCAGTTAAACCAGCAGAAGAGCAGCCCAGATTGCCAATGCATAGAATTATGGGAAATAATAAATTATGGCTGTTATATTTAACTATTTGGGAGGAATTTTGCAACAGGAGCAATAAATAATTTACACACATGCTTTTATTTAACAACAAGTTTTCTATTATCTTAGTTCTTAGTTCAGGTTGTATAATATCAAATATTAGCCTCTTTAATTATCTCCTATGTAGCATAGTTAAGAGCATGTCAGCAATAAAGCCACTGTCTCTACAGGCAGTAGTGTTTATTCAGGACATTGTACCTACACAGGGTGATCAAAATTCAATGTCTTAGCATGAATTTTATATATCAGACTTACAGAACTGTTATTCAATCTGTCTGACAAAAGATTGACTCTTCTGAATGTTAATTTATTAAAATAAAATTAATACTACAAAGTGGTTAACATTAATCATGCCTTTTGAGCAGACAATTCTAATCTCTGAATGGTAACCTGAATGAAAACCCAAAGTAATTCAATAGGTGTAGGTGATCATTTTGGGTTGTATTATAGTATTACAGTGTGCTGATGCCCCTTCTCCATGATAAACAAGGAATCCGAGAGTTCACCCCAGCAGTTAGGACCCTCCCAGTCTGGATAATGCTGGAGACAACACAAGACCCTAATTCTTGTATTGTACTTTTTAAGACTCCACATGGGCTAAGACCCCAGCATCACATCACCTTGACATTGTTGCAGTGTGATCTCATTTTTTTCCTGGCCATGCCCTGTTAATCAAGACTTTAAAAAAATTACTAGCAGTGCATTTATCAACACATGTTTTGCTTAAGTTACCCCAATGTTATCCCCAAATTTTGTAGCATGTCACTATATTCCTCTGATGTTCTGAGTAAACTGCCCAAAAATCTCTGAGCCTTTTTTATATCTTTGGCACATCTTTAAATTTGATATAATTATTTACATTCTTTCTGAATACTTGCAAACCAAGACCTTATTTATTAGGAACTCAAGGTCATTAATAGTAATACTTTAGCATTGTTGTTATATAACAATAAGCTAAGGTACAATTTTAAAAGAGATATGGCTGAAAATGATTCAGCTGTACTGATTTCATAGCTCTCTTGTGCAATACAGAATAACTGGATATCTTTAGCCCTTTGGGGAACTGATATTTAAGATACTGAATTAAGCTTTTTTCCTCAAAATTAATGCCTTTGCTTATTTTTGCACATTCTTAATTTTTTATACTTCTCCCTCTTATAATCCTATCAGTAAAACCATCCCACCAACTCTCCTGTCACCCCCCACTAAAACAAAAATAAATAAATGAAGTAACCAGTTGGAATTAGGAAGGTATGAAGGCAGTTTAGCAAACTTTTTATCACCCAGTGTACTAGTAAACTTCAGCAGTGTGCCAGGCTTCTTAAAAATTCCAAATGCTGCCGTTTTGACAAGCGGCATGAAAAATAATGGCTCCTGATCACCCTTCACCTTCATATTTTTAAAAGGAACATCTGTAAGTAACTAAATCGTGACAATGAGGAAGGAATCAACTTTAAAGTCTTATGCCACTATATTTTCAGCATTCTAGTTGTAATATTTAATTTTCTATCCTCCGTGATATATTTAATAACTAAGAGAAACACCCTATTTAAAAGGTTGACAAGGGCCACCTGAGTGTATCAGTTGGTTAAGAGCTTGCTCAAGAGTGTGAGCGCTGAGCAACAGCGGTTCGAGTCCAACCCGAGCTGAGCAGCAGCTGAGCTGCCAACAGGTGGCAGGATGGCTCAGCTAAAAAAAAAATTAAACAATAAATAAAAATAAAAGATTGACAACATTATTTTCTATAATGTGAGAGGAATTGTTAGCCAGAAGTTGTATTGGTACTTGTGAGGACAGATGGAACCTTCAGATCCCTAGTTATTTTCTCTGTATAGTTTGGGTCAAAATGAGCTCACGTATGTTATTACAGTCACATAGTATGACTCTTTCTGCCTCAAACTCAACAATGACCTGTCAATAAGATGTTTTCTGCCATCATCCCAACCCCAAGGGTCTTACCTGTTCATTGAATGGATAGATCATTTCCTGCTCAGCAATTCAAAATTGCTTCTGATTCAGTTGACACTCATAGAGTCAATCAATGTCCACTAGCCTAGAAAAAACATTTCAGTCACAGTAGCTGTCAGTCCAGGTCAAACTGTCCTGTTGCTGGCCATTGTTATTATCACTATGAAGTTAGGGACAAAAGTCACAATGATGGCAAGTTTTAATTCTTTGTGTCAACAAAAGGCAAAGGAAGATACTTGCCAATGATACATCTGATAAGGGGATAATGTCCAAAATTTATAATAAACTCATACAACTCTATACCAAATAAACAAACAGTTCAAATAAAACATAAAAAATGGGCAGAGGACTTGAGTAGGGATTTCTCCAAAGAGGACATACAGGTGACCAACAGACCTATGAAAAAATGCTCAGCATTGCTAATCATAAGGGAAATACAAACTAAAGCCACAATGAGGTATCAGTTCACATCTGTCAGAATGGCCTTTATCAATAAATCAACAA
The DNA here is from genome assembly GCF_001890085.2 of Hipposideros armiger. Classification (NCBI taxonomy): domain Eukaryota; kingdom Metazoa; phylum Chordata; class Mammalia; order Chiroptera; family Hipposideridae; genus Hipposideros; species Hipposideros armiger. Next base: position 156,044 of record NW_017732313.1, read on the forward strand.
ACAAGTGTTGCTGAGGATGTGGAGAAAAGGGAGCCCTCCTGCACTGTTGATGGACTGAAAATTGGTGCAGCCACTGTGGAAAATAGTATAGAGGGTCATCAAAAACTTAAAAATATGACTACCTTATGACCCAGCAATTCCAGTTCTGGTTATTTAGCCAGAGAAATCCAAAATGCTAATTTGAAAAGATATATGCACCATGATGTTCATTGCAGTGTTATTACAATAGCCAAGATATGGAAACAACTTAAGTGCCCATCAGCAGACAATTAGATAAAGAATAAGTGGTACATATATAAAATGGATATTACTTGGCCATTAAAAAGAATGAAATCTTAATATTTGTGACAACATGGATGGACCTGGCTGATATTACGTTAAGTAAAGTCAAACAGAGAAAATCAAATACCACATGACCTCACTTATATGTGGAATCTAAAGACCAAAATAAATGAATAAACAAAACAGAAACAGGCTCATAGATACAGCGAACAAACTGTAGTTGCCAACTAGGGATTTTTGGGAAGCTGGGTGAAAAAGGTGAAGGAATTAAGAACTACAGATTGGTAATTTCAAAATAGTCAAAGGGATGCAAAGTACAGCATAGACAATATAGTCAACAATATGGTAATAACTATGTATAGTGTCAGGTGGATACTAGACTAATCAGAGGGATCATTTTGTAAATTATATAAATGTCTAACCACTATTCTGTACACCTGAAATGAAAATAAAATAATATTGAATGTCAACTGTAATTAAACAATAAAAAAGTGAATACATAAATAGGATGTAAAAATAAATCACAACAAATTTTTTGGGAAGGACAAGAGATAAAGGACAGCCAACCAGACAAGTTCAATAACTATCTGCATTATAAAAGCTATAAAGAAAACCACATTTCATAAGTTTAGCAACATTTCTGATATACTGTTCAGCTCCTTTGGTGCCTGTGCATCTTTTATTAGAAATTAACTTATAGATTAGATCAATTATGGCTTTTGAAATTATTTATATTGAGACATCTCTACATTGGACACATAGTTGTTACAGTATTTTTTAACCCTTGTTTTTGAGAAATGCATCTAATACCCATATTGGAAGCTGAAATAGGCCGCCTCATGATTTTCTTTCTCTTTGATCGTTCTGTAAATAGAAATGTCATGATAACTGTTTTGTTTTGTTTTTTTTTTGGAAATAAATGGATATATATATATATATATATATATATATATATAAATGACATTTTCAGCATGTCTTACCTGGCCTTCATTTGTAATTATTATATATAATGTCTCTTATGGTTAGTTTTTTAACATGCCTGCCTATTTTAAGGTACTGACTTGTCTATGAGCTACTTGGGTGTGGAGGCTTATGAAATGGGTCATAATAACTCCTACAATAACACTAAAATGGGTAATAATAGCAATACATAAATAGCTCCTATTCATTCAATTTTTACTATGTTCTAGGCATGATGCTAAACATTTCTTGTATATACCTCATTTAACCCTTAAAACCATTTGTGAAGCAGCTATTATCCCTATTTTACAGATGATGGAACAAAGGTTCATATAATTAATTTGTTCACAGTCATGTTTGCTAAAGAAACACTCTTGTACTTATGCATTCTCTCGTTTTTACAAGTAAACATGGCGGTGGCAGCAGCAACAGTGTGCTCTCTACTTTCCTTGCTCTCTGTTGCATTGTTTGCATCATAAGGGCCTCTTGCTCATATTTTATCTGAGCACCCACGAAATGGTCATTCATCATTAATACAATGCTGAGGAATGAATGCAGAGGATTAGTATGGTCTCTGGCTTGAGCTCCATTCTTAGAAGATCGTGTCTGTAACTCAGGGGCTTTCTACATATGGGAAACCATCAAGTGCAGAAGTATTATAAAGAGGTTTTACTGTATGTACTTTTTAATAACTTACAACATTTGCTCAAGTGCATATCCTACATGGAAGAGCAATTACACAGGTAATGAACTGTATATCTGAGAACACAGCCTTTCCACGCATACTTGGTTTCTCCTGATTTATTAATAACTTTCTTATGTTTGAGTGATTTTTGTTAGTGTGCATTGCTTTATATCTCACTGTGGCATGACCTAAGCCAAACAGTTGCTATATTAAAATTGTCTCATGATACTTCTTAATCTTACATTTGCTAGCATATAAAATGTTCTGTTTTGTAGCCTACAATATAGTTAAGCAATAGAGAAGAAAGATGAAAGCAGAAACATACGAAAAGGACATTGAAAGGCTGATTAACAAGTAAAAAAAATGTAAGGATACAAGTACCAATTTATTCTCCTCTCTTGTGACTAGTTATAAGCACACCATGGGATTTTTTAAAGTAGAAAATAACACTTCTACAAAGCTGTTCTCAACATTATATCAAACGCCATACAAATATGAATACAATAGTTCTTCAAGTGACAGGTGATAAATTATAACACAACATGAAATACATTTTTTAAAGTTATGTAAAATACAACTGACTGAGGGACCAAATTCACTAGCATTCTCAGTTTATAAGCTAATGTGTTTATCTTTGTAGTTTAATTGCATAAAATTGTTTTTACTGAGCAATGTGAATAAGTTCTCATCTCAGTTTGACATTAAATCTGTTTTTAATTGTGTTTGTTCTCAGAAGCTTCTTCACTGGGTGAAAGTAAGCAATGGTGGAGGCTCTAAGCAGCTGAGACCACACTAACATATGACATTGAATAAATTATAAGTGCTGATTCATTTTAACTGCTTAATGATTTGATTTGTTACAGTTAGTCCTATAGGTAAGATAGCCAGATATGGTTTTAATAATGAATGTTATGGCAAAAATGAAAATGAATCTGTCTGTATTAGTACCTGATAAAAACAGATATAATTTTTAGAGATTTGAGTTTTCTTATTTCCTATGGCTCATTAAACTATCTCTGTGAATGGTAAAACTAGTATTTCTCATTTATAAGCATCAAAACTTACAATTTGTTGACTCTTTTTAACTTACATATATTAATTTTAATTCTCAAAACAACATTCTGAGGAATAAATACTGTTAGTCTCCTTTTACAGATGACACAAAAGGCAAGACTAGTTCAGTGAATTGCCCAAAACATCACTAAATAAACATTATATCTAGGATTTCAACCCCAGTTTGTCTGGGGCTAAAGTCCATTCCCTTTCTAATATATCATTCCACTTCCTGATTTATAGTAAATTGGAACAATCAAGTCTGTTTATTTCAAATTTTATCTAACATATGATTTTGGTCCTCAATAAATTCTGAAACAATTAGTCATTATTCATTAATAATCATAGTCTGAAGAAAGAGTTAAACCAACCAAAAAGACTGTTTTCTATCATTGCTAGGGCCCACATGGATATAATAGGATAACAAACTATGCAACTAATTTCTCAAAACTCTCAAGATATTTCAAAATATGTTATTACAGGTATACAGTTGAGTCCTTCTAGTACAGAGATTGTTATACCTACTGTTTATTTCTGGTCACAAGGAAAGGACTGTTTGGTCATCTGAAAGTTCAAACTAGACAATTTAAATCTTTCTTGTACTGGGATATAATATGTGATTAAAACTCCCCAGCAAAACAAAGCATAAGTATGACAGAGTAATATATTACAAGGGAATTTCCTCCTGGCATTCTTTAGAGGAAATTCAAAGTCAGGAAAAACTAATGCTAGACAGGAGAAGTAATATTTCATATGTAATCATATTTCAATGTTCAGTTTTGTACAATAATCTCTCTTTGTGTAATTCAAAAAAGACATTTTATATGTAATCAGGAAATGTTTTAGTAACATAGTTTTGTAATGGGGTTCTGTTCTTTAGAGAGTTCTCTATGTTTTTGACACATACAAGTATAATAGTAAACAAAAGAATTATTGCCAAGAATTAGAATGTTCTTAGTGTTCAAATTTTCATCACACTGTGCCCAATCCTAAAAATAAGAGGCTATTCCTTATGTAGAATTGGGACCACCTTCTTCTTCAAGAGAAAATAGGTCTAATAAGTAGATTCTTTAAGGTCTGTCCAAGTCTATAATTTTATATTTTTATTCCTCCAATGGTAAAAATTGATTTGTTCATTGAGAGACTGTAGGGGCACACTTATTCATGGTGCTCTTGTAGGAATCACAGAAGGGAAGTGAGGAGTGAGCCTTGGAGGTCTGTATTTACTCCTACATCAGCCACTAAAGGAATAATAGCCTTGTTGTTTTAGTAATTTAGACTCTGATTCTCAGTATTTCTTTATAAACTGTGATATGGAAGTTGGAAAACTGATACTGAGGAAATAAAAAAAAAAGAAAAGAATTAGTTGGTATAGGTTTGTGTACATCTGGATGGCAGCGTCCACTGTTAACAGATAACTACAGCCAAATCAGAGCATCTGCAACTGTAATGATGCAGAAGCTGTCTGGCTTGAAGGGATGCACACCTGAGATTGTGTCCCCACCCTGACACTGCCCATCCCAAGCAAAGCAATTACTGTCTTTGGAACTAAGGTGCCTCACATGTAGAAGGGTGTGCGGTAGATGACAGCAAAGATTATTCCTTATTTCATTTTTTATTTTATTTTTATTTTATTCTTAAAAACACTTGCACTCCCTTACAAAAGAGTTGGAGTTCAAGTTTCAAAGAGATGGAAGCGAGGAGGACACCAAAAATATCCTGGACTAAAATTATACCAGAGTGATTGAAAGCCTCCAAGGAGAAGACATTTTCTTTTTTTTCATCCTTTTAAAATCTTTCCTCTTATTAAAGCTCTTAGTATAAAGTTAGTAGAGTTTCTATTTCAGAGAGAGAAAGGCATAGCAATTGTTGAGAATTTTGTCAGGTAAGTTTTTGTAAACTCTATGAGTTGAGAATGTGAATGTTTGATTTTATGGTTTAGTACTTGATTTCTTTAGTAAAATTGGTTTAAAAAATACTTTTACTAAAGAAAAAACTGACATAGAAATATAGTTGTTTTACACAGAAAACCAACCTCTATGTCTTAAACAGTGAAGGGGGTTTATTGGCTCACAAATGAAAAAAGTCCAAAGGCAGACGAACTTTAGTCAAAGTGTGAACAGAGCTATCTCCATGTTTCTTGATTTCTTGACATCTCCATGTCTTGCTTGTCACCTTTATCCTTAAGATGCCATCCTCATGGTCTTATGATGACTGTCAGCTTTTTTTGTGCATCTTGTGTAAGAAAATGACCACTGTTCTCAATCTGATGCACAAATGTCATTGGTTTGCTCTCACTAGCCCATCTGAAGGTGCTAAACTTTGAAGTAATTTGTTTAGCCACAGTACTTCCTGATCTTTGTTTAGGACTGAGTTAGAGGAGGAATAATGAAGCAATGATGAAACAATTTTTGTGGTCAAAAGTAGAGAGAAACCAGGTGGTGCCTTGGATCTGGGGATAAAGTAAATCACACCCAAACTTCCTGGCTGCTACAGACAATGAAAGGAAGGGTCGTAGGGTAGAACAAAGGTTGTAAGATAACCACAGTAACCCACTGCAGGATTTCTCCACGTTGGCAAACACATCAAGAGTGGCCAGTTTCCCCACAGGAAACTGGAAGAGCAAACGTGGACTCCATGCCTTCATAGAATTAGAATGGTAGAAGGCAATTTAAAGACAATCGAATCTAATCATACTTTGCAGATGGAGAAAGTAAGATTTAAAAAGTTTAGACAGTTGGACCAAGGAAATATAGCAGAACTGGAGGTAGACTTCACATCACTGACACTAGTCCAACATTCTTTCTAATGTACATTATTCACTTATTTATTCATTCAATATGTAGTGAGCACTGCTGTCTCCAGTGTTGCCTATTGAGAAATGTCTGGCTTCATAGCTCACTTCATATGCTACCTCCACCATGAAGAATTGTGTAGTCTCCTGTCAAAGGTTCCTTCTCCATATTATGCTTTCGCATAGCATTTTTAACCTTTCTCCATCACCTTCTGCCTCTTATTAGAATCTTATAATTTTTTTTATGCTTCATGTCTCCCACTGGGGTTGTAAGCTCCTTGAGCAAAAAGGCCACGATATGTTCATTTCTATATGTTTCAGGGTGCTGTCCACAATTTCTGGCATAGTCCACATAGTCACATTTGAATATATGGGTGAATGAGAAAATAAATAATTTAGGGCAATGTTTTGGTTCAGGGAATGGAGATTTGAGAATGTCTCAGGAGCAGATAATTTGCAGCCTTCCTGAGTCATCAGAACCATGTGCATTGCCCCTTAGCAGTAGCTGGGATTTAACTAGGCTTGCTTTGCTGAACCGACATTTGGACTCAGGCAAAATGTTCAAGTGAGTAAGGTTTGCCTCTTGCCCTTCTGCACAGTTCTTTTTGGCATCACTTTCCTCCTGAAGAAGCTCATATGTGCATAGATAGTGGCACCACAGGTAGCTTTTCCCAGCCCTGTGAACTGTAAGTTGTTCTTTTCTATTCCAGCAGACTCTTCTAGGAGTCATTTGAGATAAATTTATTCTAACTTTATGTTTCCAACACTCTCAGTGGTGTTTGATTTTTAGAGGCACCCTTGAGGTAGAAGTTTTAAGAAATGTAAATTAAGTGTTGAGTTTGAAATAGTGTGATAAAGTAATGGTGTGACCTTTTCGCACAAGATGGTCGTCTCTTTTCTTTCCCTGCTTACTTTCCATTTCTACTTGCCTATATAGAAGGCCAGTCTAGCTTGCCATGTTTGTTCATTTCACAATATCCCTTGAGATTATATCATAATGAGAAAAGAACAGGGATTGAGAGCATGTGGCAAACTTCTCCACAATGAAATGTACTTCGTTGGACCCACTGGGACTCCAGTCTTCCTTGACAAATGCAAAATTGATGACATATTTGTTATAGGAGAAGCTGAAATAACTCCAGCATTAGGTGTCACTGCCTCAAAGTCATAACAAAAGTACTGCAGACACTCTTATGTGAGATGGAATCTATGTTTATTAAGAGACCACACATTGAAAATTTTAGGGGACTGAATCTGTCCAGAGAGAGATATATTGAGACATATCGAGATGGGCCCTTTCTTTCTGTCAATATTATATTATGATGGATTTGAATAGGATAGTAAATCTTGAATTGCAAATGAGATAGCTAAAATTTAGCAGTTTATCTTTGCTGTCAGGGTACCACATATCAAAAAGAGTACCATTTAGATTACATGAAAATGGTCTCTAAAAGCAATTTTACTGTACCATTAGAATTTATATGCATGGAATAAAAATAAATTATTTCATGAATAGACAGTATACTCTATGGAAAACAAAATGACTGATTTTTGTACCCACCCTTCCGTTAGATTGTTTTCACTTTCCTTTATTTTTCATAAATTTTTCCAGAAAAAAATATGGATTGACTTTTTAATATATGTCTAAATGGCATAGGTTTGGATATAACAGGAAGACCAGGAAATAAAAATGGGGAATTAAATGTAAATTAAATGTAAATTAAATTAAATGTAATAGTGGCAAACACAATAAAAATGTGTGGATTCCAGTTGCCTTTTATAATCCTATGTTTTCAGTCCTTTGGACATTCGTAACCTTTTTGGCTTTAGAATTCAACTTTTCCACACTTAATCTAAGTGATAAGGTGTTTCTTTTGGAAAGCTCTAAGAAACATAATCCTTTCAGCTATTTTTGAATTATGAAGCAATAGGTGCCCACTAACTAAAATGACTGAACACAACCATTTCAAATCTGGTATTTGGCTAAGCCTCCAAAGAAATAGCTGCATTTACAGAAATGAATACCAGAAAGTACACAAAATGGAATAGCATTTTCTAAGTGCCTCGTTGGCATTTACTGAAGTTTGATTCAAGGTTTAAAAAGACATTGTCATCGCTTGTGTGAGATGTGACTTAGTTCTGAACAAAAAATTTAGGAACATACTATTCTTTATGGAATGGCAATTTGGGATTTGAAGAAATGTGGAATCATTGATATATTTTTTACATCATCCAAATTTACACTGCAGATGACAAAATATGCTTGAAACAGGATGGAATTATTTTTTACCACATTCAAGAATCCCCATTCTGTTTTCCTCCTTTCTCCTCTTACCCTTTGAATACAGGGAGAACCCACTCCACCTTATCATTTTTTCTGATGGAAATAAAAATAAGCCAATTCATCTCATTTTTATTCTTCCCATTCAAGTTTTATGTGGAGCAAACCTAACCAACACATAGTGATATATTAGCACCTCATTTATCTTTTGCTGTCAGAGGTTTTTTTCAACAAAAGTAAAATTTCAAGAAAACCAAAATTTATCCATTTGTGTTGAAAGATTTGTCATTTGAAAGGTTTTTATCCTAAAATACCTTATACATTTATTTCTTATCCTTCTCAGAAAAAAGGGGTTGAATATTTATAACCTGTTAAAACTTTATAGTATCTCAAAATCATTTATTGCAATTCTTAATGTAATCTGCTAAAATATAGTAATGTTGTGGATCATATAAATATACAAAGTTATTTGACCTTGCAGTAGACTAGATATTCACTGCTCTACTTCAGTAGCTCTTCAGTGATTTAAAAGTATTTGCTCCTACAATTAATGGTTTGAGTATTTGTGTTGTTTTGTTTGTTTTTACCTCTTTATAGGATATGCTTTCTTGTCTTTCACTTTTAAACTGACACATTTTTTTTTTTTTGCTTGTTTATGTGTGGTTGCTCTAGTGGTCACTCGTTTTGTCTAAGACATTACTTCTGATTTTCTTTGCTCTGGAAAAAGGAATCATTCTGTTTTATAAAGTTAAGTCATTTTTCTGCTCAAAACCTGCAGTGACTTCCCATTTCATACAATGTAAAATGCACTCCTTGTAATGGTCTACCAGCACTGCCACGGCCTGTCCCACTGCATCCACATTCTCATTGCCTTTTGCTGTAGACATTGCTCACCATACTCAAGCCTACTGGGTGACTCACTGTCCCACCAAGCATGTCCCACCTTAAGGCTTTGTCATCCCCTTTTTCCCCTTCCGGAAATACTCTCCCCTGGAATATCCATCTGGTTAACTTGCTCACATCTTTAACCCTTTGCTTAAATTTCACAGTATTTTCTAACCTGACCTGCTTCCTTATTTAAAATTGCAACTGTCACATTCCTTTTTTTTTTTTTACATTCCTACTCTGCCCTATTATTTCCTATAGTATCTATCACTTTAAAACCTAAAATATACTTTATTTATTGTGCATATTTTTTTTTATTCCTCTTGCTAGAAGATAAGTTCCAGGAGGCAAAGATATTGGTCTGTTTTATTTACTGATGTGTCCTCTGTCAGGAAAGAGAGTAGAACACAGTGTAGCACATAGGCATGAAAGAATATGTTTTAAATTAAATAAGTACATTTCAAATTGAGTCCAATATTTTAAAAGTCAATAATATCTGAAAGTGCTAATCATCAAGGCTTCTAAATTTTAATTAAAATTATTTGATCATTTATTGTGACTACTCAGATTCCTTCTGTGCTAACTTCAAGATTCTTTGGTTTGGATCAATGAGATGTAAAGATACCTGCTCTTCAGACAGAAAATATGTTACTATTAATAGAAAGTCAAGCTCTTTGATCCAAGATAAACTTTAATCCCATATGATAAACTCTAAATTTTGGATAAAGCACAGTGATAGAAGAATGATTGTATTCATTTACTCTTTGTCTTTATGATTTTGCCTAATTATTAAGGTAAAATATTTAAAAAATTAAGAAATAAAACGTACAATTCTCCAAGGTCCCCACCTCATAAGCTCCATATTAAAATAACCCCCTTATAATACCTCAGTAGTTATAGATTCCTCCACATTTATTCTGATATTCTCATTGCTTTGTTCCAAATTGGTTTTAAATCCCTAGGAAAACAGAAATATTCCTTATGAAATATAAACACTTATTTATATTACCTTTATCAAACTTGTTAAAAATAGAGGCGCTATAAGTGAGTTGTATCATTTCTGACAAATATGTGGAAGGAGGATATCCATACAAAGTTTGAAAAAATTCTGCAATGTTAGCCCAGGGCAAATGTCTGAGCTTAATTAACACAAATAAAGAAAACTAAAACAATAAAAGATACATGCCTTAATTTTAAAGTTTTTTTTTCCTCAATTTACTGAGCTATGATACAAGCTAGGTTTTTGATATAAGGAGCTGATCGTCATGTGTTTAATGCTTTAAAAAAAGTCAATGAGGAAAGTGAAGACTAATAGAGTAAAAAAAATTATTTTTCTTGTTTGAGTTCAGCACATATCGGCATTTGATGCAATAGAACTAAAAAATATTTTGCAAATGTCTAGGACTCAGCTTTGTGAGATGGGATGCAGATAAAGTAACTATTATATTAATTTAATTTAAATTATTAATATTTAGTTGAAATTACATTTGACAGTAATTATTCTTGAACTAATCATTTTTATAATGGTGATTATTATCTTCATAATTAGTTAGGAAAAAGACTAAGCTGTTATAAATAATAGCCCTCTAAGAAAAGTGGATTAAATATGATATATTTTTGTTTCTAGGCCATGATGGCAGTGTAGCACCTTTAGGTCATTAAAGGTCCAGGTCCCTTCCATTTTGTTGTTTTTCCATCTCTTAAGATACTGAACTCATCTAAAAGATTGAAGCTTAATTACTGCTTCATACTCATCCCAGCCAAGGGGATAGTGTGGCGTGGGGTGGGGTGGGGTCGGTGAGTCAATGTCCAAGAAAAGCAGTTTGACTTAACTTGGAACTCGATTAGACTTTTTACAAATCACTTCCCCTTACTTTTAATAAGCCTAAGTATCATCATATTGGAACACTTATTCCAACAGAGACTGCAAAATTTAGACTGTATCTCTGTGACCGTGTACATGGGACAAAGGAATGAATTCAGTTTGGAGTTATGATGCATGTATAATCCTGACTGGGCTTCTCACACCTATGTTTTTCTGCGGTAGTAGTGGGGTGCAATCAACTTATATCTGAAGATTTAGTCCCAGGTTGATCTTGCTTATTAGCAGGAGGGATATAGGGAAGCTTAGAAAGTATTTACTCAATTCACATTGAAGTGATTCCATCTAGTCCAACTCTGACCTAAGTCCTATTTCTTGTCCTGTTTCATATTTCTTTTAATCAATCTTTTCTGTTTTAGTTTTTCAATAATTCTGATAGCCTTAAGTACCCAACTTCTCCATTTTTTTGCTTTTTTGTTTCTGTAATAACTGGACTCCTATTTATGGACTCCAAGATTTAGAGCGCAGATCCTTAATGGCAGCCATGCTATCAGCACCCTGAGGCTCCAGTCCTGTCTTTCTTGATCTCTGCCAATTGTGGATGGAGCAGACCCTCCTGGACCTTGGACTCTGTGCCCTGGCGTTGATTTGTATCCTAACCTGTCCTTGTGCCCCTGTGGACTGATTTATCAGTTTTGAGCCATTTTAAGACCATCTATTCTGTAATTGTTGTTACTAAAGTAAATACATTCTAACCTTGCTCCACTTAAGAAATTCTAGGCCTTTGCCTGAATATGATAATTAGATATGTTTGGAAGTCAGTTCCAGTTCCCTCTGGTCAGGATTTTCCTGGTGCTACTTGAGTTCTGATTATATCACCTTTCTGAACTACTATTTTATAAAATATCACATCAAAATAATAAAGATATAGGTCCTTCCTTAGCAAAATGTAAATAAATACAACTATGAATCAAAAGTATCCCTCTCTGAAAGTAGCCTTATTAAAATAGGGATCTGAAAGTATCCCTATTTTAAAATCAATGGTCATGTACTCTATGTATAAATGACACATGCTTACAAATTTTCTTACAAGTAGAATCACAAACTGCTCATTATGGATGGTGCTTAGTGTGCAGCATAGCACTCTTCTTGCCTAGACAAGGTACACATACTTTACAAAGCTTATCATTATACCCTTTTTTACTCTCAGTCAGGCCCCTGCAGAGTGTATTAGCTGCTCTTTCTATTGTAGGTTTTAGGCTGCGATGCTCATTTTCAGTATTCCACAACAAAATGTACAATGGCATCTAAAGCACATTTAGTAGATATTTTATGGTTGCAGCAAGACACAATGGGAAGTATTGAGAAATGATATTCTGCCTGAAAGTTTCGCTGAGGAGAGAGGAGGCGAGAGGCACCGATATTCAAGCAAGCAAGTTTATTAACCTGCCAGGCTGAAGCCGTGAGAGGCGTCAGCCCCGACTATGGGAAGGGTCTAGTTTTTATAGGGTGGAGTAAGTAACCGGTGGCAACGGCTGGTGGTGGCAATGGCTGGGGCAATTGCAACCAAAAATTTCTACTTGTGCCAAGCAGGATATGGATGATGTGTTTCCCGCTGGGATTCATGCCAAGCAGGATGCGGGGTATGCACCTTTACTGCATGGCTGAGCTGGCCTTCAGAGTGAACAGTACCTTACACTGCCTATTTGCTTCTGGACTTTGATGCATGGGTTAGCGATGCAGAAATGTCAAGTAATTCTGTCCCAACTTCTCACTGAAGACTCCTGAGCGTCAGAGTGCCCTTTTCCTTTGTTCATCCACTCTGTTGAACTTGAACTTGAACTATATACTTTTGGCTGTGTTCATTAAACTGCATGAAACCCCCAAGTACCATCAGGCAATCTTTGCCCTATCAAGTAGTATGAGCCCTTCTGTGAATACTTTTCAAGTCTCACGAGAAAGATTTCCACAGATGATAGGTATTATGGTGGTATAAGGCATATTAAAATATTACACTGAAAAGTCTTAAGTGGTTTCATATTTGAAAACTCAAATCAATTCACATTTTTCAATATGAATGTTCTGGGAGTTCAGGTTGCTTCCTCCTTCCTGAAATTGAACAATGGACAAGAACAGGAAAAATGGAGTTATTTTGGTGCTACTTGAGCAGCTGTTAAGGGTTTAGGTTCACTTGGATTTGAATTATTGCTCAACTAGCACAGTAATCTCTATTTAACTGGCTGCCTGTCATATAGTGTGTGCCCCAAACTACCCTGAGTACGATAAATGGCATGGAAATTAGATTGCCTGATAAGTGTGCCCAGATTTCTTCACATTGGCCAAATATTCAATCAGAAAGTGAGTAGAAAGTGAGTAGAAAGCCTCTGTGGTTATCGCAGAAAACCTTGCCTGCTTGAGAAAATTTATATTGGAAAATATGGTTTGCACCCATGAGGAAATAAATTCTAAGCCTTGTTTTACCCTGGTATCACAGAGTAGTTACTGAATGCCTTGATATTAATTGGAAATAGTTTGGATTTATGTGGTATTTGTGCTCTTCTGCCCTGTCTGATGTGCACACAGGTGATCTGCGTCTCCTCCAGGCAATGCTCTCCTTCAATTCTTTAAGAGAGTGTTTTATCCTGATGATGGTTTGTGACTTCAAGGCAGGGATTATCAGGGAGGCAGCCAGCACTCGACTTGATTCCTATATCTAGTCTTCCCCAGGTAAAAGAATAAAACACATCTGCTACAACAGACCGATATTGGAGGCCCAAAACAGTCTCCTTTCTTTGCAAAGGGGAGAGTTTTATGAGCTAAGAAATTGGGTGCTATCTGACTTTTGAGTGATAATTAATGTAATAAAGTGAATTCAAGGTTCTCACGTTGCCCTCATGATTCATTCATTAACGGCATTGGTGGCATCCCTCTGACACTGTAGAAAACCAAATATTTTTAGGTATGGCTGTCTTTCAGGCAAAGACTCCTCCAAGATGCTTTCAGATAGATGCTGTATTTGGTCTCTACTGAAATAATTTTTAAAAATTGTTAATTATACAGTTTTGGTTGGGTTCAGCATTTGTAATATGGATTACTTTGAAAAAGGTTAAAAAAAAAAAAGAAAAACGAAAAAACCTTGGCTGAAAACCTGCTCTTTTAAAGATCAGGACAGGTCTTTAGAGTGTGGAAGTCTTATTCACACGACGTCTATGTCCTTATCAAATATTCTTTATAGGCTTCCCCTTCTTTGTCCTCTCAATATCAGGTTTCTTGGAAATTGCCAAAACCCACAGTAGATTGAAGAATAATAGAGGTGGAAGTTATGATTGACAATTAAAGTCACCAGAGGAATATATTAATTAAGAAGAAAGAAGAAATAGCTAAATAAATAATTGAGTGGTGAATAATGATATCGCATTGTTTGTATATGTTTTGCTTTCTCAGAGTTTTTATGTTTTGTAATCAGTTGTTTGCCTTATAATTTTATTTGACAATAATCAGAAAACTGGCATGTTAGTTGGTATCTTCTTTTCCCCTCATTTGCTCTAATTTTCACATGGATATTTGAGTCATTCGTTTTTAATCTGGAACTTCAGTTGGATATCAAGAAATATGGTTACAATGGATAATTTTGGAAACATGATATTACTGAGTGATTATTGATTGATTTCAAGCATACAATGTGTTCTTATACTCTGCCAACAAAATATATACAAATAAATTAATGAAGCCTTATGATATCAAACTTTATGTGTGAGGGCATCTTTTCAATTAAATTAAGACATATAGCCAAATTAAATTTCTTCTTTCTTCCTCCCTTTTACTCTTTATGTATTCTTTTCTTTTCTCCTTCCTTTGATTTTTTTCTCTTTCCTATTTTTCTATCTCTAGTTGTTCATCTCAATTAAGTTTTCTTGTGCTTCCCCAAATGATATTTTGTTATTGATGTTATTGACTTCATTCAATTTAATATTGTTTCCTCTGAATTGAATTACTTTATGCAAGGCATATTTAGATATTATTCTATTATTTTAATAGATAATAAATTATCTTTATTTTGTTAATTATTCTGTGATAAAAGCTGAAATGTCAAACAAGCTACTTACATATGTTGCAATGTTTTCAGTGCATACTCAAGAGGAAGAGAGCTTTTGTAATTGCTAAAGATAACATTATAAATCTTAATGTGTAATACAATGTTCTTAAGTTCTATATACATTCATTGGTAATTTTAATACATCTGTTTAAGTTAAAGCTTACTCAGTATTTTTCCACTTGATAAGACATGTTTAAGATTTCTGTAACAGAGAGTAGTAAGTTGAATGTAAAGATGATTATTGAGAAAAAGTGGAGGAAAACCAAATCCTCATTTAGCAATTTGAAAAACCACTAGACTGTTTATATGTCAACTTTAATTTCCGATAGAACTCAAATAACCACCATTTGCACACCACTGAGGTGTTATAAGACAACATTAAACTGTCATAAGTTTCCATTACATTTCTAATTAAATCACCCATAAAATGTTGGACCCATGTTGGGGTAGAATGTTGGGGTAGAAATTGATGCTCAAATTGTTTATCTTAAGGTGGCTATAGTTGACTAAACTTTCCATTCACTATCAACATTGCTATTTTGGAAGAAGAAATATCCCAAGGACAGTTGAAATTTTTAAAAGGGAGGAGGAGCAAAAGGTTGCTCCCTAAATACTCTGAATGGGATATATCTAAAAGTTAAGATCTGATAGGAAATATGGACTTAGACCAGCCATAATAGAGTTCTGGGAACCACGAGAAACCAGTGGAAAGACAAGATCTACTTTTCAGATGAAAATCATCTTCCAATATTGATACATATTGACTTTTTATGACAATACATAACAGACATTGTTGGTTTACTATTCAACATCTCAACATCTCTTCCATCCCTCCATGCTAAACAGAATTCTTTTTTTTTTTTTTTTTGCCTGTTACCCAGCCCCA
Organism: Hipposideros armiger; assembly: GCF_001890085.2. Classification (NCBI taxonomy): domain Eukaryota; kingdom Metazoa; phylum Chordata; class Mammalia; order Chiroptera; family Hipposideridae; genus Hipposideros; species Hipposideros armiger. The sequence continues at coordinate 171,788 of NW_017732313.1, forward strand.
GGAAATGGCACCCTATTCACAGCTCATGAACATATTCTTTTTGGTCAAAGACAATCATTGTAATTCTATTTCTTTTGCCAGTGACTCCAATAGGGGTGGACATATAACACACTAACTCACTTGTAGCCAATGAAACTTGAGTACTAATTTAAGAAATACAAAAGCGGGAGCTTCTAGAAAAGGTCTTCTCAGCCATAAGAAAAAGATACCAAAAAAAGATGGCCCTTTATACCTTATAGCTGGATGTGATCCTTGGAGTTGCTTCAGACATGTTTTCATCAGAGTAAAAATGAGAAAAATAGAAGTAAGAAAAAAGAGCCAAGAGAATTACAGAGAGGTGAAGAGCATTCTGACAATAAAGTGCCAAGAGTTACTTTGCCTCTGGGTGCATTGTTTTGTGAGCTAATACATTATAATTACACTATTTAAGTTAATTTGAAGTGTTTTTTTTCTATTACTTTTAGCCAAATATTTTCTTTCCTGTAAAACTACTTCTTTTTAATTAAATCACTAGACTTGTTCATGGATTTTCTGTTTAGTAAGCTTCGGTTTTATATAAACACTGTTAGTTTTCATTACTTTAAATCAACTAAAGCCAAGAAAACATTTCTAATTTAGGTTGGCATGCCTCTAATCTTTCCCCACATTAATCCATCCCTTCCACTACACCAGAGTGATTTTCACAAATCTAATCATAAACTCCTGCTTAAAAGCTGTCTAATTGTGTTCTACCATGTAAATGGGGGCAGAAAACTCCTTAGTACGTCTTTTTAAAACATGGTCTTTCAAGCATTATTTCTGCTGTGATTCCAATTGCTGTATTTGAGGTATTTGAGGTTTTATTGTGCCAGAGTGTCGGGTTATATGATCCACCAAACACTGCCAGCATCCTCATTTCCCTAAACTCCAGTCGCATGGACTACTCGGAATTAGTGTATGGAAACATGCAGAATAACAATGAAGCAATCTATTCATCTAAAGATATAGTTGATAATATCAGGTGCTACTGAAACCAATGAACGAGTATGTGTCTGATATTCAAATATGTCTTACAATATTCAAACTCAACTTCTTCTAAAAGAATGTGTTGCTTTAGCTCCTTATAACTTTTAAAATTTGTGCCTTGACAACATTCCAAATAAATGGGATCAGTACAAATCTTCAAGTCTTTTCAAAGTGTTCTCCACACTATAATTATCTGATTCTAATGTTTTTGGCAGGTTTCATAATAATAGCTACTACTTATTTATTGTTTATTATGGAGGGCTAGACAACTAACACACACACACACACACACACACACACACACACACACACACAACAGGAACACACCGACACCTGAAAAAACATATGCGGATGTGTTGAAAATTGATTAGGTAATGGAAACACGAGACTATGTTTATTGATCGTTATTTTGTACCATCATTTGCAATGGCAGTAACTGTTAAGTAGCATTAGATCATTTTTTCCAAAAGTAATGCAGGATTTTATGTCTCTCTAAAACTTCATTGTATTTTTCACGAAACAATTTGCCTCATGTAGAATTTATATAATTCCAGGGCATGTAACCCAGAGAATGTTGAAGGTGGTTATTAGTTTGAACAACATAAAGGCTCTTTGGCTCTATTGCCTCTTTTTGTACATATGTTCTTACTGCATCCGCTCAACTAGAGCTGAGCGAGTAGTAGGATACCGTTTTGTTCTGAAAATGTCTCCATGTGTTGGTTTTATTCTTGGTTCCAAGGAAAATCCATTCTGCATAACAGCAAGGAATGATGGCTGGCACTGGTATTCTTGTTAAGACGTTGAAGGTGTCCGAGAAAAGTTTTAAAACAGGAGTAATGCCATGGGCATGTCCCAGAATGAGTGGTCACATGCATATATATTACAGTTAGCCCTGTACCACAACGAAGGGTAGGAGGCAGTTCTTGCTCTGCTCTTCATTCTTATCTCTGAATCAGAGATTTAAACTTGCTGCAATACATATACACCTTACAATTGTTCACATTTAAGTCAGTATTTTCCCTTTCTGCTTTGTATCTCTGCATACAAAGCAGCCACAGAACGAATCTGGGGAGAGTAGTTTCTTTGAATTCCGCAGGAGTAATGCGTAAGATAGAGCTGTGCCACCTAGTTTTGAATAGATGAGTTCAAGGTCATAAGTCACACGTGCCCAGAAAGACAAAGACAGAAAGCAAGGATTAACAGATTTATCCTGGGATCAATGGTAGCTCTGTGTGATCCTTGATTCAGTGAAATTTGAGGATTTCTGAGGCATTTGTCTACTTCTTGGAAAGTATAAAACAAGCTAATTGCCTCTGCCTGCAGAAAAGGACTATGTGGGTTTGAAAGGATTCTAACCAATAAACATAGTAAGTCGGCCCCTTAGAACAGGTGTTGTTCAGAATGCTAATAGTATAGGAAAGGGGGGAGGATTTCTTTGCATTATTTTGGGGAATTCTAGTTCAAATAGAGTAAACAAGATTCTTACAGGACTTCAGATCTTTTAACAGATTTCTAAAACAGCATATCATGAAAACTTTCTAAATCAAATATATGGTAGAACTTGTACTCCACAGAAAACTCTTTAGGAAAACCTTAGTGAGTAGTATCTTGGCCCCTTTAAGGAAGGAATTCTGCTAAAAGGCATATGTGTTTTTAGTTCCTTACCTAAGAGTTGTTTGTCTGAATTCCTAGTGTGTTATTGTAGTTTAACCAGCTCTTTTGTGACAGAAAAAACAAACAAAAAACACCTAGAAATTTAAATTTCTCCATTTTTATTTTATCTCATCCTAGAAAAAGGCATTTATTCCCATAATGTGAACATCTACCCCAATTTAATTCTTTTTCTGTATTTCAGATTGTGAACCATCCCTGAACTTTAATCATTTATCTCCAGCAGCTTATTTGGAGTATTCAATAGGATACTCAAATATTCAATATATCTTAAATCATACTTAAATTTCCCCCTTAATGGATTATCTAGATGGTCCCATAAAACACCACAACAATAGTAGCAATAGTTAGTACTAACACTTTTTTCTGAGCACTTTACATGGACTATTTTTGTCAATAAACAGGAAACCTCACAATAAACCTAACATGTAAGTGCTGTTATTATTCCATTTTATAGTTGAGGTAAAAGAATCTCATAAAAACGATGTGGTTTGCTCAGTGTTCTTCAGCAGTAAACTATGGAGACAGACATGAACCATGTAGCTTTTTCTTCAGAGCCCATATGTTTAATCCCTATTATTTAATTTCTTAATATTTACTATTTCTGTCTATAACGAGAGCGTGCTCCTAACAATAGAGGCTTAAGAAACATTTTTGAGTTCTCAACTCCAAATGTAAAACTCTATTCAGTCATTTAGCTGGTCGTCTTCCTTCATTATGTTTCTCACATTTAGTCCATTCGTTTCATTCCTATGACCGATATCATGTGCTCCCTCACTAGCTTTCAGTAAAAATATATTACTACTCTCTCAAGTTCCAGTCTCTTCTATTCCAAGACCATTTGCCTAGAGCGGTGAGATTAAGCTTTTGCAAACATCGTTTTCACCATGTCACCTTTGACTCAACTATCTTCAATGTCCTTTCTTCTTAAAGACAAGTTCCATAACTCACAGTGGTATTAGAGATCTTTTAACATCTATTTGTCATTCGTCTTATAAACTGATCTTCCACTACAACATAGAGACCTAGTAATTGTGGCCTCAGTGGACCCGACAAAGTCCTGCCTTGGGTTTTCACCGAAATAATCCCGCCTTTGCAGAATGGACTATTCCTTTCATTCACGGTCCTATTCCTGCCTGTGCATTATGAATGCATGAGGATTTTGTTATAAATTATACATTAAAATTTTCAAGATTATTTGGTAAGCCCCAATTATGGGAAGTCATTCAAATCCCTTATCCGGTCCTGCTTTATCCTTCAACACACTTTGCTAACACGGCAGTTTAGTTATCGTCCTTGAAGGAGATTGGTCCTGCAGCACGAGGTTCTCTCACCCACTTAATAAACAAGCATTTGGCAGATATATATATTTTTTTCTGGCTGTATTTTGGGTTCAGGAGCTTGAGATAAGCCATTTAGTTGATTATGGGGGAAGAAGGGAGCTATAATAAACTCCTTAAACGTCCTTTTTTTTAATTTGATGTACAGAAATTCTAAGGGTAAACTGACCTCTCCTGCTCTCCCTTTAAAATGAGAAATTATCTGATTAAGTCGTTTTGGGAAATTACTTTGACATCCATACTTTCAATTAAAACTTTCACTGAAAAAAAAAGTGATGAAGGCAAATAAATAATTTTGAGAGTATGTTTAAATATTCTCTATCACAGGTACACTCTACTTTAAAAATAGCTTCAGACTTGGCTCAGATAATTTGGGGCCTTTGAGCAAAACTGAGTGTAATAATTTTAAACTATCAATATTTTTCTGACATTTCTTAATATAATCCATGTCCTCAATTTATCTAGAAATATTGATGTTGATCTGGCAAACTTTAAAGCAATCTATATAATGCTTTCTCCTTTGTAAATACTGTGATATCATTTTTCTACAATCCTTTCAGACATTGTGTCTATGAGCATAGAGGGATGTGGGGAATTGAAAGCATTATGATAATTAATTTGATTAATTACCTCATTATGGCTTTAGTTTTCCATCTCCCTCTGTGAGTGGAACATAGTCTAAATATAAGTTTTCTGAAATATCCCAGGTATCAAATTGCATGCAGATTATTTTTTAGGGAAACTTTTAAAATCTCGTGAATCACATCACCTAGTCAAGTCAAGTATGTATCTATGGGAGAAAATTATGAATATTTATTTAAAATCAGTTTGCATCTTCAAATCAACCCTATAATATTTTATCTTATATTGAATCAAATGGCAAAAAGCCCAGTTTTATTTTCTCCTATGTGAACAAATGTATACTGAGAATCTCCATTCACTGTGAGTTCACAATTCAGCCTAACATACCACTTAAAATGATCTGCAATTTGATTCTTAAATTTATAAGTGTCAGGCTCATAAATTGAACCTGAAAGCAAATGTTGCACAGGGGTGTCAAAGTCTAGATGTAAAACACCAGACAATTTGTATATGGACGTAGTTACCTGCTTCTATTACACTGCATATACTCTTGAGAGAGTTTAGTCTGAAATGAAAGAAAATACTCCAATCTTTTTTTAGCTATTAATTTGTAGACCTTTTGCTATAGCATGATTTATTGCTATCCCCACATGCAGTTCAACATCAGTGTACTTTGAGCTGAGAAGTATTCCAAGGTCTATAATAATTTCTATTTTAAAATTGGAGCACAGCGGCTGGTACACTGTCATCATCATAAGTGGAGACCATAGGTTTTAGGTAGTGAGACTTCACTTAGTAATCCACGCCCTTTTCTTCTTCCCCTTGCTTCTTTTCTGACATTGAGTCGCATCAAATCTAAACTACCAATTTCTCAATAAACCTTTACAAGAAGGGAAAATCATGTTGATAGAACACATTTGCAATAACTACCCTCTCTAGTCCCAGTTTCCAATAAGACAAATGACCCACCCAGCGCGTTCAGTGGAAATGAGAAGGCAGCATTTCCACGTCCTTTCTGTGCCTGGGTTCCAGGGACCCAGCGGCTGAAGGCTGCTCCAACGCAGTTTAATCATGTGAAGTGTTTTACAATATACAGATGGGAATTTGAAACTGGGAAGTACATACTTAGGCTTGTAAAAGAAAACCACCTATGATTTCAAGATGAAAAACAGACAAAAAAAGGAATTGCCATGTCAACAAAGTGAAATAGAAAATTGGGGCATTGCAAGTTAACAAAAAATAGTTTCACTTGATTTTAAGCTTTTCACTTAATTATCAAATTAACTACCTCAATTTTTAATTGGAATTCATGCATGGACCTGCTAGATTATACAGATCATATTCCTAATTGCCATAATAGATGTAGCCCTGTTAAAAGATGAGGCTATGTTATTAAACTTTAGAAAGAGTGTATCTAAATTTGACTTGAGAAAAAACTGAGATTAATATAAACTTGCATGTATACATACATATGGATGTCTTATAATAAATTCCATATATTCAAAACTCGTTTTCTTACTCCACAAAGACAACATGTTGTATAATTTGCCTAATTACTCATCATCCCTATTTTAACTTCCTTCTGGGCAAACAACCAGGTTATTTCCCAGCCTGCCTTGGTTGGGAGAGCAAAGCATGTGACTGAATTCTGATAAATGGAATGTGGCCAGTGTAATTTACAGCACTTTCAGCTCTATATGTTATCTTGGCTCCTGAAACCCTGAGTGTGCTTCTTTCTGAGTATATCTCTCAGAAATCTCAGTATGAGCACAGACTATAAAATAGCCATGCTTGCATATTTTTTATGCCTAGCATATATATGCTTTGTGATGGGGGAAAAAATGTGTGTTTTCTTTATAAATTTAACAACAAATTATGTGTACAGTAACCATATGTTCTAGCTTGCCCAGAACTTACCAATTTTACACATTTTGTACTGGCATAATTATTAATACAGCCCTCCTTTCACTCTCAAAAATGTCCCAGTTTATAATAATCAAGCTCTCATCCTACCTTTCCTGTATAAACCACTCCTCAGGGTAAGCACAGATGAGGGTTGGCTTTCTTTATAGCCATAATCTTGCTAATCAGTGAAGAAGAGCTGATAGAATGATATTGCCACTTTGCAACACCTAATGTAATCATGGATTTAGGCAGTGGTCATCAGTGGCTGCTGACATCACATTAGAGAACCACCTGTATGAGTGCCTCCAGATGGAAGCTCCCAACCCTTACAAACCTTTCCTGAAAAACTACCAAACCCAAATTTGATTCAACCTCTGGGTATAAGCAACAATTTACGGGAAATACAGGGAACAAAGGACATGATAAATGACATCACTGGGAGATGTTCTGAGATATCCAGTTGGTGGAAAGTTCTACAGGACAAAAAAGAAACCAGTCTTTCAAAAACAAATACATCACAAGGAGAAAGAAAAGAATGAACAGGGAAACCTCAAGATCAAAGGAGACTTAAGAAACATATCAACCAGCTGGGACATATGGATCTGATCTAGAACCTGATCCAAACAAATGAATTTAAATATGAGATACACTAAAAATGCCTGGTTATTTAAATATATTAAAGAATTATTATTATTATTAGTTACATAATGAACAATGAACACATAAAATGATATAGTGTTGGGAATGTGTTTAATAACAATCCAGGAAGAAGGGGATAGAAGAGATGGTGTAGATGAAATAAGATTGTTTGTAGTTTGATAACTGCTGAAGTTGGTAATAGATAAAACAGTTTTATGCTATTCTCTCTATTCTGTCTGTTTCAATTCTTCTAAAATACAATGTTTTCAAAAGGGTGTGTGTGGGGAGGGTTGGGGGGGGTGCGTGCGCACATGAACACAGAGGCACGTCTTCCCCCACTGAGCCTCCACTCTTCAGCTTTTTAGAAGACACTGTCTTGTTATGAAGTGTTTCTTTTACCACATGTTATGAGGGATCAGAGTGTTCAGTCTTGTGGGGCCTTCATTCTTACTGTTTTAGCTTCAGTTTCCAACCCAGCCTGTCGTTCATTTAGTGAAGATTCTAGAGTGAGGAACACGTGCTTCTCATTCTTTGTGAAAGTAAGTGGGTATAAATTATAAATGGGAAAATAACTGACACGGAACAGAAAAATTACCGAACTAAAAATTGGATAAACATAGCTGCAGATATAAAACTTTAGTTGAAGAAATGGACAAAATGCAACAGACTCAAACTAGGAACCAGCATATATGTGATATCTAAATTGTATGAACACCATCAAATATCTCAAAACCAAAATCCAACATTTATTAGGCAGGTGACCTTTGACAAGTCTTTGAATAACTTTTGAGTCTTATTCTGTTGATTTGTAAAATAAGAAGTTAGAACTCCTATGTGATAAACTTGTCATGTAAAAGCGGGCTATATGTAAAAGTATCTAGCACATGGTAGAACGAATTGTTTTGAATTTTATGGGCTACTGAGTACCATACAATAAGATATTCATTAATATGAATAGAAGGGCAAACACTTAGACATAATCATATAAATTCCGAATACGTACATTCAGTTATTTTACCAACTATTTACCAAGTAGCTACCATGGACTAGGCATTTTTCTTAGTGCTGACAAAGCAGTGAACAAAACAAAATTGTCCACCTTCATAAAGCTTATATTCTGGCAATAATAACTAAACTCATATGTAATATATGGTTAGAACATTTTTCAGTATATAGTTTTAAATTTAATGCTAATTTATAATATACTTTAAAATTTAAGCTATCGTCTAAGTGGTTCCCCTGACCACTGCCCCTCCACACACGTGCGCGCGCGCGCGCGCACACACACACACACACACACACACACACACACAAACACTAAGAATGAAACTTCACTCAGATCTTTCTCTCCTGAGTAGAGATTGATAGTGAAATTCAGGTTAATTTAAGAACCATTTCACTCATCAATATTCTGTGAGAGTAACAATAGCAGTCGATCTGTTTTCTAAGAACATGGCAATACACATTCAAACACTTACTGAGCCAGGCTGAGAGCAGGTGGTTGCAATCTGCAGCAGTTTACTTAACTACAATACTTTTCTCCATTTTGCAAGCTTTGCTTTCTCAAGTTCAATGACACTGTACCTGACATCTCATCAGTATGCAAAGACATGTGCGCCTGCCTACAGTAAACATAAATCCCTCTTAAAATAACAACAACAACAACAAAAAAACAGCGCGAGCACCACAAGACAGCACTTTCCTTTGTAAGAATTTGTCACTCATCATTTCAAGGGTTGTGTTTTCTGGGGTAAAACTTGTTTTGTTTTTTAATTTGTCATTGATCCAAAGAGTGAGGATGCACAGATGTGGGGGTTTAAATGACAGTGACTGGCCTGCCCACCAACCATGAATTCTACCTAGAAAATTAAGGTGATTGCCAGTGTTTGCCAGCTAGATTGCTCCTTCCCACATTAACTCGTGACTTCTGAGATGTTTAGCATGCCATACGGAGGGAGATTCTCCCCATTTTTCTCTAAGACCTACTGGGAAACCTTCTTATGCCTGTGACTAAATACACGCATGGCATACTCAGACCAGGTCATGTAATTGACGTGATTTATTTTAATTGTTTGAAAAATAGTTTGTTAGATAGGTTCCAGTCAGTCGCAGGCCACAGGATCTGCCCAGCACTAATGTTCCTTTGCACCTCGGCACCCCTTTCTGAGCTGTGACACCACATTGTTGCGTTAGGGTAGTGTTTCTGCCATTGCTGGATTACAGTATTTTTCTAAAGAAATTTTGAGTCTCCTACCCAAATCTATACAATCCTAATTTTCATAAGAGGACTTGGGAGTTAGCAGTTTCACAATTATTGTTGAGGCCGTTTAAACACCAACCTAGAGGATATAGGGCCAAAGGTAACTAATAAACTGTGCATACATGTGAACATACCATGTGGGGAATCAGGACTGGCCAAGCCGTGAGAGGCACTAGATTATACTGGTGAAAGCAAATGGCAGTTCTGATTCCAAAGTGCTTACAATCAAGTACGGTGGGTAGGATGGGACATAGTAGATATAGTCTTATGCAAGAAAGTTACTGCAAACATTTGGGAAAGGCTGGTGAAGAAGTTGAGTGAGATAAACCATAGATGACAAGTCAATGGTTGAGATTATAATCGGCTGGGCCACAGTGTTCATGACCTGATATTTTATGTCTCTCCTCTCAGTCTGGGAAAGAAAAGAATATAAACGATGACTTATTTAAGGAAGGACTATGTGAAGTTTTACATAGAGTACTTGTATCTGAGCTGAGTAATCTTTTCAAACATAACCCTACCATCATCACAGCATTGACTTACAAGTTGAACCCCAAGAGGAATAATATAAATAGAATTACTTGACATTTTAAGAAAGAATATAGACATAGAATGAATGTCTCATCCTCACATAATAATTTTATATCTTTCATTTATAACTTTCTCCATGTATTTCTGAAATAATGACCTCTTTATCTAATCAAGTGGATATACATGTAAAGTTAAATTTAATGTTTTTAAAAATAGTTGTGAAATCCCACCTTTGTTCTCTAAATATTTTATTTTCACAGATGAAAGTTCTTTCTCAAAAATAACATTCACAAATCAATGATTTATAAAAGATTTTAAAAAACACTATTTTCAGTGAATGACAGATGATCAAAGAATAACAGGCATTTGCATATTCTTCTTTAATGATCGCTATATGTGAAAAGCTAATAGCTTCTTTAAAGAAGAAGTTTAATAGCCACACTGCATATTCTTCTCATCCCTTATGGCCTTGCACTTAACAAGAACTGCTCTTCAACTTACACATGTGGTTCATCTCTAAAAGGAAAGGTTTTCTGAAATCAATATTTATCAATTTTTACAGTATTTATTAGTGCTGATAAATGTAGTCTAGATTAATATGTTCACAGAATTTCCCATGGTTTCTTTAGACACAAAAACATTTCACACAAAACCAGTCAGTGGTATGCTAGCTTTGAATTCACAAGCACAAGGGAAGAAAAATCCATAACAAAATGATTTCAGAAGTAGGGATGATTGAGATTTCTTTCCAGCTTTATTGAGATATAATTTATATATATATATATATATATATATATATATATATATATAAATTGTGTAAATTTAAGGTGTACAATCTGTTGATTTGATGCATTTACATATTGTTAAAAGAGTACCACCATAGCTAGCTAACATTGGCATCGTATCACATAATTACCATTTCTTTCTTGTGGTGAAAACTTGTAAGATTTACTCCCTTAATAGCTTTAAAGTATATAGTAGTATTATTAGCTATAATCACCACACTGTAGATGCTCAGAAGTTGTTAATCTTGTAGCTGGAATTTGTAGCCTTTGATCAGTATTTCCTTATTCTACCCACCCCAACCCCTATTAACCACCACTTTACTCTCCATTTATCTGAGTTCAGCTTCTTTAGATTTCACATATAACTGAGGTCATACAGTATTTGTCTTACTCTGTTTGACTTATTTCACTCAGCATAATGCCCCCACATTTTACTCATTCATTTAATAGTCCATTTTTTTTATCTATTCGTTCATTTAGGTTGTTTCTATATCTTAGCAATTGTGAATAGTGCCACAATGAACATGAGGGTGGAGATATCTCTTTGAGATTCTGTTTTCATTTCCTGTAGATGCATGCCCAGAAGTGGGATTGTGGGTCATAATGGTTTTTTTTATTTTTAACTTATTGAGGACCTTCCATACAGTTTTCCCTAGTAGCTGCTTCAATATACATTCTCACCAACAGTGCATCAGGGTTCCTTTTTCTCCATACCTTCACCAACACTTATTTCTTTTCTTTTGATGCTAGCCATCCTAACAGGTGTGAGTTGATTTCTCAGAGTGATTTAATTTGCATTTACCTGGTGATTAGAGATGCCAAGCACCTTTTTATGTGTACCTGTTTGCCATCTGTATGTTTTGTTTGGAAAAATGTCAATTCAGATCCTCCACTCAGTCCTTAATTGGGTAATTTTTTTGTTATTGAGTTGTATGAGTTTTTTATACATTTTAAACATCAACCCCTTTTCCAATATATGGTTTGCAAATATTTCCCCCCCACATACTATAGATTATCTTTTCATTATGTTGATTTTTTTGTTTGTTTGTTTGATGTGGTCCCACTGAATTTATTTTTGCTTTTGTTGCTTGTGATTCTGCTATTGATTATACCCAGGAAATTGCTGCCAAGAAGAATGTTTTATGGTTTCATGACTTTAACCAATTTTGAGTTTATTTTTGTTAATGGCTACAACAGGAGACCATTTCATTCTTCTGCATGTGGCTATCCATTTTCCCAGCACCATTTATTGAAGAGACTGTCCTTTTCCCATTTAGTATTCTTGGCTCCTTTGTCAAATATTAGTAGACTCTATATGCAAGAATTTATTTCTGGCCTCTTGATTATCATCCATTTGCTATGTGTCTATTTTTATGTCAATACCATACTGTTTTGATTACTAGAATTTTATTGTACAGTAGGGATACAAGAAGCATGATATCTCTGGCTTTGTTCTTCTTTCTCAGGAATGTTTTGACTACTCAGGGTCTTTTGTGGCTCCAAATAAATTTTCGGATTCCTTGATCTACTTCTGTGAATAATGGGATTGGAATTTTGATAGCGATTACAATGAATCTGTAAATAGCTTTGGGGACTATGTACATTTTAATGATATTAATTTTTCCAATCCATGGACATGGAATATCTTTACATTTGTCTGTGTCTTTGATGAAAACACAAACATTTCAACATAGTCGTATAGTTTTTGTTTTTTTAAGATTTTTTTTTTTAATTGGGGAATTGAAACAGCGCTGGGAAATTGAGGGAAGGGGAACAGACAAGTTGCTGTCCTTTTGTTCTTCAGTCTAGTTGTGGAGGAGTTGTATAGTTTTTAGTGTATAGATCTTTCACCTCCTTGGTTAAATATATTTCTGTGTATTTTATTGTCTTTGATACTATTGTGATTGAGATTGTTTTCTTTATTTCTTTTTCATATATTTTGTTGATAGTATATAGAAACAACTGTTTTTTGTATGTTGATTTTATAACAATTCGTTGATTAGTTCTAGTAGTTTTTTGGTGGAGTCTTTAGGGTTTGTTTTTTAATAGATATATATCATCTACAAACAAAGATAATTTGGCTTCTTCCTTTCTTTAGATGCCTTTTATTTATTTTACTTGCCTAAGAAAAGGATATTTCTCATCTTAGAGGAAAAGCTTCCAACCTTTGAATATGATACTAGCTGTGGATTTGTCATGTATGGCTTTATTGTGTTATGTTCCTTCTATTTACAACTTGTTGTGTGTTTTTATAATGAAAGGATGCTGTGTTTTGCTAAATGCTTTTTTTGCATCTACTGAGATGATCATATGATTTTTAGTTTTCATTCTATTAATGTAGTGTATCACATTTATAGATTTGCATATGTTGAACCCCTTGCATCACAGGGATAAATTCTATTTGCTCATGGTGCACGATCATTTTAATATGCTGTTTGTTAGTTTTATAATATTTTGTTGAGGATTTTTGCATCTATAAGTCATCAGAGCTATTCCATCTCATTTTTCGCATTATTCTTAGTAATGTTTTAGTGATGACTAGCTATAATGGGATATCTGTTTACTTATATGAATGTTATATTTAAAAAAAATTAACATTCTTACTTGTAAATAATTCTTTTTTTAAGAAATCAGATTCAAATGAAATTTTGAAGACTATTTATTGTATTAGTAAGTATAATGGTATTGTACTTATTTTTTATGTTATATGAATAACATTGTACAAAACAATATAACAGTTTGATTTCAGGTATGATTTAATAGACTTTCAATATTTGACTTTATCTGATATACATGAAAATGGATGTATTCACATTTTTGGCTTGATGTTTTTCAGATAGCTGCATGACAGTTTTCATGTGGCATTCTCATTTGGAGTGGCCCCAAGCAGTAGCTAATTCCCACTTAATGTTTGTCTAATAAGACTTGTGCATAAAAAAAAAGTATTCTATGATATGGGAGCCGTTACATATCTAAGAAACATTTCTACAACAAAAATAACAAAGCCTGTTTTTGTCAAAATCTTTTATTTTCTTTCCAAATGTGGCCTTTTAAATAAGATAAAAACATTCCGTCAAGATTTTTTTTATATAATTGATCCACAGAATGCTTTTTCTTGAAAATTCCAATAAAACTGATTTTCTAAGATTATTCTCTCCAAATCCTATGTGAGTCAGATAATGTGAATGAAGAACAGATGATACCAATGTAAGTGTAAATCAGAAAAACAAACAAACCACAATTTAGAAGGTACTTTATGTCCTTAAAAACTAAATTTATAATTTGATGCCTCCAATTCTAAATTCCTTGATAGTTATGAAATATGAAGAGGCATACAATTCCAAATAAAACTCTAAATTCAATGCTTAAATCTCTATTTTAATAATAAAAATTCCCAATTTACAAGTTTTTTGTTTTGTTTTTTTGAGAAATGCCATGGGAAAGTTTTATTTATTTGTTTGTTTGTTTGTTTATATATGTTTTTTAGGCCCAATATCTTAGCAACATCACCTCTCCATTGGCTAAGACTATTTTACTGCAAGCATAGATGTTATAAAACATATGTTTATACAATCATAATAACAATGTAATTGTTATTATGATTGTATAAAACCTAACCATATCAGAATTGGAAATAAGGTGAATCACAAATTGGTATTTTTGTCATTTGATGTTTGTTTTGGTTGGGTCTCACACTTTTCAGTATCATACATAATTTTGATTTTAGTAGCATTTAAAAAATGTATGGCTTTTCACAGCATATAGAAGAAAGAAATTTTGACAATTATTCAATGTGGGTTCTAGTAGTTCTGATTCTGTTGCTAACCAGATGGCTAACCTTCAAATGTATCTCTTAAACTTTCTTGGCACCTAGCTTCCTCATCTGAAATATGCAGGCTTAAATCAAGCCCATAATGTTGTGTAACTATTATTCTTCTTTGGAATGCATGAAAAATGCCATTCTCCTGTGACTCACACTTCCAAGTGGTTCCTAAGAATGTGCTGGATTCCTAGGGTAATTATTTACTTTATGAACATTTGCAAGGTAATTAGTATCACTGAACTTCAATTTGCTCAATAGTAGATGAGAGTATCATTAACTATAGTAAGAAAGACATAACAAGATTGCAGGATCTAACATACAAGAAATATTTTTCATGTTCATTATTATAATATTAGGGCCAAATATTATATAATTGTAATGTAGAAATACTTATATATAGTTATTTCTATTGTCATTATTATTATTTAAGTTAACTCCACTAACACCTTTCCCCATCAAAAAAGTATATTAGAGTGCAGTGTTTTTTAGGAATAATGTTGTATCTATTAACGTTTTGTGGTGAAGTATTTTATCTAAATTTCAATGCTATTCATGCCATGCAGGTTGCAAAGCACTGAAACAGATGATTGCAAAATATTCTTTATGTGCTATAATTCTGTGTTTGGGAACATCCCTTTATCAGTTAACACGAGGGCTTCCACAACAAAATACTACAGCCTGCTGGCTTAAAAAATAGAAAATTGTTTCCTCACAGTTCTGGAGTCTAGAAGTCCAAGATCAAGGTACAAGCAGAGTAGTCTTCTCCTGAGGCTACTCTCCTTGGCTTGCAGACAGCCACCTTCCCTCTGTGATCTCGCATGCCTTTTTCTCTGTGTGCACCTGCTGTTCTGGTGTCTCATCCTTTCCTTAAAAGGACACCAGTCTTATTGGATTATAGACCATGGACCCACCCACATGACTCATTAAACCTAAATTATCTCCTAAAAGCCCTGTTTAAAATTACAGTCACATTGGGAGTTAGGACTTCAACATGAACATGTTGGGGAAACAAGTCAGTCCATCACAGTCTCATAGGGGCATGCCTTCCTCAGCCAGCACTGGAGGCTCATCAGAGCATTGTCTGGGGAGCATTCGCTCTACCTATTGGCTTGTTGGATCATGTGGGACAAGGACTAAGCCTTGAGAGCAAATAACATGCATTGTTTCGTCATTGTTTTTGTGCCCTTAAGTTACATTTAGGAAAGTGTTTAGGAAAAACTCACTGCTCACACAGAACAATTCTGTGAGCAGATGTGTGGGATTTTTCCAGTACTGCCTGGTTCTCTCACACCAGCTGGGTGTCCTACAATTTAATTAAATGTTGCCACTAACCAGAGTTAGCTCAGATCCCACAGATTAAGT
Source organism: Hipposideros armiger (assembly GCF_001890085.2). Classification (NCBI taxonomy): domain Eukaryota; kingdom Metazoa; phylum Chordata; class Mammalia; order Chiroptera; family Hipposideridae; genus Hipposideros; species Hipposideros armiger. The sequence goes on from NW_017732313.1 coordinate 187,691, forward strand.
GCTCAGTCCCACAGACTTCCCCCACATCAGATGTCAATCACAAGTAGTAAGTCCCCAGGTTACCCCAACTTTTGTCCGACTTGGCTCCAAATCAGAGGTTCCCACAACCCCACCTGTGGGTTTGATAATTAGCTAGAGCAGTTCACAGACCCAGGAAAGCAGTTCACTTACTATTGCCAATTTATTACAAAAGGTATTTTAAAAACTATAATTGAGCTGTCAGATGAAGATATACATATGGTGAGTTATGGAAAGGTACGGAGCCCAAGAACTGTATAGGCTGTCTGTATAGGCTGGGGTGTGCCACACACGCACCATGTAGATGTGTTCACCAATTCACAAAGAGGTTAGAAGCTCTCTAACCTCTTTAGTTTGGGGGATTTTATGGAGGCTCCATCACATAGGCATGATCAGTTATTAGGTCCATCTCCAATCATGAACTCACCACGATCCAGAGAAAGGGGATGGAGCTTCATGTACTAAACTGCTAATTATGATTTGGTCTTTCTGGAGACCCACAAAGAGTTGCTTCATTAGAATAAAAGATGTTCCGGGCCGGCCGAGTGGCGCGGTGGTTAAGAACTCGCTTGGGACGCCAGAGGGCCCCGGTTCGGATCCCACATCTGAGGGCCAGTGACACTGCCCTCCACAGCTGAGATGCTGAACAACAGCTCAAGGGATTTAAGAGCTCTGTGTCAACAGTCTAGAACAAATGACTCTCCTAGCACCACTATTTATAAGGGTTTTAGGAGCTCTGTATCAGGAATCAGGGATGGATATATATATATATGTATATATATATATATATATATATATATGGTTATTCAACAGAAATTATTTTTTAAAATATTTAAACGTGGTGTTGTCCAAACTACATTTCCATCAGAATGGCAGAACACGTATTCTGATATGCCCTTCTGCCTGAAACACATATAGGCTGGATCAATTACAAGCATAGACATTTAAATGCTTTGCTGAGTCCACAGGAAAATACCAGAGATCCCCAAAAGCCTCTCTACACAGAGTGAGCTTAGGAGCCTGAGGAGCGGGGGTCTCTTCTGCCAGGGAATAGAGAAGCAGCTTCCTCAGTGATTGATCCTAGTGTACAAGAACTCTTGTGTCATATGCAGACATAAAAACACAACATTCAGCTAAGCCATCTCCCTATTGAAACTATTGTATAATATGATATATTCCATTCCATTATGATAAACATCTTTGAGCTATCTAGATACTAGGTTAAATATGAAACCTAAATTTTAACTAATGGAATGAATCTTTTTATTCCTTTCATTGACCCAAACTATTCCATGTATTTTGTTTATTCTATTCCTTGTGTTATAGAAAAGTTCTATTGTTCAGGCTCATCACATTTCACTGGAAATATAACATTAAAAAGGGACCCCCAAACTTTCAGATCTTGCTTATGCTAGCAATATTTTAAAAGAGATCCCCTGACTTCAAATTAGCTCATTACTCCTTCACCACAAATCACGTAATCAATGCATGCGGTGGACGGGCCACGCTCATTGACTGGAAACCAGATAAACTGTCTAGTTGTGCAATGAAAAAGAAAAAAAAACTGCATTCAAGAAAGTTAAAGTGTTCAGTAAGCCATGCTTTGAATGGAATTGGAGCAGTGCTATGATAGTGGAGAACACAAAACACAGACACCATAACCATTAAAGTCAAAGTAAACCAGGATTTATTTGCATTTTTTAATGGGCATGCAGAAGGAGGCAGGTGATATTATAGTGTTTACACCAAACCACATGAGCTGAATGGGCTAAAAGAAACAGTTGGATTATCCATGTGTCAGCGTTCTAATCCTATCACACTTGTCAGCACTATAATTTCCAACATATCACTTAGTTTAAAATACAGTAGAGGACAGCTGAAATGTTTGGTTTCTTCTGATGAGTCACATGACTCAAAGTAAAGACTTAGAAATAGAATACTTCAGAAAACAAGGGAGTGTTGCAAATTATAGTGGTTTTGTTCACAGCTGTATACATTTTTTTTTCCTGTAAAACAGGTACATATTGAGCCATATTTCCTAGGGCCGAAATTCCTGAAATTGTAATTTTCCACTCTTCTCTGGTCTCTTGAAACCAAGCAGCTTCCAAGTTTGCCTAATGCCAATGAAATAAATTTGGAAATGAGAGTCTTGGTTAACGTTTACCATTTGATTAAAATGTCCAAATGCAGCAAAATTAGGCTCCATAAGTTAGACATATGCCTACTTTCATCACTGTATGCATGTCCTTATATAGTATTTAAAAAATTATTTCAGAAAATACCAATGCTAGAGAGTCCAGACATACATTTCATCATCAGAATGACAGAGTAGATATTCTAAAATGCCTTTCTGGCATAAAACATACAGATACTGGATAAAGTACAACCATAAATGTTTAACTGCATTGCAGGGTTTACAAGAAGGTGATGGAGACCCCAAGGGCCTCGTACCCTGTGTTGCCCCCAAAAGAGTAAGCTGATACCAGAGTTGTGAATAAATATAGGCACTGGGGTTGCCCTGAATGCAGAGAACTTTGGCAGAACAGACAGCTGTGATGAGAACTGGACACTAGAACTTAGGCCTTGCAGTGAGAAGAATTGGAATCTGAGAATACTACATTAATCTGGGACCACAAAAGGCTGTAACCTCAGTATAAGTTTTAGGGGGATAATTGTTTTTGTGTTTGTTTTTTTTAATAAATAGAATTAATCCAGAAAACAGTTTATTTTCCTAGGCTCCAGGTGAGAAAAAAAAGATGATACTAATTTTTCTCTGAGAACTGCTAAGCTTTTTCTCATGAGGGTCTGTGGTTTGAATTTATATTCTCTGCACCATCAGCGAACTCTCATCTGTAAAAATTAACAAAGTGCTCGCAGTAGGTGGCCCCTACTCGTTTCTGTCAGGAATAATGGAATATCTTTTTAATGAATATTTCCTTAATCCAGAATGTTTTAAATAAAAATTAACTTATTTATTTATCAATTCTTTAGTATGACTATTTCTACTTTTTACTTGGTGTGCTCAGTATATTGTAGTGAATGTAGTGATTGGTACATATTGGTTTTACGTCTACCATCATTTGTTTTCCCTTTTTCATGCCTCTACTCTTTGTTCTCTTCCCACTTTTCTGCTTTATTTTAGATGAATGAAGCATTCTTTGGTGTTCATTTTTTATCTATTGTGTTATCTTTTAGCTATACCTCTGTGTGCGTGTGTATGAGAGAGAGAGAGGGAGAGAGAATGTGAGTCTGTGTGTGTTGAGTATTCTAAAGATTACAACTTAAATGTTATAATAATATTTCAACAGTATCCCATAATAATAATAATGAAAAAGACACATGTTAAGTAAACAAATAAGATGACTTAAAAATAATAAATGCAATTTTTTCTAGTTTTATTGAGAAATAATTGACATATATCACTGTATAGATTTAAGGTGTATGGCATGATGATTTAATTTACATATATTTTGATATAGTTTTATCTCTTTCTCATCACACACACACAATCCATTTTTAACACCTTTTTTGTGATATATATATATATATATATATATATATATAAAACAGGATAAAATTTTTTGAAATTTAAAAAACAATAAATACTTTTATTTTAAAAGGTTTATTCCAGTCCCCTAATTTTATCTTCAATATTCATTTATTTCCAAGTTTTAAAATTATGTGTTTAAGTAGGCAAAGTTTATTAGACTATTTACTTATCTAAACCTTGCTTATAGCACATAAAACTAAAAGTTAGGTAAAACTGCCTGTAAAAGTATAAATATGTTAAATGCTGACCCTGTGCAAGCTGTTACTGAAGGTGTATCTCTCTTTGGTAACACAGAAACTTGGGCAATTGTGACAAACCTAGGTTTTGAGTGATAAGTACTCTGTGTATAATTTTGCTGAGATTTTTTTTACTAACACGAACCATCAACATTACACATAAACAAATTTTTATGTCCAATGCAAATCAACCTTAAATTTAACTTTATGAGAGAAAAAAAAAACACATTTAGCAAGACTTTAGTTAAAGTTTTATATTAACTGCAGATTCTTTATCAGATTCCTTTAATTAGCAACCTTCCCTCAGGTATTTAAGTTATGAATAATTTACCAGAAAAAAAATAGGAAGAGCTGTATAAGAATTCATGTATGGTGCCACGTGAAACATGCCTGTTGTTGAAAGTATAACATGAGAATACTTTTAATCTTTTAACTTCCCCTTTTAAAAATCTTACTGTAATTATGACTTATAAGAATTGTTACTCTAAGATCTTTATTTGAACAGTATTTTAAAATTTCATTGTTTTTAAAGGTTGATGTATTTTAACACTTACTGATATTTTATTATTGGTGCCCTACATTATTTTATGCATAGTGAAACGTTTATCTATAACCTGATTTTGTGCTCATTTACCACATCCTGTTTTGTTAAATTATCTCTCAGGCAAAGCTATAATTTATCAATTAAAAATTAAAGGTAAGTTACATGTGCTCATTATAAGAATATGACTGTAAACTGATGACACACACTAATATAAAATGAAATTAATGTATCTATCCCAATGAAATGAATTCTTTGTCCTTTAAGGTTGTACAACATATTCATACATACACTTTCAAAACATCTGTACCAATGTGTTTCTAGACAGATGGAATGCATACAAAACCACATATATTATAAAAACATTCCCATATATTCATAACTTTGTTTGGCAGTAGATCCCCAAGGGCCATCTTCTTGAAAGGTAATTTTTATTTGGGAAAGCACCATGAGATAGACAGATATATAACCAGTACAGGAGGTAATGTATAAATGATAAGAATGGCCAAAGTAGATAAACCCTCCCAATAGCTGCTGTCAGTTTTGAAAAGTATTTTAGGCACTGTTTAATTTTCACCAATCAACCAATAAAATATGTACTGCAAAGAGAATTCTTTATCATACCATAATACTCCATAAAGACAACCAGACAACTTTCCAGTATTGAGCCTCACTATCATAATCAAATATATTGTTATCATTCTTTATCATATTTATCATATTTTATAATTTATGAAGTGAATTCAAAGTACTCATGAAGGGCCTTTGTCTAGCATTGAGTAGGGATGGTCTAATTTTCCATCTTCTCTGAAAGATTCATTTTAATTATATAGCTAATTAATTTTAAAATTGTATTTTCATTTTAGTTTTTAGCTAAACTAACACTCAATTCTATCACTGCTTATATTTGATTATATAGTATGACACGTCGCAAGTATGGTCTCAGGTTTTAGTCTCTTATCTTCAGAATCAAAAGTTGGGAAGGGTTGGAATGGGTCTTCTCCGTCTTAGGTTCTAATATTTAGAATCTGTGATCTTTAAATTATAGCATATGAAACATTAGCCTCCACTAACACAAATAATTAATTAGGTGAGAAGCCTGTCAATAATGAAGTCTTCTTTTGGGCTAATGTGTTTTCTCAGAGAAAGCCATTTCTGTATGGGTAGCCCTCCTGCATAACCATGGTATCTAACCATCAAGAAGACAAGTGGTTCCAGAGAGCTGTGCAAGAGAGCAGAAGCTTCTTGTTTCATAGAATCATCACTGAAACAGAAAAAGGGAGGGGAGGAAGTACTTAGAACGGAAAATAGTTTTCTTTCATATACAAGTAGCACTGTCTTTAGCAGTGCATCCAAATCTCAGACTTCTCAAAAAGCAGAGTGACAAGAAAATGCTTTTCCTTACAGCAATCAGTGAGCGTGGCTCACCCAAAGCTTTAAACTGCTAAGGATCTCTCCTTAGCAGAGATCTCCCAAGGCACAAAATAGCAAGCATCTGCCAATAATGCACAACAGATAGTTTTCCTTCACTGGTTCTCAACAATTTTTATTAGCATATCATCTGTAAAAATCACAGAAATTAGCAATCCAAGACATTCTAATATATGCTATAAATATTCAGATAAAGCATGCTATGATGTTCTTTGGACCAATCCATGGACTACTCTACAAATATACTCAAAGTTGTAAAATGGTTTTGGAAATAAAGGGGTTTACAACATCTGTAATATATTCTTCTTATACCATATTGCCTTACTCCTCATGTGCAAATTTTTCATGCATCTGGAATCCTTGATGTCAAATGGACTTGTAGAAGGGGCTGGAGATGCCTGTCTTCTTTACAGGAATGCTAGCTCCTTCAGGAAAGAAAGGATGGTGGAAAACAAACCCCATCTCTCGACTTTACATAAAATGTGTACGCCTAACTAGTAAAAAAAGTCCACTCAGCACTTAGGTTTCTTGAACTGCTTTGTAAAACCCAAAGGAGTGCCTGAGAAGAGGGTGAATTGGAGGGGCCATTGAACACAGAGCATTTTTCCAATTACAGGAACACCTGCGCTGTACGGCTTTATGCTGATCTGTTGTGAGCATTTTATAGAGTGTTTAATAGTCCTTCAAATTCTTCATTCTGCAGTCCAGAATGGGCTGGGGGTGTTGCTGGCATGCTACGACCTATTGGAGACTTCTCACTGGGGTTAATATGATATCCTACCCACGATGTAGAATGTTTGGCCTGCTAGAGTCTCAAATGCCACCCATCGACACTCTAATTAACGGCCTCAGTGCATTGGCTTCTGGAAAAAAAAAAAAAAGAAAAAAAAAAAGAAAGCATTGTTTTCTTTCAGTTAATGAGAAAGGATTGTTGAAAAAAACCCCATGACTCAGCTCTTCACCAGTGAAACTATTTACATGGGCAAAAAGGGCTGCTGCAGGCTTGTAAAAATCCTGCTGCAGTTTTTTTTTTTTTTAAGAAACTGTGGTTCAGGTAGAGTTATGCATTTTCAAACATCTTTTGAACATCTATTGCTTAAAATAAACATGTGCATTTCTGCCAAAGGATCTGAACAATAATTACCTTAATTACTTCTGTTTATCCTTGGAGAAAGGCACAGTATTGAAACTGGAACATGAGAGATGTTGGGCTTTTAAACACTCCCTTTCTGTGTAGTTAGCAAACAGTAAAGAATGAATGTAAAATTTATCTGCGTTTATGCGGTGGTTTTTAAAAACCGCACTTTTATTTAAAGTGCAGCTCCAGCATTTTTTCAATCCTGCCAACTATGTTTTGAAAATCTTCTTTGGGGTAAAACATTAATGAAATAGCATAGTTTGCGTTTCTAAGACAAAACTATATTTGGAATCTTTTCTGGCATTACTATTGATGTTACTCAAAAATTCTAACTCAGAATGGTCCGTTAGCAGGGAGATGCAATACAAAAAAAAAAAAGTGACTGAGACTGCTCTTCTTATAAGTCAATAGAAAAGGCACATAAACTAACCCTTCTTATGTTTTGTTGAGCAGGGCAAGTACCAAGCTTCACGCCTTAGTGTTCTTGAGTTTTACATTATAGAAAATGCTCCAGCTCTGAAGTTGGTGCCTTCATCTTTTAATTTTTACTTTGGTTAATTTTTCTGTAACTTTGATGATATATTTTTCTTCAGCAATACTTAAATTCACTGAAAATCACTAAATTTAATAAGCTCTCTTCAATGATTATTTTTAAAATCACATAGCAGAAAAGAATAAAGGCATCTGTCATTATGCCAATAAACCAGCAATGTTATGTTAAGGCCATGGAATGCTAAGTACACTAGCAATCAAAAATCTTGTCCGCTAACCTTAAGGGTTATTAAATATTACTTTTAAAGTCCAATTAACAAGCCTCATATTAGCATTGACTGTACCATTAAAGTTGCTATACAACTAAGAATACAATTCTTTCTTGTGTCTCAGTTCCTCGTCAACAACAGAGAAATAAAAATTTGTGGCCCCCACTCTGGTGAGGGAATGCCATTAGCCCAACTCTTTTCACCTTGAATCAGATTACATTTATGTATGAAGGTGGTCGGAAGGTAAAATAGGCTCTTGGGTAACACTATTAACTCTTACAGGCTATTACGGTGAATATATTAAGGTAGTAATTTATTTGTTGGCCTTTTAGCTGTGTATGGTGGGGGAATCTAATGTCTTCTCAGGTTATAGTAACAACTTTGGAGCTTAACTGATGCCTAATATAGTAATTGTTGTAAATGGTGTTCCTTTCATTACTAGGGAATGTGAGATCTGTAAAAGTTTAAGTGACTCTGGCAGTTTATATAAACTTTCAAGTATGTATTCTATAAAAAGTTTTGAAATTACCAATTCTCTCTCCTTCTCTCTTCTCTCTCCTCTCTCTCTCTCACTCTCTCTCTCTCTCTCTCTCTCTCTCTCTCTCTCTCTCTCTCTCTCTCTGCCATCTTTTCCCAACAACATAGAAAGAGGTCAAGTAAGAATTAAGTTATACCTAAAACCTATGAGAATAGGATTGCTAATAAAATCTAAGGGCACCTTTGTGACATTAGTAGTATTCTTTAGATGATATCCATCCTTTACTCTGAAGCAGCATTCTCTCTCTTCATTTTATTTTCTGTAAGCAATTAAAACTGCATTGGTTCTTAATTTAGCTCATCCTACAATTGAATATATTAAGGTTAAATCTATGTTCTTTACAATGATTATACTTTTGTAGAAAGTGTCTTGTAGAAAAGGAATGATTTGAATCATATTTACTAATGAGCTTTCCCTCATTTTTGTTCATTTATAGATGGAATTAAATCTTTACTCAGAAAGGAACAGAAAAAACATGCCTGTCATTGTCATATAGCAAAATGAAGACACTCAGAGATCTATACAGGAATGTAGTATTTGTCTGCCATGAAAACAGGAGCTAAAACGTTTGTTCCTTCATGGGGGCATCAACAGTCAATGAGGCTTTGTTTTGGAAATGCCTGTGGGTAGAAACAGCTAATGGCAAGCTCAGCACAGTATCACACACCTACTCAGCATTCAGGAAATGTTTGTTGATTACACTGACTAATTGGAAGTACTGTCACTCAAAGTACACTTTAAGTGATTTCTGATAATCCACTGGCTAAATCACTAGCAAAAAAACACTATGTGATAACAATATTCCAACCAGTAGGCAGGCCTTACGATCAGCACAGTGCATTAAGCCCCCAGGCCAGTCACATTCTCTCTTCCTGATGGTGAGTGAAACTGCCTTTAGTTCAAGTAGATACTGAATTATTCCAGGGCCACCTTTAAGTAGGAGGACTTCATTGGTAAAGACACTGCAGGAAGCTAGGCTGGCTTCAGAAAAATCTTTGATCCTTAGCACCCTGGAAGACAGTCAGGTTAAGGCAGTTTTCCTCACCATTATAACCAAAAGAGAAATATTTATTAAATTTGGGGAATTTTCCATTTAGACATTTCATGATCATAGAGCCCATGAATGGATTGGGTGGTGAAATAAGGCTCTGTTTAGGGGAATCTCTTTAAGGAGATGCTGGTTTGGGGAGAAAGGACACATAGACTCTGCTATTCGGTCACAATCCTGTTTTTTACAGTGTTTGACTCTATTATATTGCAGATGTTGAGGTCATTGTACAAATGGGTTGAGAGAATAATGACTTCCAATAAAAGCCTTGCTACAATTTTATCCTAACTTGTGCAATGGCTGACCAAGGAGATAATAACAAAGAGGGTTCTTTAACGATGAAATCCGATGAAAGTCATCCAGGGAAACTGCATGGTTGGAGGCAGGTGAACACCTAGAAACGTATTTAAAATGGTTTTCCTTTTATAAGACTGATTTTGAAGAACAGGGAGAGCCGCAGAGATCCAGGGAGGAAAAATGAGAGTCATTTCAAAGAGAAACAGCAGCACAAATAAAAGTCAGGTTTGGTGAGATGAAGTCTATGCTTTGAGAAATGACAATTTCATTCCACGATACTGAAACACTCCTTGATAGCATTTGAATTTAAACAGTGCATTTAGTGATATGAATGGATTTCAAAACACAAATACAGTCACTAAATACTCAAAGCATTTGCTAGAGATTCACAAGCAGCATAGGAGCCCTTCAGTTCACAGGAAATGTGGGCTCAGCCACCCTTATTTTTTCACTTCCCAGACAACTTGATATTCTTTCAGATTTGATCTAACTGGGTTAACCAAGTAGACTAGAAATATTGCTGACATGCACACAACACATGCACGTCTGGTCTGTTCATATAAACTTGGTATAAACGACTAACGAAAGGTGGTTTTCGAAGAAGCATTTTGCGAGTTTCCAATTTTGAAGCTATTATCTCTGTACTGCAAGGAGTGACAGAAATGAAAATCTGAAACTGCAGGACATAAGAGAAGAGAATATGTTTCTTGGAAATAATTCTACAGATAGTTCACTAGGTCCTTGGAAGACAAAACTAGGGAAAGAAATTACTTTTCATATGCAATATATTTAGTTGAAGCCCTAGGGTCAAAGGATAGGCTCATGATGAATAGATACTTTGGGACAACTCAGAGATCTTTAGGCATTAAAATTCCTTGATATTGCACCTAATCTTTAGAAGTTTTCAATAGCATACTGCAAGTTGCTTCCTTGAAAATCCCCGTTTGAAAATAAAGTCTAAAATTATAGAAAAAAATTATGACCCAGTGTCCATGTCCAAAACATATATATGCGGCCTTTGAAGAAGGGATGGCTCTGGGAAAGGAGTGCTGACTAAGCATAGGTGGGAAGCTGTGGGAACAGACTTAAAAATAGGCTTTTCTGTTAAGTTGGAGGATATGCCCTTTTACCCTGAGGTGTATCAATATGACTTCTCATGTTCTAATCATTGCCACATATTTCCTGTCTGCATATATTTATTTTCTAAATGCAAATTTATATTGCAGGAATTCTTGTTGGTTTAGAATTTTGTTTTGCCAAATCAAAATTTGTTATCGAGGAGAACAGATGTTAGGTGAGTTTCAGCACTCTTGAGAAACACTTAAAACCTCAATTTATGTGTACTTTAAGCAAGGGAATGGCCAGTGGCGATTTATGAAGTAAGATAACCGAAAGGGATCTAGTCTAGCCTCCTTTCCAAATGAGAAAATAGAGATTTACACATTTATGACCACTTATTTAGCTGGGGAATTTTATAGAGCTTTACTTAAGCTCCCCCTATTCCCATTTAGTTTCATCACTAGGAAGTCCATTTATGGTTTATGTGGATTTCTTTGGTATTGGTTAACAGGAAAGAAAATGTGCAATGAAATTATTATTGATAAACTATCCTAAAGGTGGCATGATTTCCTTATCTCTTTTCAAACCTTAAATTAAAGCATGCATTTGACTATTAAAACCATTACTAAGTGTCTGTAATTTACAGAAATCTCAATTCTCATTCATCCCAGATTAGCCAATGTATTGTGAGACTCCAAATTGGGGACATAGGACTAGTGGTAAAATTCTGTGTTCCAGAAGCTTTTCAAGAAGCAGCTGAGACATAAGGAATGCAAATATTCTTTAAAAAGCAAATAACAGTAAGCAACCCAAGTGTCCGTCAAGGAATAAATGGATACACCAAATATGATATATATATATATACATGAAGTGGGATATTATTCAGCCTTAAAAAGGAAGAAAATTCTGATATGGGTGATCCAACCATGCGTGAACCCTGAAGACACACGAAATGAAATGAGCAAGTCACAACAAAACACACACTGTGTGATTTCACTTACATAAGGTGCCTAGATTAGTCAAATTCATAGAGACAGAAAGTAGAATGGAGGTTGCTGTGGGTTGGTGGGAGGGAGAAATAGAGTTTTAGTTTTACAAGATGAAAAGATTTCTGGAAATTCGTTGCATGGCAATGTGAATGTACTTAATATCACTGAAGTGTACCTGTAAAACTGGTTATAATTTTATATTGTGTGCACTCTACCACAATTAGAACAATTCAAAAGCGAATAAACATAAACAACAAGAAACAAGTACCTTCCCTTTCCCAGCTACGGCTACAGCCGTGAATATGCTCGGGCTCCAGGAGAGGCTTGCCTCCAGAGTCCTCCACTGTGGCAAAAAGGTCTGGTTGGACCCCAATGAGACCAATGCCATCTCCAGTCCTAATTCCCATCAGCAGAGTCAGAAGCTGATCAGAGATGAGCTGGTCATCCGGAAGCCTGTGGCTGTCCATTTCATCTTGGCATATGGGCATAGGGAAGTGAAAGGGTACTGCCCATGTTCGAATGCCTGAGAAGGTACCCTGGAAAAGAAGGGTGAGAATTCTTCGCTGGCTGCTCAGACGATACCGTGAATCTAAGATTGACTGCCACACGTATGACAGCCTGTACCTGAAAGCAAAGGGTAATGTGTGTTCAGAAACAAGCGTGTTATCATGGAACACATCCACAAGCTGAAGGCAGGCAAGGCTCACAAAAAGCCTTTTGCTGACCAGGCGGAGGCCCGTGGGTCTAAGACCAAGGCAGTACGCAAGCGCAGTGAAGAGCGACTCCAGGCTGAGAAGGAGGAAAACAACAAGAATGTCCAAGGAAGAAGAGACCAAGAAGGAAAGCCCCACCTCTCTTACCTCCATACGAGTGGCCTGTACTGAAACTCAGCTCTTCTAGCCATTCTTCAGTATATAGATCGATCATTCCATGGAAAAAGACTTCATCTGAAAAAAAAAAACAACAAAAACAAACAAACAAACAAACAAAAATAATAATCCCAAAGGAAAAATTAAGTCTGAATGTGAGAATGGAAGGAAGATTTTCTTGGATTTTGCTTGATTTGGTTTGCAAAGGAAAGATAGTGAGCAAAGCTGCCAGCTGGAAAGAAATTAGAGAAACCAGAGCTAATAGCACAATGATACTTTATTTATTTATTTATTTATTTAAATAGAATTGCAGTTTGTGTGAAGAGTCAGCACAACATGCAAATTCAAGCCCAAAGCCTGATAAAACTGTCTATATTTGAATCCTAACTTAGCTATTTAATGGTATGTTCTCTGGGACATGTTAATTAATCTCACACTACTTAGATTTCTCGCATTAACGTTTGGGTAATCATACTGCTTATAGCAGAGCGTTGCTGTGAGGACTTAAAAAAATTAAAATATGTACTTCATATAGAAGCATTTAAAACCTGACACTTAATAAACATCATTCAGTATGTATTAAATTTAAAAATCTAAGATATAAAAAATTTTAAAAAAATTACCAGTTAATTTCTTTATAGAACCTAATCAATGTCGTGAATTATTTGTGGAAATAATAATTATAAAAATAATGCTTTTGTTTAATTGCAACAATATTTTACATTTTTCCAAGATGATTTTACTCATTATCTAAAATGTCTCTCCTAACATATATAACCTCAACAAAGATTTAAAATGTTTTTGCATTTTCTTCTTTTTTTTTAATGACAATACTGAATAATGTTTATCACTGAAATGAAAAGAATGAAGAAATAGAAAATTTATATTTATTTTCAGGAATACGAGGCTGAGGAGGAACAATTGCATTTCTATTGTTAGGTACTGAATTCTGAAATCACAGTGATGACTGAATGATTTATTGCTTAGTTGTGCTCACATTTTTTTATGCTTTAGAATCAAATATCAACAAGTGCTTTAGATGGGATACTGATGAGACTGTGTATAATAATCCATTAAAATGATTCAAGTGATGTGAATAGGAATATTGCATGTTACATTTAAGGTGAATTCACTCTTAGAGTTTGGCAATGCATTTTGAACAATGTATTACAGATGTGTCTTCAGCAATACATAAAGAAATAGGACACAATTACAGTTAAATTTAGTTGGATCACTTGTACAATCAAAATTAGCACACAGAAGATATAATAGCAAGAAAACTAAAAATTCCCTAAGGTTGCATGTGAAACATCTCTCACGTAAGATGAAATAAATCCCAGGGAAGCCATACTAAAATTCTTGAGATAAAATCCAATCTAAATAAATAAATAAATAACAAAAAATCATTTAGTCAAGTTACACTATGTAACATCATTCAGTGAGTCCCTGAACAACTCTTAGAAGGTTTAAATCTTAAAATTATAGGCAACCTAATTGAGAGAATAGTGGCTTTAATGGTTCTTTATCCATACACATGCAAATATATACATATATATTTGTAATTCATTGTTATTTGAAAGCCAAGTGGAATGAATTTGAGAAACACATAAAGTGACTGGCTTCTATGATAATACATAGCAGAAAGTAATATCCTTTAAGAACATGGGAAAATGGACATTGTTACTTCTGTTCACTCCATAAAGGAACCGGTTACAGCATGAAACCTTCTTATAAATCAAGGACATCTTCACATAACTCAGGGTTAAGTTCAAAAGGAAAATAGCTTGGAATTGCCAATCTTTATTCTTGGACAAACATGCAATGTTCTGGGTGTGGCTGGCTTGTTCAGAGATGGATGAGTTGTGAATGTGTGGAATAGCTTTGGGGAAAGCTTCCTGAGCTGACGTCTGCTGTCAAGAGGAGTTCATGTTGAGAAATATAATGCCATGATAGATGAGATATGGAGCTCTCACATTATCAAGTGGTGCATCTAAAGGACGCTTTTGACTTTTTCCAAAGCTTTATAATATAGAGAATTCTAAATAATGAGGATGGTACAATAGCCCTATCTCCCGACTCCAGTAGGCCCTGTACATTGCTTCCAAGCCAACTGGGAAACACTACTTTCATCCTGTCATTCTCTTGCTAACGGATGTCAGTGGTTTCTCATTTATACAAAATTCATTAGTAGCGTACTTAAGGTTCTTTAAAATGTGAACTAACCTATTTGATATACTTATCTCCCATTCTCCACCTATTAAAAGCCTTCACTTCAGCTAATCATTTACCAGCCTTCAAATATGATTTATACATTCTTTTTGCCCATGCTTTTTAGATACCATGAACATTTGGCCCATTTTTCTTTGCCTATAAAACATCTTAATTATCTTTCATGATGGATCAATTCTGATTCCTCTTTTTTTTAGCTGAGCCATCCTGCCACCTGTTGGCAGTTCAGCTCAGGCCGGGAATTGAACTGGCAACCCTGTTGTTCAGAGCTCGCACTCTTGAGCGAGCTCTTAACCAGCTGAGCCACTCGGCTGGCCCAGCTTGATGGATCAATTCTGAATTTCTCCATGAGAAACAGAATCCAGAGTGAGTTTTAGTCTATTTTTAAATCCTGGAGCTTCTAGCATTCATTTTTCACCTGACTTATTCATCCCTGAACTGTTAATATGTTTGATTTTTCCATGACCCTTCATTTCAGAAACTTAAAAACATTTAAGGGAAAGGAAATTTTTATCTTTATTTCTGGCCTGCATGTAGTACATATTACAATGTGTTTCTCTTTATTGGATGTTTAATAAGTGTGTGCTGATTGGTCTACAGATATGTTTAAACCCACAAAGGATAATTCTGGGCAATGAAGAAGTGGTTTATCTGAGAGGAGGCAGAGAATCCTAAATATGAACTAACTCTTCCCCTAGTGAACAGTAAGGTTGCAAAAAAGGGTAACCATGCTAGATAACCTAACGGATGGACTCTGCACATCAGCAATGCAAGCAAGAGTAACTGTTACAAAAATGAGACATTTTTTGAAGGCACATTCATACCCAAAATACAAAGCAAATTGAAAAAGTCATCATGAAAAAGAAGAAAAAAAGAAAAAAAAAACTGAACATGGATGGCTTTCTTCTCCTTATTTTATAGTTTAACATTCATTTTACTTTGGATCACAAGGGCAGCAGGAAAGCGAGGGAGTGATAATCATCACTTTGAGCATCTAAAATTTATAACTTGACCCTGAATTGTAGAAAAGAGAGAGTAGATTTTAGTGGCTATTTCCTAAATTCATTGTTATTTCTTTTTTACGACATGAGCATTTATAGGTGCAGTATATGCATTCCTTTTCAGCAAATTTTCAAGTAGGGAGAATGGTGATATCCTACTAAATTGTGAACAAGGGGATCGGCTGCAGTGGACTTGGCAGAAATGTACTATGTCTGTAAAGTTACTTAACCTTTTCAGTAGCTCCGACAGGAAGGATAAAAAAAATTTAAAAAAAGGAGGAAGAAAAAGAAAAGAAAGAAAGCTAGGAAGGAGGGAAGAAAGGAAGGTAGGAAGAAAGGAGGGAAGAAAGGAGGGAAGGAGAGAGGAGGGAAGAAAGGAGAGAGAAGAAAAAAACAAAAGAAATCTTAAAACAGATATTTTTCTCTATTTAAACATGGAACAAATTAATCATGTTGAAGTCCATATTTAAGACATATTGCTACATTTATAGAACTTGGGAACTATAATATAAGGGGATATTATAATAACTGAAAAGATGTTAGGAATAAACTTTAAAAATAAATGTTATTGTTAATGCAGATGGTGCCAAAAAATGTATACACATTTTAAGAAAGGAAAAAACTATTAAAATTGTAATACTCAATATATACCTGTAACGAAAGGTGAATACAAGTTATGCGTATATATTTTTTGACACCCTTGCTATTTCCTATGTACCCCTTGAATGTTTATAGTTAAATGGTAAAGTTTGAAAAAGATGTTTAAAAATTCCTGTATATGACAAAGATGGATACCCCAGTGAGGTTTTTCAATTGCTGTGTTTGTCAAATTTGGGGATCAAGTGTACAGGAATATGATTTCGTGTTCTGTGCTATGTCCGTCCTCTGGGCAGGGGGTTCAATAGGAAGTAGACTAGAGCTGCAGATTTCCTTTAGATTCCCAAAATATTCAATGGGGTAATTTCTGGAAATTGTTAAACCTATTTGTGCTCTTCTTAATAAGAATACTGGGAGGTAGCTGTAAAAATTTCAATTTGTAGGGAGACAGGGTAAATTAGGGTTCCAAGGTTGGTGCACCAAAACCTAGGTAGAATTTCTGAGCTGGCAAACAGAATGTTGTGGGAGTCAGTATGAACAGCTCAATGGCCATACAAGATTATCACCCCCATCCCTTTACTCCCGAATCACACAGTAGACAAATCGCTGTGTGTACAGAGACTAGCAAATCCTCTGCATTTCCTTTACTTAGGTACACACTTCAGTATGTTTTATATTTGGGGACAACAGTGTTTGTCTAATGACCCCCAGAACAGATATACTTACTCATATTGTCATAGGGAAACCATTGAAAATAATCAGTATGAAACAAATGTTTTTGTGAGATTGCCTCCACTTTCCACCAGGACTGGGGTTCTCTTTCGTCGGTTATTCCCTGGATTCTTAGAGAGCTTACCTAGTGTCCTAGGGGTGTCTGGGGAAACCATTCTTATTCATGACATTAACAATTAATTCTAACCTTAAACACATACAACACACATTTTTATCCAGGATAGCACTAACTGTTATTTATTTGGGTACTTACACTTTTTTTGCAATCCATGAAAGCTGTAGAAGGAGTATGAGTATGACTGAGGGCAATGGGAAACTACATAGAGGAAGCTATGCAATCCAAAGTTCAATTTATTGGGTTGTTGGAAAAGTCATGCTGTATTTTCTCTATATTTTTCAAAGGTCATTTATTTATATAAAGAACAAAGATCAATCAATGATATATTGCCCACTTGGTTTGATAACCTTTTGCCATCTTTCAGTGAGCTTCATAACTCCTCATTCATAGAAGGACCTGTCTTTATTTGCAAAAAACTGAACAAGGCGCTGATTTACAGCCTCACCTGAATTGAAAGTTATATCACGCGAGGAGTTTTGAAGAGAGCGAAACAAGTTGAAGTCTGACGGCACAAGGTCAGGCAAGTATGGTGGGTGTGGCAACACATCCCATCCAAGCTCCAATAATTTTTGATGGGTGATCAAACTTGTGTGTGGTCACATGTTGTTTGAATGTAACACAACTCCTTTACAATTAACAACTCTGGACGTTTCTGGATGATGGATTCATTCAAACTGTCCAATGATGACAGTACATATTTGAATTGATTGTTTGTTTTTTTGGCAGGAGCTCGAAAAACACAACACCTTTAAAATCCCACCACACTGAGAACATAAACTTTCTTCTGATGAATGCCTGCTTTCGATGTCATTTGAGGCGAATCATCACGTCGGGACCAACACCGTTTGCACACCACATTGTTGTAAACAATCCACTTCTCATCACCAGTTATCAGTAGCTTCAAAAAAGGATCATTTTCCTCATGTTTAATGAGCATATTGCAGATGTTTATATGCTCCATCAGATGAACTTTGAGTTCATGCAGAACCCAAATATCGAGCTTGCTTACGTATCCCAGCTTCTTCAGTTGGTTGTGAACGCTTGAATGATGGATGTTCAATGTTTCTGCAATCTCTCATGTCATTTAACGTGGGTTTCACTCGATCAGTGCCTTTATGTTGTTGTCATCAACCTCGGTGGGCTTCCCTGACCGAGGAGTGTTATTGAGATCAAAATCATCAGCACGGAATTTTGTGAACCATCGTTGGCACTGACATTCTTGTAGAGCATTGTCACTGTAAACTTCATGCAACTTTCACAAGCTTAACATGCACTCTTCCCTTTATGGAAGTAAAACAGTAAAATATCGCAAAAATGGGCAGTTTGGTCTTCCATCTTCAACTTGTAAAATCTCCAAAACTCAACCAAATCACTCAATTTTTTTTAGGATGAAGTTGGAACTGTCAGCTGTGAAATGACATAACAATAACATAGATGTGAATGACTCTAGTACTTCCCCAAATGAACTAGTGCCATGTATTGCATACATGCGTCATGACTTTTCCGACAACCCAATACATTGTCTATTCTGAAACATGACACGTTTAAGTCTAGGGGTCTGACTGCATTGATATTTTTATAGAATGAAACACTGCTCTTGTATTATGTCTTTATCATGGATCATTTTATTCTTCCTAGGGTGAGGGCATGGCCCCAGCTTTACACATAAACTTAAGTGCATGCCAATAAAACACATCAAATGATCTGGGAGTGAGAAAGCTCTCGGGCTTTTCTTACTGATGGCATTTGTTTAGATGATGAGAAATTTGGAGAAAATATTTCTAAGGTTGAGTGATGCATAGCTATGGACCCAATAAACAATAATTTGTTCACTCAGTCAATTTAAATATTTCAAAAAGTAAAAGTGTACATTTAGGAATAAGTAGGTTATATATTTTCTTACATACTTGCCTTCTAAGCTCTTAGAAATAAAATATATCATAAGTGTAAAATATAATTATAATTAAATGTATTTTAATCAAAAGTCATTCACATCTCCATTTTTCCATTAAATTTCACAATGCAATATCTTTTTCTGATAAAATTCTAATGTAATAAAGTCAATATGCAAGAATATTCTTTTCTAAAATGAGAACAGTGCCCAGAATGTTTATTGTTTGAACCAGGCTCTTTTTTTTTAATTTTTTTTATTTTTCAATTACATTTGACATTCAATATTATGTTAGTTTCAGATGTAAAGCATAGTGGTTAGACATTTATCAAACTTAAGAAGTGATTTCCCCCAGTAAGCCTCGTAACCACCTGACACCATCCATACCTATTACCATATTATTGACTATATTCCCTATGCCATATTTTACATCCCCATGAGTATTTGGTAACTACCAATTTGTACTTCTTTTTTTTTAACATTTAAAAAAAATTATTGGGAACATTGTTTTTCCAGGACCCATCAGCTCCAAGCCAAGTAGCTGTTTCAATCTAGTTGTGGAGGGTGCAACTCAGTTGCTCATGTTGGGATCGAACCGGCAACCTTGGTGTTATGAGCACTGCTCTCTAACCAACTGAGCTAACAGGCCACCCCCAATTTGTACTTCTTAATCCCTTCACCTTTTTCATCCAGCCCCCCAACCTCCCTCCCTTCTGGCAGCCATAAGTGTATTCTCTCTATATATGAATTTGTTTGCATTTTATTCATTTACTTTATTTTTTAGATTCCACATATAAGTGAAAGCATGTAGTATTTGTCTTTCTCTGTCTGATTTATTGCAATTAACATATTACCCTCAAGGTCCATCAATGTTGTCGCAGATGTTAAGATTTCATTCTTTTAAATGGCCAAGTAATATTCCATCATATAAATGTACCACTTCTTTATCCAATCATCTATCAGTGGACACTTAGGTTGCTTCCATATCTTGGCTATTGTAAATAACACTGCAATGATCATAAGGGTGCATATGTCATTTTGAATTATAGTGTTTTGGATTTCTTTGGATAAATATCCAGAAGTAGAATTGCTGGGTCATAAGTAGTTATAGTTTTAATTTTTTGAGGAACCTCCAGAGTGTTTTCCATAGTGGCTGCACCAATTTGCAATCATTCCATCAGTACACAAGGGCTCCTTTTTCTCCACACCCTACCCTTCACAACACTTGTTTGTTGATTTATCAATGATGGCCATTATGACAGGTGTGAGGTGATTTTAATTTTCATTGTGGCTTTAATTTTCATTTCTCTGATGATTACTGACATTGAGCATCTTTTCATATGTCTATTGGCCATCTGTATGTCCTCTTTGGAGAAATATCTATTCAGATCCTCTGCCCATTTTTTCCCCAACTGTATTGGTCTCTTTTTATTTTTTTTACTTCTTTGGTAATCTCTTCCAGAGTTAACTGCTTCCATTTGCAGGTGATGAAATGTCTGAGGAATCCACCTCAAATGTTGGCTGCCCTGTTAGCATGGTGTTTCTCTGCACTTCAACTTTGAATTAAGACTTTTGATCCTTGTTTTTTATATATTCCAGTCCCAGAAGTAATTTCCACTGTAGAAGTTATCTCAAAACAGTCTTACACTTTATAATAGTTGTTTAATAATTAGGCTCTAGCTTCTCCAGGAACACTACACAGGATGGATTTAAATATGTGTTAAACTAAGAGGCATTCTATCAAATGACTTTAAATGCATTTTATTTTTAGACATCGTACATGACATGTTTTTCTTAAAGACAATGCCTCTGCTGCATATAAATTCAAGGTCAAATAAGCAAAGATCTCAAGGTAACATCAGTCCCATCTGTCCTAGTGCTGGTATGTGGCTGAAAAGCAGCAGACAGTTATGGTGATGACAGGGGATGGATCAAATGGCCAACTTTGTTAAGATTTTTCCGTTTCCAAACCATCCTTATAGAAAATCATATATGGGGTCACGCTGTCCTCAGGGTAGTCCAGCAGAGCAGCCATACCATCTGGATTCATGTTTTCACCAATAAAGAATGGGTAGATTTTGAAATTAGCAAGGATGTGCTTGATTTGTTCTGCAGCTCCTGTCATGAAAGGTTTTACTCTTCCTGGTCTCTCTTCTTAACTTCCCTTTGATTGATTTTTGATTGATGTACTTCTTGTAGGTCTCCTTTGTGAAGCTGGTTTTCTGCAAATGCTGGTTCATGACAACACCAACACCAGTGACTACTGTGCTTTCAGTACCTTTGCCCTTGGGACCTTCAGCAGAGGCATTTCCACCAATGAGTGAGTCAGCAATGCTACCCTCTGTCCTCCTGACCACCTTCCACTCCACCTCCAGGCATAGCCCATCTGCAATCTCCCTGATCTTGTAAATGTCAGAGAACATTTCATCATGGCTAGTGAGGTCCCAGTAGATGATCATGATGGTCCCTAGAACAAGACAAGGGGAGCGCTGGTTTAGCAGGAAGTCTGAGTGAGCGTGATGCAGTCAGAGCAGTGCTCCAGGGCACTGGAGAGCAGGCAAAAATGGCTCTGCTCAGTTTTTTAATCAATCTTTGTCTTCTTGGTGTTAAGTTACATGTATTCCTTATGTATTTTAGATATCAACCCTTCATCAGATGTATCATTGGCCAGTATCTTCTCCCATTCAGTAACTTATCTTTTCATTTTGTTGACAGTTTTCTTTGCTGTGAGAAACTTTTTAATTTGATGCAGTCTCATTTGTTTATTATTTCTTTTGTTTCCCTTGCCTGAGGAAACATATCCAAAAAAATATTACTGACAGCAATGTCTGAGAGTTTACTGTCTATGTTTTCTTCTATGAGTTTTATGGTTTGGAGTTTTACATTTAAGTCTTTAACCCATTTTGAGTTTCTTCTTTTATATGGTATGAGAAAGTGTTCTATTTTTATTTTTTATTTTTTTGCATACATACTATCCAGTTTTCTCAATGCCATTTATTAAAATGGCTGCCTTTACCCCACTGTATATTCTTGCCTCCTTATTCATAGATTAATTGGGTTTATCGCTAGACTCCATATTCTGTTCCATTAATCTATGTGTCTGGTTTTTTTGTTTGTTTCATTTTAATTTTTTAATGCCAATACCATGCTGTTTTGATTACTATGGCCTCATAGTATAGTTTAGTATCAGGTAGCTTAATACCTCCAGCTTTGTTCTTTCTCAGCATTGCTATACCTAGTCAGATTCTTTTGTGGTGTTATATAAATTTTAGAATTGTTTGTGCTAGTTCTGTAAAAAATGCCATTGGTATTTTGATAGGGATTGCATTGCACCAATAGATTGCTTTGGATATTATGGATATTTTAACAATGTTAATTCTTCCTATCCATGAGCACAGTATATGCTTCTGTTTATTTATATCTTTTTCAATTTCTTTCTTCAATGTCTTATAATTTTCCTAATAGAGGTATTTTACCTCCTTGGTTAAATTTATTACTAGGAATTTTATTTATCTATTTATTTATTTATTTATTTATTTATTTATTTATTTATTTATTTATTTATGCAATTTGAACCAGGACTCTTAAAGTATAAGTATTTTGGGGTTATTTCAGGCTACATCAATCATTCATTCTGTGTGTAATTTTAATTCTTTCACCTGCAGTGAATCATTTATATTTAGTCTTTAAGTGCTTAATGTATTATAGGTAAAATTCAGGCATTCACAGTAATTGATTAGCTATAGGTTACATACAATGAGAGTTTTAGTGAATTTTCCATCACGAAATTTGACAGGATATCTAAAGATAGGACATTTATCTTCCTTTTCTATAAATAACATTTTTCCTGTAACTAATGTCAAACATTGTTCTAACCATAATCATTAGCATTGTCCCATTGAAACAATATGTTAAATAGATCATGTTTTAGACAAGTGAATAAATTAACTGAAAATGATAGCATGACCTATTCACAGTCTTTCGTAGAAACATGTTTAATATCAGGAAAATATTTTAAGTCCCAATATTAGGATAGAGCACAGAGCAATAAATAATTATATCAAATGAGAAGTTGTCCTTTGTCATAAAATACATTACTTCAATTTTCTGCTGGGCCTTAATAATGTTTGACAATCATTTAGTATATCTCTAATCTTCTCAATTTTTCCACTTTCCAAAACTAATCCCCGCTTTTTAAATTTTATTTTATTAACAAATACTTTTAGAGGAATGCTGTGGGTCACATGTTTATAAACCAGATTCTCCCATTTGAAAATTAATATATTGAGAAGCATAGTAACATGTCTAGCTTGTTTAAATAGTCAAGGCAATCTAAATTAAAAACAAAACAAAACACTGTAGGTATTAAGGTGTATTAATTTGAGGGAAAGGGAAAAATAACTAAAAACAGCTGAATCATTTTATGCCTCAAGAACAAAATATACAAAGAGTATGTCTATGGATCAGATATTGGGTCAGGGAAAGAGTACACGTAGATATCTGAAATAGTAAAATGTATTTGAAAATATACTAGAGGTTCTTAATTTTAATATAGTCTGCTTTGGAATAACTCACTCTGTAGTAAGTTATACACTTACATCATTATAACTTTTACATGCAAAATTTTATGTATCAGCTAAGAAGTAGACATTTTGTATTACTGTGTGTTGGTGTAGCCACCCAATGACTAATACAAGTTTGTCTGTGACATTATCTTTAGTTGGGTTTGTAGAAATATTAAAGTATTAGACTGGGGCTGGCCGAGTGGTGCGATGGTTAAGAGCTGGCTTGGGATGCCAGAGGGCCCCGGTTCAGATCCCACATATGAGGGCCAGTGACACTGCCCTCTACAGCTAAGATGCTG